>NC_140190.1:1033097-1047833 GCF_965226575.1 Pagrus pagrus | reverse complement strand
TTCCTGTTTCTTAAAAGTACAAGTACGGCTGAAGAATGACTAAATAAATAAATAAATAAATATGTGGCTTATGGTTTTAAGAAAAGCAAAATCTGTGGTTTGTGGTGCTGTAATGAGCAGTGCAGCCTGCAGGGGGCGCCTGCAGCCCTCAGACAGTGATATCGTCCCGTCTCATCATGATGTTGATGAACGAGCGGCTGCAGCTTCGTCTCTGCTGGATGCAGCAGACGAGCGCCGGGTTAATGGACTTCTGGCTGAAACCTCCAACAGATTACAGTTTGATTTATAGAGGCTGTTCATGATGCGTTCTTCTTCTGCTCTTTATTAAATGTTCCTCCTCTTTCATGTTTAATTCAGGTCTCTGTTCGTCTCATCTGCGGCTTTATTTCATGTTTTCAGAGTTTCACTTCATCCTCCAGTGATGTTTTCTACTCCCAGCAGATCATTTGACTCAAGTTTTTATATTTTCCTTCATGATAAGATGAAACATCAAAAACATATTTGATTAACGAGCAGCTTCAACAACTTGAATTTGTGAATAGATAATTAATATATAATTATATAATATATAATAAATAATGTCTAAAGTAATTTCAAGCATTGAAACATTATTCAAAATGTCAAAAACATGAATCATCATGCGACGAGTGGATGAAAAGATTCACTGTTTTGATCATCAGTTCATCGTTAGTGATTTTTTGAGGTTTCTCTGGTTCCAGTTCGTCACCAGTGAGAATTTGTTTTCTATCTTTTTAAACTGAGTCTCTGTTTTTATAAACTAAACCACTTAATGAACAATTGATGAAATAATCCGCTGATTAATTGAAGATTGAATAATAATATTTATTATAATTAGAAATGAAAATAATTGTAGATTCAGACATATAGACTGATTACAGATTACAGATTACTCTCGTTCTCTGTGTGTTTTCACTTTTGACTCTCAATAACCGTAAAGTGACGTAAACTTTATTTCTTCTGTCAGTACCACAAATTTACTCAGGGTCCATGTTTGTAGAGCATCAGCCTCAGTCCTCAGGCCCGATTCAGATAAAGAGCAACAGAAGAGGGACCAGTCTGCAGGACGGACACAGGAAGTAGACAGTATGGAGTTGTCGTCAGTTTTTCCGCCTCTGTCCAAACTCTCTCTCTGAATCTCAGCAGAGCTCTCCGTCTCTTTCTTTTCCTCTGTGGCTGCATCAGGACAGAAACATGGTGAAGTTAAACCACCTCACTGAGCAGGTTCAATATAAGATAATAACCAGGACGTAACGTTTACACACTGTGTGTTTGAACACACTGTTTACACTGATTTCACCATTTACACTCAATTTATGAAAGAAGAAGCATTTTATTGATCTAAACATGTCACATTTTACAAACACACTAACCAGTAACCAGTATAGGCGACTTCTTTGTCCCCAGACTCCCTTAACAAATGTGTCAGTTTAGTGAGTTGTTGAGTTGGAGACACTTTATAAACTGTGTGAAACTCTGTCTCTGACTGATTCTGACTGATTTGTTCCTTCTTGTAAATTCAGCAAATGTTCTCCATGAACTTCTTTCTGTCTTTGAGTAGAAACATGGAGTCTGTTTGTCCCAGTGATGGACGGGTTTGTTCGTAACTGGGCCTGAGTTTAAGTCAGTTACTCAGAACCTCACTGTGTCCCAGAGGACCGTCTCAGTGTCTCAGTGTCTGTGTGTGTTGTTGTTGTGCTCTCAGCCTGCAGTTGAGTTAATGTGTGTGTTTCTGTCTTCGCAGGCCTTGTTTGAACCAGCAGTCCCTCCGTCCCGTCTGTAGGCCGGTCACAGCACATAGTGGAGGACGTCTTTGTTTACTTCCTCTTTTTCTGTCTCCTCCGTCTCTTCTTTCTCTGGATTTGGGGTTTTCTCGCTGTCTCTGCCTCCCTCTGGGCTGGGTGCGTTTGGTTTGGTGCGTCTGAAGCGGGCGGACGGGGCTGTGAGGGTTTTTTTTTTCTGGCTGCTGATTGGAGGGTGTGATTGTGTGTGGGTGGAGCTTATTTGCTTCTGGTTTTAATGAGGTTGTGGTGATCATGGGTCAGGGAGCTGAATGAGCTGATTGGTGGAAGATATTTTGTTCCTGTTGATTCATCAGACAGAATTATTCTGATCGTACTCGGGTGGATTTAACTTCTGTCTTCTGTACCAATCTATTTATTTTGTTGTTTTTATTTTAATCTCTTCGATGAATCAGACGCTGATGTAGCAACAATATTCTGTAGCAAGTGGAAATAATGTTAGCAAACTACAAATGTCTAAATCCTGAATACTGGATTTCACTGCTGATCTGTTGTGATTCAGGACTTTTCTCTGCATGTCTGTGTTTCTGTCATTTTTACTGACCAAATCCCAAAAATTCCCAACATGAAACTGCTGCAAAACTGAGCAGAGGAGCCGGATTAATATCATCAGGTGACCTCTGGATTTGGTGAAATACGGTCTGTAATATGAGGAAGAAACTTTAATGTAGAGAATCCCTGAATAAAACTGAAGAGGCCATTTTAATTTGTAAATAAGGAATAAATCCTGTAATGTATCAGAGCTTCTGTTAAACTTTATTTAAATTGGTAGTTTTATTCAGCAGATATGACAAAAGTGCCAAAACACACATGAGAACTTGTTTTTACTGAATTAAACTTCCTGTTATAATGAACATAAACTAAAGTCTCCGTCAGATTCAACGTTAACGAGATAAATGAACTCTGGGACAGGATTCAGCTCGGTCCCTCCTGGAGGCAGGTAGTCTGTGATCCCTCCAGTCATCCTCGTTAAAATGGCGTCAGTTTGGTCAGACTGATGAGTTGAACACAGATAATTTGACTGAATCACAGCTGATGAAAGTCAAACGGATCATGTCTGCTGTAGAGGGGGATGGAGCATCTGTCCGGTGGTTTTATGACTTCTTGATGATGTTTTGTTTAAATCCAGCTGTGTGATTTTGTGAATTGATCTATTAGTCGTTGGAAAACAACAAACACATATTAATGAAATGCATGAGACTGAAATAGAGTTAAACTCTTCAGGCCGAGCAGCCGGTGTGCAGTGGGTCTGAGGGCTGTTTTAAAAATCTGTAATCTCATACGAATTTGACACAAATCCAATAAAGTGCTGTTTGTGTGGGCGTGTGGTGCACGAGGAGGGAACAAGCGCTCGCAGCAGAATCGCTCGTCATGATGAATTTGTTTTGGTGATGGTGCCGATCGCCGCTGCTCGTCTCTCCCTCCGTCCTGCTGCCTCGTCTTCTCCTTCGGTTTGATGTCTCATTTATATTCCTGCTGAAAAATTATATCGGCTGCTGCAACAATAATAAATGATTCAATTCAATTCCAGATGCTGTTTCAGGTTTGTTTTTCTGTGAGCAGCAGCAGCGGCACCGTAAATATCTGGAGGCTCTGCTCAGACATCAGACTCTGACTGCATGCGGTCAAATTATTTTCTTATGTCTCATGTTTCTTTTTCACTGAGGTGCTTGTAAACTTAATAACACACTGTGTAAATATCTGCAGGCAATAAGCCAGGTACATTCTTCAGATGTTAACATATTTGACAGCCTCAGAGTTTGAGTCAATCTGTAATTCAGATGTATCCTGATAACTTTTATTTACTCTTTATTAGAATGCTTAATTTTAGCTACAGAGATTATGTCTCATGAAAAAATGACAACACAACTATTAGTTCTCTCAAACAAGTCGGATTAAATGTATAAATGTAAAAACTCTTTCCTGATGGTGGCGCTAGAGGGCAAGTCATGATGTTGTCATCGTGTGGAGGTCACGAACGGTCCGAGCTGGACTCTGAACACAGCGATGGCAGAACTGAGATGATGAAGATGAGACTCATCTGAATTATAAATACTTAATTGATCCCAGAGAAGGAAATCTGATCACGTTCCAGTTCTTGTACAACAGAAATGTTACAGCATCAAGAAATTATTACAAAAATCTGAAAATGTTTTCACATGTTAAAAAAAAAGATAAAAATGTGCATTAAACTATAATATGACAACTATATATACATAAATATAAATGTGTTAGATACAAGCCTCATACTACCCTGTAACTACAGTGAAGATATTATATTATTATAATTGAAAATCATAATTCAGATTCTGTAAAATATTAATTTGACAGATTTTCTTCTCAGTTTCTACAGATATCACGATAATATCATTAATAATGTAGTGGACATCTGACTAGTGACAGCCCTGGGGTGGATGAAATGTTGGCAGCTGTTCAGGTTTTTGTGTGTCGAGGTCCAGAAATAACTCAAATGGTCATGTGTCAAAGCAAATGCTAAGCTAACTGCTAATCTGATCAGCTGCTAACAAACATGGTACAAAACATCAGCACGTGTGAACACAATGTCAAACTGGATGAAGTGTGTTGGCATTAATGTGGATGTGTGGCTGAGCTGGACGGAGTGTGTCATTAAATCTGACCTGTTGGTGGCGCTACATGAGCAGTCTGACGGTGACATCATCAGGATTCATTGGCTGGCAGCAGACACACACAGACACACAGACACACACACACACACACAGACAGACAGACAGACAGACAGACAGACTTCTGTGTGATTGACAGCTCTAAAAAAGGCAGAAATGTTTTTACAGATGACAGAAACAGACGTGTTTGTGTCTGTGTGTGTTTGTTTGTGTCTGTGTGTGTCTGTGTGTCCTGACATCAGTGAGATGTTTCCTGCACATTTCCCCTGTTGTGTTTCTTCTTCTGTCTCTTTACTCTGCAGCTGTGTGTGTGTGTACGTGTGTGCGTGCGTGCATGCGCGTGTGTGAGAGAGAGAGAAAGATCTGATCCAATCTGCCCTTTGGTTCCGGAGCAGGTCTTCATTAGATCGATGCTGTCGGACCTTTTATAGTTTGACCACATCACATGAACGGTGTTACCTGTAACCAGACGGGCCGCCTGAAGTCTGACAGTCCAGTTTCTGTTCTCTGAAGCTTTCTCCACCAACTACCTCTGGACCAGGAGCTGGTACCACCTCCTTTGCTGCTGGTTAGCCAATCACAAGAGAGGATTTTATAACTCAACCATGAGCAGGACGCACACAGACGGTGAAAGAAGACATTAAAACATGTAAACATAGAAGTGATGGATGCAGAGGAGTAAAACGGGGACATTAAGCGTCCTCACAGCGAACACGGAGACTCGTCTCCTCACTGGTCCGTCTTCACAGGCCCACTGTAGTTACACACTGTTCTCACTCTGACTTTACAACTTGTACATTGATCAGTTGTGCAATTGTGCAGTAAGACGCTCAGTGGTGGAGACGTTTGAGTCATGTGACCGTGATGTCGTCTGTTTGTAGCCTAGCATTAGCGTCATCACTACAGCTCTGCCTCGTTCATTTATATATTAAATCTATACACTGGTTATTTGTCATGTTTAATTATTGAGAGTTGTGGGTGTTTATTAAAGTAGCACACATACAGTATGTCTGCAGAGCAGCATCGGTATGCACCACACACACACACACACACACACACACACACACACACACACACACAGCTAGCCTATTATCACAGTAGGTGTGTGTGTGTGTGTGTGTGTGTGTGTGTGTGTGTGTGTGTGTTAGAGAAGCCGCTCGATTCTTCAGCTGCACTGTCCTTGACCTGATTGGTGTGGCCTTCTTCAGACAAACACACACACACACACACACACACAATCGTGCTCCCTGTGACGGAGAGAGAGAGAGTGTCCTGTAGCCACACAGGGCGAGCGAGGCCTGTGGTGTTGAGGTTGTCGGTTAGAATCCCAGCTGGTGAACTCTGACCCTCCAGCTGCTGCAGGAAGTCAAACTACAACCTGCTTATTATTCTGCTCTGTCGCTAACACACAGACACACACACACACACACACACAAACACACACAGACACACACACACACACACGGCCCCTTTTTGAAGTTTATTAAAATCCAGTCGTCTCCCGCCTCAGGTGATGCAGCTGTCCTTGAGAGGACGATGAATCTGTTTCTGTTCTCTCTCTGGCCTTGTTTTCTAAACTCGCTACTGTACCTGTTTATGTGACCGTGACCAGGACCAGACTACGTGACGTCAGGATCAGATTATACGTGACGTCAGGACCAGACTACGTGACGTCAGGATCAGATTATACGTGACGTCTGGATCAGATTATACGTGACGTCAGGACCAGACTACGTGACGTCAGGATCAGATTATACGTGACGTCTGGATCAGATTATACGTGACGTCAGGACCAGACTACGTGACGTCAGGATCAGATTATACGTGACGTCAGGATCAGATTATACGTGACGTCAGGATCAGATTATAAGTGACGTCTGGATCAGATTATACGTGACGTCAGGATCAGATTATACGTGATGTCTGGATCAGATTATACGTGACGTCAGGACCAGACTACGTGACGTCTGGATCAGATTATACGTGACGTCAGGATCAGATTATACGTGATGTCTGGATCAGATTATACGTGACGTCAGGACCAGACTACGTGACGTCTGGATCAGATTATAGGTGACGTCAGGATCAGATTATACGTGATGTCTGGATCAGATTATACGTGACGTCAGGACCAGACTACGTGACGTCTGGATCAGATTATACGTGACGTCAGGACCAGACTACGTGACGTCAGGATCAGATTATACGTGACGTCAGGACCAGACTACGTGACGTCAGGATCAGATTATACGTGACGTCAGGACCAGACTACGTGACGTCAGGATCAGATTATACGTGACGTCAGGATCAGATTATACGTGACGTCAGGACCAGACTACGTGATGTCAGGATCAGATTATACGTGACGTCAGGATCAGATTATACGTGACGTCAGGATCAGATTATACGTGACGTCAGGACCAGACTACGTGACGTCTGGATCAGATTATACGTGACGTCAGGATCAGATTATACGTGACGTCGGGATCAGACTACGTGACGTCAGGATCAGATTATACATGACGTCAGGATCAGATTATACGTGACGTCGGGATCAGACTACGTGACGTCAGGATCAGATTATACGTGACGTCGGGATCAGACTACGTGACGTCAGGATCAGATTATACGTGACGTCGGGATCAGACTACGTGACGTCAGGATCAGATTATACGTGACGTCGGGATCAGACTACGTGACGTCAGGATCAGATTATACGTGACGTCGGGATCAGACTACGTGACGTCAGGATCAGACTACGTGACGTCAGGACCAGACTACGTGACGTCGGGATCAGACTACGTGACGTCGGGACCGGACTACGTGACGTCGGGACCAGACTACGTGACGTCAGGATCAGATTATACGTGACGTCAGGACCAGACTACGTGATGTCAGGATCAGATTATACGTGACGTCAGGACCAGACTACGTGACGTCAGGATCAGATTATACGTGACGTCAGGATCAGATTATACGTGACGTCAGGACCAGACTACGTGATGTCAGGATCAGATTATACGTGACGTCAGGATCAGATTATACGTGACGTCAGGATCAGATTATACGTGACGTCAGGACCAGACTACGTGACGTCTGGATCAGATTATACGTGACGTCAGGATCAGATTATACGTGACGTCGGGATCAGACTACGTGACGTCAGGATCAGATTATACATGACGTCAGGATCAGATTATACGTGACGTCGGGATCAGACTACGTGACGTCAGGATCAGATTATACGTGACGTCGGGATCAGACTACGTGACGTCAGGATCAGATTATACGTGACGTCGGGATCAGACTACGTGACGTCAGGATCAGATTATACGTGACGGCGGGATCAGACTACGTGACGTCAGGATCAGACTACGTGACGTCAGGACCAGACTACGTGACGTCGGGATCAGACTACGTGACGTCGGGACCGGACTACGTGACGTCGGGACCAGACTATGTGCATTTCAACCAGCACTTTAAGTCTCATTACTAATGTATTCATGTTTAAATGAGTGTTTTCTTTGACTCGTGCGACTTCTCTTTGCTGTGAATATGAATCTATAATCACAGTCATTACGTTAAGTTAATTGAATGAGTTGATTGAGCCTGTGGGGAAACTGGGTCGTCTCAGCAGCAGGAGACACAACGACGAGGCGAACAGAGTATAAATAGACGCAGAGCAGAAAGACAGTTACAGCTCGACTTCATGATGTGAATCGTCTGACAGGATGTGCGGCGACACATGAAACTCAGAGGAAACTAGAGAAACAGGAATGTGTTTCTGATCATTCACATGAAACATTAGAATAAGATATTTGCACAGTTGAACTGTTTTTATGATGTTTTAAATTTAACACGCTGATGATTCAAGTTTCAAATATCTCATTTTAAATCAAAACCAGACTAATTATCATTTTTTAAACTCAGCTGCTCAAACACTCACTGCTCACTGCCGCTACAGCAGGTTACTCCTCAGACGCCTTTCTTCTTCTTCCTCCTCTTTTTTCTCCATTACTTCTCCTCTCCTTGCTTCATTTGTTCCTCATCCTCCTCTTCCTCTTCCTCCTCTTCCTCTTCCACTTCCTCCTCCACTTCCCCCCTCCTCCCCCACCTTTTCCTCCTCCACCTCTTCCTCTTCCTCCTCCTCCTCCTCCTCTCCTAGCTTCATTTGTTCCTCCATCTCCACCTCATCCTCTCCCTCTTCCTTTTCCTCTTCCTCCTCCCCCCGCCACCCCCTTCTCCTCCACTTTTGCCTCCTCTTCCTCCTCCCCTCCTCTCCTATCTTAATTTGTCCCTCCTCCCCCACCACCGCCTCCTCCTCTCCCCCACCACCTCCTCCTCCTCCTCCTCTTCCTCCTCCTCCTCCTCTCTGTATTAAACTGCAGTGGTTTATCTGCAGTATCTCTAAAACTGTCGACCAGCTGCAGGTTTCAGCTTCTTCTCTGAAATTAATTAACATTCAGAGAGTCATCTGCCTCATATTTTACATTTTCATGTTTTCTTCCCTCCGCACTCGGGTCAGTCCACAGCCCGTCTCATCTTCAGAACCTCCAGTAAGGTCAACATCATAAAAAGCTTCATTTCCCACCGAGCGTGCACCCGTCAGGGCCGGCACTGCTTCTCTGTCCTCTTCTGAGGGAAATAATGGACTGCAGCGCTGCTTTTTGCTAAGACAGCACATGATGTGAGGGTGCAGGGTAAGCATTACCAGTCAGACTTCAGTCGCAGCGCTGTGTTTATCTGATTGGTCCTCAGGCTGCAGGACAGAAATACTGAAAGTGTTTTAAAACCCAACAGAGGTTAAATTATATTTTTGGTGCAGCTGAAATACCAACAATCAATGAACTGGCTCTATTTAAAGACACTATCCAGTGGCATTGTGGGAAATGTAGGATCCAGGTTTTTGGGACTAAAGGTCCGGACGTCTGCTCGTCTGTTGCACAGATCTGACCGATCTCTTTTCGGTCTGTCTCCTGTGAAAACGGCTGCTTTATGGAAGTGAAATACTAAATCAAGTCTCCAGCCGCTCTGCAGCTCGGTGAGGCTTTACGTAGGACAGCTTTGCTTTATTAGCATGCTAACATTAGCTATTTAGCACTCAGCACAAAGTCCAGCTGAGGCTGATGTGAATGTCATCAGTTCTGCAGGTGTCTGGTCTTAAACCAGCGTGTTGGAGGGAAAATGAATGTCTGAACCACATTCATCACAATCCATCCAATAGTTACTGATGTATTTCAGTCTGAACCAACGATGAGGACAAGCGGACAGACACTGATGTCCATAGAGACACTGTTATGGTTTGAAATACGATCATGCAGGTGATGTGATTCACTGATGTGTGGTGGAAACGCACCAAACAATGCAGGGAAGAAGAAGACTGCGAGCTAGTTCACCTGTCTGTCTGTGAACTCTGCATGTTTTAAATCGTCCTTGTAATGTTTCATGAGGAGGGAAATGTGCTCGACAGCGTCCGCTCTGTGTGTTATGGTGAGAGACACTGATTGTAAAGCAGCTTCGGGGAAAACTTCTCAACAGGCTTTAAATTATTCAGGACTCCATGTTTTTTATAGCTGCATCATGCTGGATGTCTTGTGCATCATTTCCCCCAAAGTTCAGTCTGTAGCTTTTAAATTGTAAATGATGTTTAAAAGGTGAAGAGATTTTATAAAAGTCGTATAAATAAGACCTGATCATTCAGCTGTTGGTACCCTGAAAGGTACAATTCACAGATGACTTCCCTGCTGTTGAGTCTAAACTCACAGGTGGCATGTCCACACTAGCTTTTCTTTTCAGCCTGATGTTGAATCTAAAGGTGAAGTGACACATTCGGTCAGTTGTTTGTCTTCAGCAGGAGTCGGTACAGTCGTCACAGATCCAGCAGCAGCTTCTGTCACTACAGCCGACAGATACTAACGAGCTGTTTGTAGAATCGGCTGAACGGAGAAGCCGTCACAGTCTGACGGATACTGAAGGAAAAACAATCGACTGAAATAACCAACGTCGACATGTTTCTCACGGCCGCGGCAGATTGAAGCCAGATACGAGTCTCTGGAGCAGAGTGTAGATTTAATCTGTTTTTTATCATTTTCATGGAGAAAACCAATATGAAGTGAAGATCACAAGAAATGTGATCAGGAGCAAAAATCACATCTTGAAGGAACATGCTGTGTATCTGAAACTGACTGAATATCTGCGATTAACTTTGAACGTCTCAGTGTTCCTGTCTCATGATATTCTGGTTCTTCAGAAAAAAGTCTTTTAGCCAGACATGAACATCGATATTGGACCTTTTTGTCTGCAATACGTACACAGTATGTGAGTTTTAGTTTATACAGCTGCAGTTAGGTCGAGACAAATATTGTTATTATGTTTATAAAAAAGAGAAGAGGATGTTAATAACACGACTGTCTCGTGTCCAACTTTAATCTTTGTCTTAACGACGTTGTTCTGCCGCCCGTCCGCTCGTTTATTCGCACAATCGAACATCTTCCTGCTTTGACACTGAATGTAAACCGTGAGGTGCAGAATCGTCCAATATGAGAGAAATACTGAGGGAAACTGGGCTGGAAGTTTGTTCAATTGTTTTAGACGAACCTTGTTAAAGTTTCTGTGCACGGTACCTCTTGTGGTTGGTGTGAATAATGAGTTGTCTCCCCGACACAAAGCAGGAAGGAGGCCGATGTTGTTAGAGAGCCACTAAACCTCTCAGACAGCTTGAAGGTGGACGGACGGGTCCACATCCTGTAACCCACCTGGTCTCAGGAGGTACAGCATCTGTGTTGTTCTTGATGGAAACCTACAGTCAGCAGGTGATCTGTGGGCGGAGGTTGTTCAGTTGGATGTTTGTCTGACTGACTCATTGATCATTTATCGGCACTGATTGCATGTTTCTTGGCCAGTTCTGATTGTATAAATGTCGGACCTGCTGATTCTGATATTCTTTCTTACTCACAACTTTAATTGACGACATCCACAGACATTTTTATAATCTTTCCTTTAATGAAGGAAATTCAATCATATGTTCGTAATAAAACATTGACTATAACATAGTTTTTCTCTAACTGCAGGTTACACGACCTTCTCTCTCTCGTCTCATTATAAAGTGGGCGATCGACCGGCGCATCTGTCAGAACCTCACTGAGCTGTGTATTGATAAATCCATGGTGCTGTCTGTGCTGCTGAAGTCACAGATGGATTTGTAATGGTACATTTTTCTCTCAGCACCGTCTTCTGTCAGCTTCATCTCGGCTCTTCAGTATTCTCTAAATGATGTACGATAAATCTCCAATCCTATAATATTGTAGCCTACAGTTTATATGAGAGGTGTCACGGTTAGATTCATTTTCAGATTGTTCCTGTCGGGCGCGGAGGGTTCTCTGGAAACATGACACTGTTATACTTTGTGTATGAGACCACTTCAACTTATATTCTGCTTTACAGATGTAACTGTGTCTAACCTATGAGACTGAATTATAACTGTAAGACATTCATTAACAGCAACATTAAAGCCTACACATGTAGTTGAGCCTAATGGGAACAGTTGAGACGTCCATCGCAGCCGAGCGTCGTGTCTGAGGACGTGTTCATCAGTCGTGATCTGTAACTTGACCTGTTGAAGTTCTCGTTGTCTTCATCTTGACAGCCACTATTGTAACTCGTCACTTGAGGTGAGTGAGCAAGAGTCAACTTGAGGCCTGTTGTGCAAACGAAACATAGACAGCGCCCTCTGTTGGAAACAAGCTATATAGCAGTGCAGATTGTAGTCGTTTGTTTTGGAGACGTTGTGGGCCGGATTGAGATGGTCCAGAACCGCCCCCCACGCCATATTTTGCCCATGTGTGTTTTAGAAGGATGGGTCTGTAAACCGGTTCTGCAGGTTCTTAAGAATACCCTCCTAATGGTCACTTGAGGAAGTCTGGAAGCTTTTAAAGCGGTTCCTGAAGACCGCTGTTACTTCCTGTCTCTTACAGTCGGCGTTGGTTCCTTTGACCCGTCACTAAGTAGTTGTACTGGGCAGATCAGAAAGTGTTCATCCGACCCATTTCTGTAACAGTCTCATTGTTCACTTCAGGCTGGACGACTTCGTTCTGCTGCACATTTTAGATTTGAGTTTTGTGACTCACCAGCTCCTCCTCTGAAAATGATACTGGGCTGACTGCAGCAGCTCCTTTTAGATTAAATGAGCCAATCCTTCTTTCCAGTTCAGATGCTGCACACGCTGCAGACTGGTCTGACTGGACAGATTTCAGTGAGTTAAATTAAGTTAATGGAGACAAGCCCAGTCTGTCACTCTGCCCACTGCTGCTGGAAACCAGTTCAACACAGACCAGCCTGCATCCGGCCGTCCGTCCCAAACAACAGCAGGAGATTAGACAAAGAGGGGTGTGTGTGTGTGTGTGTGTGTGTGTGTGTGTGTGTGTGTGTGTGTGTGTGTGTGTGTGTGTGTGTGTGTGTAAATGGTCTTAATTGCGGCGGCTCCCTGCTCTCAGACGCTGTGATGGTTTGGTTTGATTGGTGAGTCATGTTGAGGCAGAAGAGGGGAGGTGCTGGTCTGAATGGTGATGAGGGGACAATCTGAGCTGCGTGCACGTGTGTTAAGTGTCGTGTGTGTGTGTGCACTGTACATCTAGATTAGGCGTTTTTTGCCTGTATTTGCATGTATGTGTCTTTGCAAAATTCACACAGGCATTTGTATTTTGTGTGTGTGTGTGCGTGTGTTGGATCAATAAGCTATCATAACAGAAGAGTTGGCTGCCTGCATCAGCTCCCCACAGACTATTAGAAAACAACACACTGCTCCAAGTGTGTGTGTGTGTGTGTGTGTGTGTGTGTGTGTTGTTGGTCTTCAGCTCTACTTCCTGTCCTCATCTATCCTCCACCCCCCTCTTTGATTGCTGCAACATTCATACACATAAACACAGCCACAGTCATGGTGTCTGTGTCCAGTGGATCATTTATAGCTCAGTGTGCTGAATAATGCAAATCTTCACATCAGTGGTTTTTACAGCAGCGGACGAGGTCTTTCAGGGGCTCCAGGAGTCCTTGGAGGAGCTCCAGGAGTCCTTGAAGGGGCTCCAGGAGTCCTTGAAGGGGCTCCAGGAGTCCTGGAAGGGGCTCCAATCACTCTTGAGGATGCAGAAGTGAGACGAGATCACAGTAGTCCTTGAAATGGTTCTAGTTGTCCTGAAAGAGGTTTCAGAGGTAACTAAAGACTTTGAAGGTTTTTAAGAAGGGCCTCCCTGTTATCTGTTCTGTGGGACTTTACCTGTGTTTGATAGTGATGGGTGAAGAGGCAGACAGGAACAGACACAGACCAAGAATCTTTATTAATCACATACAGTCATACAAAGTGCAACGTAGTAAAACTGACCGACTCCAGATTCTAAGCCTGTGCCGTGATCAAGGGCACTGACTGGAGGATTAACCTAATGTGCATGTTGTGATGGTGGAGGACACCAGAGTACCTGAAGGTACCGTGGGAAACCCACAAAACCACTGAGAGAACATGCAAACTCCACACAGAAAGGCCCAGCCAGGTGTTAAACCCAGGACCTTCTTCCTGTGAGGCAGCAGTGCTGACCACTGCACCACCGGGCTGCAGAGGACAGAGAGGGGTATGACATGCGACACACACCGCCAGCTGCAATCAAACTGGCAACTGTTGTGATCATTCGGCCATGTGACACACACTGTAACCATTCAGCCACAAAGGCGCTCCGGTTATTTGGGATTTTCTTGAGGTTAACAATGTTTCACACATCTGGATCCAGGAGACTTCTGGTGTCACTCTCTGAGGACACGTTCTGAGTTGAAGGGAAGAATTGACGTTACAGTAATTGTGGATATCCTTGAGGGGGATGAGTGGTCTGAATATGGAGATGAAAGTATTCAAAGCCATGGTAGTTATGGTTTGGACCCAGAGATTTCAGGAGTCCTTTAGGAGGTTCCAATGAAACGTGAAGGTTTGGAAGTTCAATATATACTTGGAGAGGTTGAGCTGAGCTTTGAGGCTGATGCAGGAGTCTTGGTGGTAGGTCCTTGAAGAAAATCTGGATCATTGAGTACTTAGCACAAAATATTCTAGAGATGGTTGAAGGAGACTGTGAGGAGGCCGGAGATGTGTCGGAGAAGGCTTCAGGACTCCATGAAGAGGATGTAAGTTGGTCTGGATGGGTACTCAGAGATAACTAAAGATGCCCAGGGTTTTTGAGGAAGATGGTATCCTCTGTGGATCTGTTGGTGAGGGTCCAGGCTTGCTGGGATGTTGC
>NC_140190.1:1025597-1028097 GCF_965226575.1 Pagrus pagrus | reverse complement strand
CCAGAACAAAACATTAATCTGCTTTATGATGTTGCAACACTAAGGTTTGGTTCAGGGACAGAACAGACTGAACTGTCGTGTTCATGATTAAAAGAAATGTTGACTTGTGGTTAAAAAAACCAAAAACACCAATCTCCTGTTTTAAAGTCCGATCCTCCTCGACCTCCTGCTGTGTCTCTGCTATGACGTCACCTGACTTCCTCCTTTGCTCCCCTACAGCAGCTAGAGGGCGCCGTCACTGACCAAGTTTCCTGTAAACCACAGTCTTTCCAGCCTATCGGTCGTTTCTGTCCCTAAACCCGGCAGAACTTTGACCTCAGTGTTGTCACATCAGTTTTATTTTTCAGCAGTGATTTCTAACAATAAATGTGGACGATGTTTCTGCGAACCACAGACATGATGCTCACCTTTCTTCAGGTCCACTACTTGGTTCGGGTTAGAAAATGTTTTAATACCTGGTTGTGTTGAAACGCAGTCTTGAACAGTGGTCTCTGGCTTAACAACCTTCTCATCTACTGTAGCTGTCACATGACCACCATCCCCTCCACCTCCTGACATGACAGTCAGCTCATATACAGTCAGCTCATACACATGTAATGTGGACATGAAATGGCACGTGGATATTTGAACGTATCTGTCGATCACAGAAACAAAGTGTTGACAGTTTCCTGTCTGGATTCTCAGGAACAGACAGTTGATGTCCTGCTGACAGATCAGAAAACGCTGCTGATCAGGAGGCTTGTCGGTCCAGTTGGCACTCGATGGTGACAGTGAAGCCAGTAACTGACAGTTACACTGGTACTGAACCAGTACTGATGCTGGTGATACTGGAGCTGCTTCTGTGTCTGTGCTGCCTCCATTCTGTTGTTACTAACTGGACCAGAGCAGGCAGTACTAGATTAATGCCACCTCCTCCGGGAGAGAGTGTGTGTGTGTGTGTGTGTGTGTGTGTGTGTTAGTGTGTGTGTGTGTGTGTGTGTGTGTGTGTGTGTGTGTGTGTGTCGGTGTGTGTGTGTGTGTGCAGCAGCAGCAGGCTAAGCTACTGTTGCATTGCAGTGACCTCCACAAGCTGCTGCAGCAGTGCTCCACACAGTGACGGAGGCGAGCGCAGTCTGCTGCTCAGCTCTCTGTTCACTCTGCTTCCACTTTCCACTTGTTTCTTCAGAGGAAAAATAATTGAACACACCAGAATCTGATGTTTCCTGATGATGATGATGATGATGATGATGATGTTAGACGCACAGACTGAACTCTGTCAGTTTCACATCCAGCACTCGGAGGAGAAAAGGTTTATTAAAGCCTTGTTTATTTAATCTGATGCAGTGAAGTGAATCCACTCCGCTCTGCTGAGAGACACTTCAGGACATTTGTCCAAATCGTGGCTGTTTCCTGAAATATCTGGATGTTATATTGTTCTGTTTATGCAGATTAATGGATTGATGAGACGACAGACACACACACACACACACATTAACACACACACACACACACACACACACACACACACACACACACAGGTAGTGCTTGTTTCGGTCCCATTTCATCCTCCAGGGCACATTTACTTTTACCACCAGCTAAGTTGCAGCACAAACACACTCTCAGACTGCGTGCGTGCGTGTGTGTGTGCGTGCGTGCGTGCGTGCGTGTGCGTGTGTATGTGCGTGTGTGCGTGCGTGCGTGTGTTGACTCAGAAGCAGCATCTATCTGTCTTTCTGTTTCCTCGCTGCTGTTCAGCCTCAGTTTGTCTTTTCTGTCCACAGTCTGAGACACAGTGAAGCTCAATCTGTGACATCGACTCTTTTAAGATTTGTTTCTGGCATTTTTTAATTAGACGGTTGATACCTAACACACTGAAAGGAAACAAGGAGATATTGAAAGCTATGACGCAATAAGGATCCCCGGGGACTTGTGGTTATGTTATGTAACGGCCTCAAATTATGTTTTTGAAGACGTGGAGGTCGTCTTAGTTTCGAGGATTAGACAGTTCTGTGTTCACAAGATCAGACAGTCATCGTTAGCTTTAGCTGTGGATCGGCGTTTTATAACTAGAATGAATTAAAATAAACCAGATGGTGGCGCTAGATGAAAAGTCAGATCACCAAAGGAATATGAATATGTGGCTCAAAATAAAATCGTCCTCCGAATTTCAGTGGATCACAAACAGAAATGTTTCACTGCTGTTGACCTCCATTAGACCGAACAGCGTGTGTGTGTGTGTGTGTGTGTGTGTGAGATAAGTGAATCTAATAAACATGTGTCACCTTGCTCTCACCTTGTTCCTCTGTGCAGAGACATTTCTCAGCACACACTGACACACTCACTAACCTGAGTCTCTGAGACTCGTCGCTGTAGGATCGGCCGCTTCAAACATGGCGTGGAGAAACACCTGGTGCACCTGTGGAGTGGAGGTTTCTCGTGCCGTGGGACTCTGTGCCTTTCCTTCAGTGTGTTTCAAAGGTTCTTGTCATGTAAAAGGTCTCGAAAATGAAAAAGTCCACAC
>NC_140190.1:1005597-1023097 GCF_965226575.1 Pagrus pagrus | reverse complement strand
TTACATTTTTCTGCAGAAATTTTCCACATTTGTGTTTGTTTAATGTGGTGAACTTCTCCAGAAAATGCAGTTAATCAGTTTGTCTTGACTTTTTGAGGGCAGATTTTAACCTGAACACCAGCTGACCACAGACTCAGTGATCACTTTCTTCTCTTTTCAACTTTCCTCTTCAGACTCTGTTATTTTTCCGTCTGAGCTGAACGGAGACGTCGTCTCTTGTTTCCTGCTGAGGTTAATATCTTTCATTCTTCAGCTCGTGAATCTCATCGATCCAGTCGGTGGAGTTTTTCTTCCGTAATGAGTCCTGCCCTCAGCTCAGTCTCTCAGCCTCAAGTTAAAGTGTGTGCATCACGTCTCTGCTGTCGGTCCGTCAGGTCCAATCACACTGAAGCCTCAGACTGAAGTCACGTCTGACTCTTCATCAAACGAGACGAGACGACTGAGTCGCACAGACGACAGTCACTTAACTGAAATCACTTTTTAAAACACTTCATTTGTCATTTCTTTGTAATTTGTTAATTTAAGCTTATTTTTTATAAACTCATTTATAAACACTTTTTGCTTGCATGCTTTATTTTTTATCTGAAATTTGGGTTTCCTCTTTGTAACTTGGGTGAGTTTTCAGGCTCATATTAAGAAGCTGTGATGAAGAAAGATGGTAAGAACCAAACTAAATGTGTGAACCTGCAGATTAAAACATTTGAACGTCCCTCCTGTGAACAGAGTTCAGACGGACAAACAGAAATGTGTAAGATCACAAAAATGTAACATTCAAGTACTTTGAAAGATCGACACTTCTTCATACTGACTGTAAATGATGCTCCGTGCTGCACTCAGTCAGCAGGATCGTTAATCGATCATTTTAAGGAAGAAGAAGAACACTGAAGTGTTTTTGTGATTTAAAGCTGCACTGATCAATATTTACAATTTACTGTGGATCAGCTGATTATTACAAACAAAGTCCTCACCATCTCTACAGGTTCACAGAGCTGTGTGTGTGTGTGTGTGTGTGTGTGTGTGTGTGTGTGTGTGTGTGTGTGTGTGTGTGTGTGTGTGTGTGTGTTTTATCTCCTCCCTCTGTCTTCATTCTCCATCAGTCTCGCTCCATCGCCTCTCTCTACATTTGTCATCATTACCTCACATGACATCTCATCTCCTCCTCTTCATCTTCCTCCTCTTCCTCCTCCACCTCCACCTCCTCTTCCTCTTCCTCTTCCTCCTCCTCCTCCTCCACCTCCTCTTCCTCCTCCACCTCCTCTTCCTCCTCCACAAAGCAGACTTTATTAAAGGTGTATAAACAGACTTCCTTCCCGTCCCTCAGACGCTCAGTGACCAGGACCGTTAGTCTCCTTCTGGCAGCAGGTGTCTCGTGTCTCCCTCAGTGGGAGCTGACGGTCTCTGTTGAGTCAGTGAACAGTTCAGGTGACGCTGGTTGTTGTGATAACTGCTGTGACCTTTAAATCCTCGAGCAGAGCTGATGTCTGTGTTCACATCACAGCCGTCACTGACAAACCTTCATATCTTCACAGCTGCAGCCGTCCAGGAACAAAGAGACTCCGCCTCCTCTTTAGTTTGAGGAGAAGGTCACGAGTCATGTGATCTCTGTGACCTCTGTGATCTCTGTGACCTCTGAACTTTAGACCCTAACGAGCTCTGTGTGTTTCTGTCCCTCCGTCAGACTCACCATGCTTTTTAATGTCACCTTTATATTTCACTCACGTTTCTGTTTGTTGTTTATTTCACGGCCTGTTAGGCAGCGTTCAGTCTGACACCAGCTTTAATGCTCCTCTCTCTCTCCTCCTCTCTCTCCTCTCCTCTCCTCCTCCTCTCTCCTCCTCTCTCTCCTCCTCTCTCTCCTCCTCCTCTCTCCTCCTCCTCTCTCCTCCTCCTCTCTCCACCTCCTCTCTCTCCTCCTCTCCTCCTCCTCTCTCCTCCTCTCCTCCTCTCTCTCCTCCTCTCTCTCCTCTCCTCTCCTCCTCCTCTCTCCTCCTCTCTCTCCTCCTCTCTCTCCTCCTCCTCTCTCCTCCTCCTCTCTCCTCCTCCTCTCTCCACCTCCTCTCTCTCCTCCTCTCCTCCTCTCTCTCCTCCTCTCTCTCCTCCTCTCTCTCCTCCTCCTCTCTCCTCCTCCTCTCTCCTCCTCCTCTCTCCACCTCCTCTCTCTCCTCCTCTCCTCCTCCTCTCTCCTCCTCCTTCTCTCTCCCCTCCTCTCTCCTCTCCTCTCTCTCCACCTCCTCCTCCTCTCCTCCTCCTTCTCTCTCCCCTCTCCTCTCCTCCTCTCTCTCCTCCTCTCTCTCCTCTCCTTTCTCTCCCCCCTCCTCTCCTCTCCTCCTCTCTCTCCTCCTCTCCTCCTCCTCTCTCCCCTCCTCTCTCCTCTCCTCTCTCTCCACCTCCTCCTCCTCTCCTCCTCCTTCTCTCTCCCCTCTCCTCTCCTCCTCTCTCTCCTCCTCTCTCTCCTCTCCTTTCTCTCCCCCCTCCTCTCCTCTCCTCCTCTCTCTCCTCCTCTCCTCCTCCTCTCCCCACCTCCTCTCTCTCCTCCTCTCTCTCCTCCTCTCCTCCTCCTCTCCCCACCTCCTCTCTCTCCTCCTCTCTCTCCTCCTCCTCTCTCTCCCCTCTCCTCTCCTCCTCCTCTCCTCCTCTCTCTCCTCCTCTCCTCCTCCTCTCTCCACCTCCTCCTCTCTCCTCCTGTCCTGTGACCATGGACATGTTTAAAGTCGCCTTTGATCGATCAGAAAAATGTTCTGAAGCGACATGACCGGATGTTTGTGAGCTGGAAGTCGTCGGAAAGGACTCATTTGCAATGGTTTATGGGATGTGTAGTCCTTCAGTCTTTGTGTACACAGACCTGTCGCTGTCAGCTGGTTCCAGGCTTAAACTCTTTTATTTAAGTATTTTCTGAGAGGTCAGTGGAGTGAGTGAGTGAGTGAGTGAGTGAGTGAGTGAATGAATGAATGAGTAATCAGGGAATTCAGTTGCAGATCCAGAACAGGCAGCTGTCGCCGGTGTCTTCCCCGTCCAGTTTAGCGACAGTCACATCATGTTGCCACTGATGATCTCTAAACTCGAAATAAACCCTCTTCATCTCATCCCTCTGCTCCGTTATGTCTTTATCATTGTGACCTATAGAAGTGTAGTAAGTCATGATGTCACTTCCTGTCTAGTCTCTGTCCACCAGCGATCCCTCAGCATCTCTTTCATCAGTCTTAATGAAAACTGAAGGACTGGACTTCCCCTCCTGTAATCTGAGACAGATCAGCTCCACAAGTTTATGGATATTAGAAATGTATGGATATTAGAAATGTATGGATATCAGGACTGTATTCCATCATGATTGACATGAAGGACTGAAGCAGTGATACGTGGACCTTCTGTTGACTCTGCTCCTCCTCCTGCAGAGCGTTGGTGTGAGCGTTATGGAGACCTTCGGGGGGAGCTGCTGTGCGTGGAGCTGGAGAAGGAGCGGCAGGGTTTGGGTCTCAGCCTGGCGGGAAACAGAGATCGTTCCCGGCTCAGCATCTTCGTGGTGGGACTCCATCCGGGAGGACCGGCTGCTCGGGACGGACGCATCCAGGTCGGAGACGAGCTGCTGGAGGTGAGACCAGCTGACATCATCACCGACACTGTTACATCACATCACATCAACATTACATCATATACTTACATTACGTTCAGACCTGGTGTCCTCTGTGAGACAAGATGTTTGAACTGATCCAACCATTGAACCAGTCACCACCACATCACCAGACTCCCTTAACAAATGTGTCAGTTTAGTGAGTTGTTGAGTTGGAGACACTTTATAAACTGTGTGAAACTCTGTCTCTGACTGATTCTGACTGATTTGTTCCTTCTTGTAAATTCAGCAAATGTTCTACGTGAACTTCTTTCTGTCTTTGAGTAGAAACATGGTGGTCACCTGACAGGATGTGTGTAATACCAGGTGTGAACCATCAGGTCAACATGTTAACGTGTCCAATAATTTGGTTCATGATCAAACACCTGCAGAACTGATGTCATTCACATCAGCTCAGCTGATGATTAGCTAATGTTAGCATGCTAACTAGGATGGTGAACATGGTAAAGATTACTCATGCTTAGCATTATTAGCATCGTGGATGTGGTTAGCGTTGAGCCCAGAGCAGCAGTGTGCAGCCGGTCAAAGACGGTCGCCTGTTTAATAGAACATCATTATTATTCATCAATATTAGATCATCATTCATGATTTAATACTGACGGCAGCCCTGTGGTGCTGCAGGTCAACGTTCACCTCCCCCTGAACTGTCTCCAACATGGAGCCTGAAAATCTGATGTTTCACACGTGTGTGTGTGTGTGTGTGTGTGTGTGTGTGTGTGTGTGTGTGTTTCAGCTTCACATCTCACTCACATTGTTTTTACATTATATTGCATCATAAAACAGCTGCAGGTGAGACAACATCACATCATCTGAAAATATCAATAAACAGTAAGTGTGTGTGTGTGTGTGTGTGTGTGTGTGTGTGTGTGTGTGTGTGTGTGTGTGTGTGTGTGTGTGTGAGGGGGTTTCCAATTTCTCCACATAAATATTAAACAGACTCTGAGATCTCTGCTCGCCTCCTCCTCATTACAGCTGTGTCACACAGTCCATGAAAAATTGATGTTCAGCCGAGGAGCCTGGACAATTACAACACACACACTGACACACACACACACACACACTGACACACACACACACACACACACACACACTGACACACACACATTGACACACACACTGACACACACACACACACATTGACACACACACACACACACACACACACACACATTGACACACACACTGATACACACACTGACACGCAGAATGATTTGATCTGTCCACATGTATGTTTGAACATCAGATTCATGTATAACATAAACATAATGAACGTGCGTGTGTGTGTGTGTGTGTGCGTGCGTGCGTGCGTGCGTGCGTGCGTGCGTGCGTGCGTGCGTGCGTGCGTGCGTGTGTGTGAGGTATTGATTTAACATTTGGAGGTGCTGGAAGCTTCTTAATCATTAGTTTACGGCCTCACAGCTTCATTTAATGTTTATCTGAATTAAACGTGTCTGAATGTGAGTTCTTCTTCTGCTGCTTCTTCTTCTTCATCCTCATTGTCGCCTTCTTCTTTGTTGTCCTTCTCTTTCTCCTCTTTCTCCTCTTTCTCCTCCTCCTCCTTCTTCTTCGCGTTCCCTCCTCCAGCTTCTCCTCTTTCTCCTCCTCCTTGTTCTTCTCATTGTTCTCCTCCTTCATCCTCCTTTTTTTAATAGTTTTTACTGTTAAACTAATTAAACTAACTCCTCCCACATTTTTACTTGCTTAATAAATCTCCAACGTTAAACAGAATTTGACAATATTTTGAGCAACATGTTTTAATATAAACAGCTACAACTGAACTGATCACTGCTTCTTTAGTCTTGTTTCCACCTGAGATCGTCAATATATTATTTCTTATTCTGATTCTATAAATTCAGTCTCGTGTCGTTGAAATCATCTCACTGTGACACCAGAACAAATGTATCACTGTCTGTTTATGGAAATAATAATAATATTTCTGCATGTGTCTCTTCTTCTGTCAGATTAACAACCAGATTCTTTATGGGCGGAGTCACCAGAATGCATCAGCCATCATTAAGAGCGCCGCCGCCAAGGTGAAACTCATCCTGCTCAGGTAGGACTGCAAGGCATGCTGGGAAACTTTAAATCTTCCTCAGATAGTAGTACGATGCCTTTAGTGCACACTCAGACTGAAGGTCAGGAAAGTTCAGTGTGTTTGAGCTCCTCACCTGTTAGAGATGAGCTGAAACAAGAACAGCGTCCGTCAGGGTGATCTTCACCTGTAAACACCTGTAGCAGACAGAATACAGGTGGAATAGTCCTTTAAGCGCGTTGTGTAATAACAAAGCTTGCACAGGTTGGAGTTGGACTGAAGTGTGTAACGTATAATTATATGAGAGCGATTGTTGTTTCCCTGAAATGATCCGGACTGTTTGAGGACGGAGGATCCGTTCAGACCCGGCAGACGTGCTGATGTCACAGGAGGGTTTTTCTAAGCAGGTAGAGGCGGGCAGACGGGGAGCGATGTGTTCAGGGACCGCAGGACGTGAAGAGTTTCTCAAGCACAAAGTCTCTTTTCAATTAAAATGCTGCCAAACCTCATCACCAAATCCCTGAGCCACCGGAGCCGACCTGTGGAAGACGAGCTGAGGAGTTTTTTACTTTTATTGGGTCAGAAGCTTCTTTTCTTTGAATACAACAGCGTTCACAGCCTGTCACACGCTGCTGATGGAGGGAAAAGTGCTCTCACATCACTGAAGACGTCTGATTCAGCCGGCAGAGACGCTCCACCACCAGCTCCGACTGGATTCCCTCTGTGACTGATTTGATCAGATGAAACCATATTGATCCTCGCGCTGAAATTGGGTCATCGCAGCGGCAGAGACTGAGACGAGAATAGAACAAATCAGAGAAAACTGAAAACAATGAAACAGGTAAAATGTCACCTTCCAGAAAGAGAAGCTGCAGGTGTCCTGATGCTGCAGCAGCTGGAAGCTTCCAGAAGGAAACTGACATGGCTGCCGTCGAACAAACATCTGCAGCTGGACAGTAACAAGTCAACACATCTGTAAAACCATGGATTTATGTTGCTGCATGCCCAGCCTGGATGATGTCCAGTTTTGGAAAGCAGAAGTAAACAATAGTCCACTTCATGCTCTAATAAAGAGAAGCTCCAGTTTAAATATGGACTTGATGATTTTCCTGAAGATGAACGTTGACCTGAAAGATGAGTAACACCCGTCTGACGACTGGAGATTCACCAGCAACTTGTTGATTACTTCACTGCAAATGTAAGTTGAGCTGCAGCTCGTTGACCCGCTAACTTCTTCTGTTGCTCTTCAAGCGTAGCGTCACTCCTGTTATTCCTGCTTCAGTCTAACTGGGGACTTTTTATAAAACTGTGTTTTAGGTCGCGCTGGTTTGGTCACATTGTGAGCGTTTCCCCTCAGCAGCAGCTTCATCATGTCAGTAAAATATTAAATGAGAAAGAATGCAGTTTTAAAGCACTTCCACATTGGCTTCACTTTTCAGAAGTGTCTTTGGGAGAAAAACACATATTTTAGTGTTGAACCTCTGAGTTGACCAAACCAGACAGCGGATATTGATTTGACCTTGGACACGGGAACGAGGAGAGCTGAGGAGGATGCAGCGCTCCTGAAATGAGGCATTATTAAACCATCAATTCATAGAAAAGTCTGATGCAGAGAGAAAAGCTGTAGACGAGCGTGAGAATAACAACAGAAGTGTCCACAGGAGATAAAAACTGACTCTGATCATGAAGCTGAAAGTCAACCCGTCCATCTCTGAGACAAACAGACTCCATGTTTCTGCTCAAAGACAGAAAGAAGTTCATGAAGAACATTTGCTGAATTTACAAGAAGGAACAAATAAGTCAGAATCAGTCAGAGACAGAGTTTCACACAGTTTATAAAGTGTCTCCAACTCAACAACTCACTAAACTGACACATTTGTTAAGGGAGTCTGGGGACTTTTCACCTCCGTGCTGTAGCTGACGTGGCTTTAGTCTCAAACATTGTTATTTATTGTTGATAACTATTAGTTATAAGTTTACCTGGCCTGTCAAATGGACACAATAAACATGACTGCTGCACTGTTTACTATGACGTCAGTATATAGACTCGACCACTCAGCACCTCTGACTGTGACTGACTGAACTAGACTCCAGTGAGATGATCCAGTTGCTCTGCAGGCAGGCAGCTGTTCAACCGAGTAAAGTGATAATCAGTGAGTGTGATGTGTCTGTTAGCTTGTTTTGAGGCGTTTCCACCACCTGGTAGACACAGAATGATTTAGTGCAGCAGCGAAGGGGCTTAAGAGCCAATCAGTGGCATCGAGTCTTCAGGGAAAATCCACCGGCATGAAGTGGAACAAGAGTCAGATCGTGTCTCAGGCTGTAACTTGTCACCGAACCTTCACTGTACGATATGATTTGATGCAGTCAGACGTTTCCACCCTGAGAGCTTTTAGCTGCAGTCGGCTCTGACTCACAGGAAACAAAGCAGAGGCTCTCTGCTGCAGACGACAGTCATCCTGAAACTTCAAGGTCCAAATTAAAAGCTGCTGTCTGATGTGAAGACGGAGTCACAGGCAGCCGAGACAGAAGAGTGTGTTCAGCGTCAAACATCTCAGTTTAACACGTGGCTGAATTTGGAGTCGATGAAAGCCGGCAGGAGGAGACGTCCTTCACTCGCCGGAGACACGAGAGGAGCTGAGGACTGAGAATCACTGCAGCAGGAGATTAAACTCTCCTCCTCCTCCTGCAGGGATTGATCTGCAGCTTTGAAGCCAGCAGGTGTGGTGTATGTTACTGAAGTCTCATTAAGACCAAAGCCTCACACGTCTGACAGAGAGACTAAACCGGCCTGCCAGGATTTAAACTGCAGGCCGACCAGGACTCTGAATCACTCTGGATATCGTTCTCCTCGCTATCTACACAGTTTACCAGTGTTTTCATTCACCGGAGCAACGTCTGCTGTTTTACCTGAAACAGCAAGTAACAAGAAAAACGAACGAAAGAAAAAAATGAAGATAAACGAGGGAAAAGACTTCAGGTGAACATGTTCTGACTTTAATCAGCTCTGTGTGTGAAGCACAGATTGTTAAAGGAGCAGTTCACCTAGAAATGTAAACTCAAGTAGCTGGAGACTCGTTTTAAAACGGAAAAGAAAGAAGAAAATAAATTACTCAAACACTTAAAACCAACGACTGACCGTGGATTACTCTGATACTGAATAAAACTTAAAATCATGATGTTTCTAAGGCAGATTCTGCACATGAGGAGTGTAGTGGATTTATGGAGCCATCATCTCCTCCTGATGATATAAAGTCAGGCTCAGCCATCGTCTCCTCCTGATGATATAAAGTCAGGCTCAGCCATCATCTCCTCCTGATGATATAAAGTCAGGCTCAGCCATCGTCTCCTCCTGATGATATAAAGTCAGGCTCAGTCATCGTCTCCTCCTGATGATATAAAGTCAGGCTCAGTCATCGTCTCCTCCTGATGATATAAAGTCAGGCTCAGTCATCGTCTCCTCCTGATGATATAAAGTCAGGCTCAGTCATCGTCTCCTCCTGATGATATAAAGTCAGGCTCAGTCATCGTCTCCTCCTGATGATATAAAGTCAGGCTCAGCCATCGTCTCCTCCTGATGATATAAAGTCAGGCTCAGCCATCGTCTCCTCCTGATGATATAAAGTCAGGCTCAGTCATCGTCTCCTCCCGATGATATAAAGTCAGGCTCAGTCATCGTTTCCTCCTGATGATATAAAGTCAGGCTCAGTCATCATCTCCTCCTGATGATATAAAGTCAGGTGAAGTCTCGTAGTCCACAGAACATTTCTGGAGCTTCACAGTAAAACAGAGTTGCAGCGTTCTGCTGAACACCTGAAGCAGCTGGAGATGATTTGAACATCAGATGTCTCCATGCAGCTCGTCTGCTGCGATCACAGAGATCACTACCTGATCTGAGGAGACGTTATTTAACCCTCGATGTTGGGTCGAGCTCGTGTGCTAACGCTTTTAGCTCAGCAGCTACGGAGCAGAGTCGGGCCCTGGAGTCTCACTGGGGTTTAAATGTCGTCCTGAATGATGAGTTAAACGACCGAGCAGCTCAGTGAAGACTCCTCCTGTAATGTTGATCCCGTCTGAATGAGGTTTGAGTCACACTGACATGAATATTTAAAGCTGTGAAGCTTTTCTCTTAATTCAATAAGAGATCAACATGAGAGACAGTAAGAGACCTCAGCATCAGGAGGCAGGAGGGAGGAGGGAGGAGGGAGGAGGGAGGAGGCAGGATGCAGGAGGGAGGAGGGAGGAGGGAGGAGGCAGGATGCAGGAGGGAGGAGGGAGGAGGCAGGAGGGAGGAGGGAGGAGGGAGGAGGCAGGATGCAGGAGGGAGGAGGCAGGAGGGAGGAGGCAGGATGCAGGAGGGAGGAGGCAGGATGCAGGAGACAGGAGGCAGGAGGCAGGAGGGAGGAGGCAGGAGGCAGGAGGGAGGAGGCAGGATGCAGGAGGCAGGAGGGAGGAGGCAGGAGGGAGGAGGCAGGAGGGAGGAGGGAGGAGGCAGGAGGGAGGAGGGAGGAGGCAGGATGCAGGAGGGAGGAGGCAGGAGGGAGGAGGGAGGAGGCAGGAGGGAGGAGGGAGGATGCAGGAGGGAGGAGGGAGGAGGCAGGAGGGAGGAGGGAGGAGGCAGGATGCAGGAGGGAGGAGGCAGGAGGGAGGAGGCAGGAGGGAGGAGGCAGCAGGGAGGAGGGAGGAGGCAGGAGGGAGGAGGCAGATGGCAGGAGGCAGGAGGCAGGAGGGAGGGGGCAGGAGGCAGGGGGCAGGAGGGAGGATGCAGGAGGGAGGAGGCAGGAGGCAGGAGGCAGGGGGCAGGAGGGAGGATGCAGGAGGCAGGGGGCAGGAGGGAGGATGCAGGAGGGAGGAGGCAGGAGGGAGGAGGCAGGAGGCAGGAGGGAGGAGGCAGGAGGGAGGAGGCAAGAGGGAGGAGGCAGGAGGGAGGAGGCAGGAGGGAGGAGGCAGGAGGCAGGAGGGAGGAGGCAAGAGGGAGGAGGCAGGAGGGAGGAGGCAGGAGGCAGGAGGGAGGAGGCAGCAGGCAGGAGGGAGGAGGGAGGAGGCAGGAGGGCGGAGGCAGGAGGCAGGAGGGAGGAGGCAGGAGGCAGGAGGGAGGAGGCAGGAGGGCGGAGGGCGGAGAGGGAGGAGGCAGGAGGGAGGAGGCAGGAGGGAGGAGGCAGGATGAGAGTCATGACTCTACAGGAGCTGCAGTCAGGCAGCAGACGTCGGGAGATCACAGCGTGTATGTAGGTTGTTTTGTATCAGGGGATGTGATGATGCAGATTGTTGCAGCAGAAAACATCAGATGTGAGTCACATCACAGAGACGAGCACAGATATTAATCAGGACGTGTTTCTGCTTCTCTGTGCATGAAGCTGCGTGGAAAAGATAAAACAGTGACGTTGGTTTGTCTGCTCAGACGCTTCAGACCAGAGTCTGTGTCAACACACTCATAAAATACAGGTTTATGTTCTGTTGCATTAGATTTGGACCCAGAGGACACAAGGCCTGAAACTTTTCATGTCTTCAGATACTTTTATCGAGACCTTGACTGCAACTAACCATTATTTTCAATGTTGGTTATTATCTTCTGCATTAATCGAGTGTTTAATCCTCAAACGTTTTGTTTTGTCTGATTCAGTTTATTGTCATCGAGGAAAGACACCAGAAAATGTTCATATTTAACAAGCTGACATCAGAAGACGTATTTTTTCTTGAAATTTAACTTCGACTATCAAAATAGTTTGTTTGATTTAATACTCGACAAGTGATCGATTAATCGTTGCAGCTCTGTCTCAGAAATAACATTTATATGTTGTTACTCATTTATTTAGCCCGTTGTGATAATATCTGCTGGACCATGCTGACAGATCCTCTTCATCACATGAAGCGTGTGAAGGGAACTAAGTGTTTCACCTCTGGCTCCAAAACAAAACCTGCAGTATTTTATCATGTAGCTGTTGGATGTCGACAGGAAGTCTCACGTTCTGAAACAAGTTAAATGAACTTCTGTAACGAGACTAAACATGGAGGGGATGCTTTCCTGCTCCATCAGGACAGAACTACACAAAACTACACATCTCCATGTGGTAGGCTGTAAATATTTTACCCTCAGATCCTGCAGACGTTCCTGCCGTCTGCTTCTTAGATTTGAGCGACCCCTGATCTCTCCTGCAGCTCCACCCTCAGGACATCAGGATGTTGTTGTGTGTGTAATGACGCCTGCAGCCTCTGTTAGCTGAATATTTAAACAACCTGCCTCTGACAGATGGAGATGGATGAGTGTTTCAGTCAGAAGTGAGACTGCATCACTCTGACTGATGGGCTGTTTTGTGTTCAGGCGTCAGGACGAAGCCTAATAAGACGCCCACGTGTCAACATGTGACATAAATCACTACACAACAAGTCATCACATCTGTTTCTGAGCCGTAAACATCTCACTGCTGTCAAATCAACATACTTCAGTGCTGCTGTGAACTCTTCAGATGATACGTCTGCTGCGTTTAGTGTCGTCATCTACACGTTAGCGTTAATGCTGTCGGCCTCACAGTCGCCTGTGAGCCCCAGAACGTTCCTGTTTTCTGACCAGTGTAAGATGAAGACAGGATTTTAGTTAAAATATGTGAAAACTGAACTGACGTCTCTGTTCTGTGTTACAGAGGTGTCTACTGAAGTTAGCATGCTAACCAGCTAGCCTCCTAACAGCACTGTGTACCTCAGAGGTGATGGCCTGTAGTTTCAGCTGGAGATGTAAAAGCAGTCAGTTCACTGCTGAGTCGACAAGATAAACTCACTGAATGTGAAGAAAGAAATATTTTGACATCAATTTTCCTTCTAAACAGACGGATCAGGGTCCCGTCGTTCGTCGTGTGCCTCTTTCGGCTGGTCGTCTCTTTAGATCTGAACACAGATGATGAGATTGTTCCCATGATTCCCCGTGTGTCAGATCTCCACACACTAGTTTCTCCCGTTATGATGATGTCGAGGTCCTCCCGGCTGCTCTGATTGAATCGGGCCGGCGTGTCGGGGCAGGAGGACACGGCCGCTCTCGCTGTTCAGCCAGGTGACAAAATCTCGTTAAAGTCGTGTCCACGGGCCGCCGCTGAATGATTTATCCCTGGATAAAGGTCGCCACGGCAATGAGCAATGGGATGTCAACGGGGTGGGAGCCTCGCAGCGCATCGCCATGGCAACAGTCCCAGTCGGACCGCCGTGCTGTCTGTCCCTCTGCACATCCCACTAACTGTGGAACAATACTGATGAGTTTATTGGTGGAAAACAGCTTCAGATATCGCAACACGAATCAATACATCTGTGTGTGAGTGAACAAAAACTACCTCCAGATGTGGAGTCAGAGGAGGAGATCAGACCTCCAGATGTGGAGTCAGAGGAGGAGATCAGACCTCCAGATGTGGAGTCAGAGGAGGAGATCAGACCTCCAGATGTGGAGTCAGAGGAGACTCTGTTAGTCCAGAAAAATAAATGAAGCTCACCTCCTGTTTCTGAATAACTCGCCTGTCACTGCATGTTGATGACGTCTCTACTGTCAATCACTGTAAATCATGAGAGTCTGGACTGACTGTGATGTCCGGAGGTTTCGACCCTGAACAGACCCGTCGTTGTAAAACACACACAGAAGATAAAGCAGCACGGAGACGACGGGATCTTCATGTGTTTCTTATGTTATTCATTGCATCATTAGAAACCAGAGAGACCGTGAACCTCCGGGCCGATGCAGATGTTGATTGTTTACTTTAATCTCTTCTGTGCTGCTCAAAGAAAGAAATCTTCATTTAAAGTCACTCAGCCATCATCACATCATCACATCATCACATCGATCGTACAAACATGAAACAACCTTTAATACACACATTCAACAAACACAAGCTGTTAACAGCCTTATTTCAGCCCTTTGATCATTAGCAGGCTAATTAGCTCACTGGTTAGTTCTGTCTGTTGCTCAGCAGAGAAACACTTATTTCATTAAAAAGACGGACAGAACTCAATAATCAGACGACCTGCTTCTGATATCATGAAGACGCATTTTTAATCCTGTACTTTGTGTACGAACAAACAAAGATGAAGAAAAAACAGAAACAATGATTCAGCATGCAGACTCCAAACGTTTCGTTTTTATTTTTATCTCTGAGTTAAAGTAACTGTTATGATGTAGTGCCACCATGTTTTCATGGAGATGCTGGTGAATCACCCTCATTCACTGACCAGAGATCATTACCAGCCTAATTTTACACATGATCCAGAATGATAGCGACACATTTTTAAGTGTTCAGGCGAGCTCATGCTGAATTACGAGGAGCCCAGCTGCTCAGTAGTTCGCACCGGGAAGAGGACGTCTTTAAGATAAACTTTTCTCAAATGAAAAAATCAGACAAACCAAACCTCTGCTTCAGTCTCTCCAGCCGCCGTCCCTCCTCCTGCATGCTGAAACAGTTCAGTGCTTCCACAGACTGAAGACCTGACGGCAGCGATGTCAGCGTCTGATGATCGATGTGAGACATCAGATAAACATCATCAGTGAATGTTAATCACCAGGATGTTGTTGGTGTGTTTGCACTGATGAAGCGTCTCAGCTGAGTGGGACAGGAAGTCCTATCAGAGGGGTGAATGTTAAACTAATCCACCTGCTCAGGTGGTGACGGGCCGACCGTCAGTGAGGCAGGAAGTGACAGACTGACCCATAAATCCTGTTTCCTGCCGGCCTAACCTTCACCAAGGAGACATTAACGGTAATTGGGAACGGGTCAGTAACTGGGCGAAGACAATCAGTGGTAATGGAGGAGGGACGGAGACAGAGGAGGGACCAGGACGGACGGAGGGAGAGTTTGGAGGGCAGATGAAGACGTTTTGATTTTAAACACTGTTGTCCTCGTCTGTCTGTGAGGACGCTCTAATGAAAGACACATCCCAGTTGCTGTATGGGAAATGTAGTATCCTGTGTTGGATGAACAGTCAGACACCAGCGTGAAACCACTGGATGTTTGTAACAAGACGTCGGGACATTTTCCAGCTGTTTGTGGAGACAGAGCCAGATGTTTTCTAACCACAGGAACGGTGTTGTCACAACACAACATTCAGATTAATTTCATTCGGTTTTATTTCTTTATATGTTTAAAGTTTAAAACCACCTCACAAACACAGTTTAGCTCTAAAGATTCAAACTCATAATTCAAAGCAGCAAGAAGTCGAATACAAACGAGAGACGAGAGAAAAAACCACAAACAACAAAATAAAATGATTTTCATGATATTTTTACTGATTCAACCACAAACCAACATTGATCTCACCTTCATGATTTACAGGATTTAACCATCAGGAATCACATTTGTTGTTTCGATTCTACCTGAACTCATGATATAAAACTGATCAGCAATGTGTCTTTAATCTCCATTAGCCAGGAAATCAGAAAATTGAGCAATTTACTGGTAAGAAGTAAGAAACCACATTACAACATGTGACATACGACACATTTCTCTCACCAACAAAAAAAACCTTCAATAAACGGCCTGACACAGGACACGACTGTGCAAATCTTCCACTCAAATGAGATTTCTCCTTTTCTTAGCCTCAGTTTGCAGGTTGCTAAGATTAAGTATGAAAACACATTTAAATAAGAAAGATTTGATATTCAGTGTATTTCCAGTCTGATCTGGCAATAGTTTCCTAATTATGTCTGATCTTGTTCTTCATGATTCATGATTATCCCCTGAGAAATTAATGAAGATGTAGAAAAACACAATGTTAAAGCAAGTATACCAAAAGTGAATGAGGTCCGTTCGGGGCCGACCCGTCCTCCATCCAGGTTTCACTCAGTAGTTTTTGTCCGGTTATTTCAAATGTTGAATACGATCAGTGACTTTAAGATTTCTCTTCTCTCCGTCAACAGATACTTTCTCTTGTATCAGGTCATTTTCTCCTTAAATTCAGTGATTGTTGGCTCTTCTCTGCCCACAGACCAGCAGCAGTACAGTTTGAGCTTCATGAATCACAGAAATGATTTTGTGATTTGTCACAGCTGTCGACCTCTGACCTCGTCCCCCAGAGGTTTCTGACATCATACAGACACTAAATTAAATTGTACATATTATATATATATATACATTTAAATCTTAATTAAAAATCAAGATTAAAATGTAAAAATGTTTTGTCCTGACTGAAGTGATTCCTTCATAAAGCAAATATAATGTGAGAGACGGACTTTAAACAGTGAAAGACATAAAATAAATGAGTCACCGTGTGAAATGACACGACAGCTGTGACACAAAGCATCTTTTGTCTGCTTCTCTCACTGAACTCTTATCTTCATCTCCATCTTTAATTTCAGCCTTTAGTTTGTGTTTGAGAGCAGATGTGAACCATCATCTCATTATTGAAGCTTTAATAGAAGAAGTTCAATCAGACAGTCGCGATATTATCTTCTGACAGTACAATAAATGATGATAATAATAATCAGGTTTGATTCAGAACAGCTGATAATCGTTCCGTCTGATAAAGTTCAGTTCATGATTTGCTTCCTGATCAGACGGCAGACGCAGAACAATCGCTCATTGATTTGGACGGTTGTGAGCTGATGTTCAATACATTTATCTTCTTCTGCTCTGACACTCGACAGTGTTAAAGCTCTCAGCCTCCTCTGAGGATGAATGAGAGGAAACATGTTCAGTCTGACTTCCTGAAGTATAAGTATGTTGGTACTGAAAGTAAGTACTAAAACAGGATTACCTCAAAATTGTACTGAAGTACTTGAGTAAATGTATTAGTTACTTTCTGTCACTGCCTTTGTGTAACGAGGTGTGAAGGGCGAGCTGGTGGATGAACGTGAAGCACAACTGACTGATGAACACTAGTTCATTATAAACACAATCTTTCTCTAAGTTTGTTGTTTTTAACACTTACTAAAGCTTAAAGGAACAGTTCACCCAACACTGATAATTCACTTACTATCTACTCACCCTCCAGGTTATTTACAGCTCGAGCACCCACTTCAGACGGGTGCACGCTAACACTGTTAGCTCAGCAGCTACAGTGAAGATTTCAGGGTGTAAATGACTTCTCCTCAGATCAGGTAGTGATCTCTGTGATCACAGCAGACGAGCTGCATGGAGACATCTGCTGTTTAAATCATCTCCAGCTGCTTCAGCTGTTCAGCAGAACGCTGCAACTCTGTTTTACTGTGAAGCTCCAGAAATGTTCTGTGGACTACGAGACTTCACCTGACTTTATATCATCAGGAGGAGACGATGGCTGAGCCTGACTTTATATCATCAGGAGGAGACGATGGCTGAGCCTGACTTTATATCATCAGGAGGAGATGATGGCTGAGCCTGACTTTATATCATCAGGAGGAGACGATGACTGAGCCTGACTTTATATCATCAGGAGGAGATGATGACTGAGCCTGACTTTATATCATCAGGAGGAGACGATGGCTGAGCCTGACTTTATATCATCAGGAGGAGACGATGACTGAGCCTGACTTTATGTCATCAGGAGGAGACGATGGCTGAGCCTGACTTTATATCATCAGGAGGAGACGATGACTGAGCCTGACTTTATATCATCAGGAGGAGACGATGACTGAGCCTGACTTTATATCATCAGGAGGAGATGATGACTGAGCCTGACTTTATATCATCAGGAGGGAGGAGATGATGACTGAGCCTGACTTTATATCATCAGGAGGAGACGATGGCTGAGCCTGACTTTATATCATCAGGAGGAGACGATGACTGAGCCTGACTTTATATCATCAGGAGGAGACGATGACTGAGCCTGACTTTATATCATCAGGAGGAGACGATGACTGAGCCTGACTTTATATCATCAGGAGGGAGGAGATG
>NC_140190.1:970597-995597 GCF_965226575.1 Pagrus pagrus | reverse complement strand
TTCTCCTTGTTTTTCCACCCTGAACAAGGTGTTACTGTGAGATTAGAGTTTTATTTTAGTCTGTCGCTGTTTTAATGATTAATTTGCTCAGTTCATCTATTTTCTGACGTCTGCTTGTTTTGGTTTTTCATGTTGTATATTCTTCATATTTAAAATACACTTTAAAACATATAAATGGAAAACTACCTTTGATTAACATTAGTACTTAAGTCATTTAGCATAACACTTCCATAATGTGTGTCGTGCAAAGCGGCGTGTTGCAGCTGTAGAGAGGGACTGTGTCATATCCAGACAATCAGATGTGACTGATGGTAACAGTGTTGAGGCTGAAAGGAGAGGAGGAACACCACAGCACGCAGCAGTGGTTTTGTGGGCGAGGTGTTTCTAGCGATGTGTCTCTGTGTGATCGTCCCCTTAACGTCCAGAAGTCTCGACACGGTTCAGTAGATTCTGATGAAAGACGCTGTGATGAGGAAACTGAGTCAAGTAAGGCCACAATGTTTCCATCGAAATGAACTGTAAATATGTATTTGTGCTGTAAAAACTCTGAAAATGATGACAAAACAACACAAACTACACAAGAAGAAACTGAAACATTTACTGTGGAGAGTGACACCACGACTGAGCCGGAGGGCAGCAGGATGCTACCGAGACCAAAGAAATAGTGGAATGTCCCTTTAAATTAAAGCAATTGAATCCTATTCAAGCTACTGACACACTCTTCTTCTGTGTGTGTGTGTGTGTGTGTGTGTGTGTGTGTGTGTGTGTATGTGTGTGTGTGTGTGTGTGTGTGTGTGTGTGTGTGTGTGTGTGTGTGTGTGTGTGTGTGTGTGTGTGCGTGTGTGTGTGTGTGTGTCAGGTGGTAGCGGACACCAACATCAGCGCCATCGCCACTCAGGTAGAGAGTTTGTCAAGCAGCTCCAACCTGTCAGTCAACACTGACACACACACAGCAGAGCCAGAGTGAGTACACACACACACACACACACACACACACACACACACACACACACACACACACACACACACACACACAGGTGTATATAATCTGCCCCCCCCCTCCTCCTCAGGGGTCCGCGGCCCCGCAGCATCAGTCTGGAGAAAGGCTCTGAGGGTCTCGGCTTCAGCATCGTCGGAGGGTTCGGCAGCCCGCACGGCGACCTGCCCATCTACGTCAAGACCGTCTTCAGCAAGGTCAGAGCCGGGCTAGCTGTTTCCACCTGCTGACAGTCTTTATGCTAAGCTAGGCTAACTCCAGGTCTGTGCTTAACCCATAGACATGAGGTCTGTTAAAGAAAGCACAGAGAGTATTGGACTGTACTCCATCTTACCAACAGGTCTGATATTAGCATACTAACGTTAGCATTGTCAGTTAACAAACTTATTAATAAACTAATTATAAATCAACAGCTGATCAACATCAGAACCAGTTTTGAGCTGTAACCAGTTTTATGTCCCCAATTATGAAAATAAACTTAGTAAACACTGACGTTAGCATGAAGCTAGTGGACGAACAGCTGCTGCAACTGACTCCTGATATGAACTAAATGTTGGTTCCAGTCCTGTAGTGTCAGTTTAAATCTGATGGCGTGTTGGCGTGTGTGTTTCAGGGCGCGGCGGCGGTGGACGGACGTCTGAAGCGAGGCGATCAGATCCTGACGGTGAACGGAGAGAGTCTGCAGGGAGTCACACACGAGCAGGCGGTCGCCATCCTGAAGAAACAGAGAGGAACCGTCACACTGGACGTCCTGTCATAACACACACACACACACACACACACACTTACCTGCATGCAAATACCTGCAAACACACACACACACACACACACACACACACACACACTTTAACACAGAAGCTCAATCACACACTTTGACTCTTGAGCAACATCATCATCATGAACTCTGAACTTCCCAACATGCAAAAAAAGAAACGGCATCAGAAGGTGTCAACACACACACACACACACACACACACACACACACACACACACACACACACACAGACTGGAGGGTGAAACACGGTCAGATGTGTCTCACCACTTTAATAAAAACAGAGTTTCTCAACCTTTGGTCGAGGCCACCTGTGGGGCCACCTGATGGACGGATGAGGTCATCAGAAACTGATGTTTATTAAGTCTTTGCTGGTCAGATTGTTTTCATATCTCAACAACCATCAGATATATTTACATGGAAATTTTCAATTCATCCCCAGAACAATGTTTTTTAAATAATTTGGTGACTCGCTGACTGCCTGTTAGCATGTTAGCATGCTCATGTTTGCTAAGTAGCACCAAACACAAAAAAGGAGAACGTCGTTAGTTTTGTGGGTTTTTGCTGAAAAAGCTAAATATTTAACACGTTTAAATGTCGACCTGATAAAAAGTAGCCAAAGTATTTAGAGTTGAACGTTTTAGTCGAGCAGTTACATAAAATAGAAACTGGCACTTGTTGGCTGCTGTCTTGATTATCGAGTCACGTAGTTTTTATCTTCTCAGATGTAAATATTTGTTTTGATCTTCTGCTTCAAACTGAAAGTGCTTTGAGTTTTAGGGTTTTGGTTGGATACCACAAAACATCAGAAGACGTCTAAGAGCTCTAAAAGATACTAAGGATGGCACTCGGTAGAGGGTATACCTCAGCATCAAACTGTACCCGCTCATGGTACCAGCCACTTCAAAACGCCCAGATCCATGCATTATTCCCTGAGAACTGAACAAAAACGTGAAAAAAAAACAAAAAAACAGCACAATGTTAAAGAAAGTGAGAAAGTTTTTGGATCCGTCTCTTTATCTGGATCTGCACCAGAAGTTAATGAGGTCGATTCTGGGCTGAGACTCGTCCTCCTCGTCTGAGTTTGGTGGAAATCTGTTCAGGAGTTTTTGTGTAATCCTGCTGACAAACCAACAAAACAACCAACTGATATTGGTGAAAACATGACCTCTGTACTTTTAAGGATTTTTTTCATTATTTTCTGACATTTTACTCATTTGAGAAAATAATTGGTAGTTTATTCGATAATGAAAGTAATGATTAGTAGCTGCTCTAAATGTTTTACAGTTCATCTTTTGGGGAACATGAATGTCTAAACTAAATTTCATGGAAATCCATCAGAGCTGTTGAGATATTTCAGTCTGAAGCTCGTGAGGCGTTCGATAAAAAGTCACCAAAGTCAGCTGGAGTTTTCACTGGACCTCAAGGATGATGGCAAAATGTCAAATCCGCCAACATTTTTCAGTTTGTGCCAAAAAAACAGAGACTAAACATGATGTCACACACAGAAAAGGTTGAGAAACTCTGTCACCAGAACAACTATGATCCAGAATATCATCTAAAAACAAACAATATGGAGTTAAAATCCAGCCTGCACCCGTTAATTCATCTCTACAGTCTGACGGGTTCTGAGGAACAACAGCTTCGTGTTCATGGATGAAAAGTTCATAATCCAGAGGAACAAAAGGGAAGAGTTGAAGAAAACAGAATAAGTTCTGGAACAACTGCTGCAAACGTTAGCTTAGCATCTCCTTTGTTAGACTGGTTAGCTGTTAGCCACAGAGTAGCAGTTATTATAAATGTGGAGACTGTAACACAAGTGATCCTTCCAACCCTCGTCAACATTTTCATTTGCCAGCACAAACAAGAAACTATCAGAGAAACAGCTGTTACAGATACGTAGCTCAAGGGACTTTCATTGTAATCGAGTATTTTCGAGTGAGTTTTGTCCTGCGTCATGGTATCGATACAGAGATCTGTAGATGATTTAATATTGGCATTCAAAGGCTTCCATATAAAACTGTGAAACTACAGGAGAAATTGATCATAACTCAGGTTCATAGTTTTTTCAGGTGTTTATGTTGAACATTAAAAAATGGGCAAAAAATTAGATTTAACCAAACTAATTAATAATCAATCATCCGGCTGAAATCTGGTCGTTAACACATTCTGAGCTAGTTTCACCACCAGAGGAGCTGCAACTGAAGCATCTCTTTAAACATGAGGACAAACATGAGGACAAACATGTCGACCGGTGTGATCGTTATTAAAAACATCTTCAGAATTTCAAGTCAAAACCTGTAAAAATTGAAAACAACAAGCCTCAAATCAAACATGTTCCTCTACGATAGAGACACACTGGAGAAGTTCTCTCTGTATCATCACATTTATATTAAATCAGATGATTCAGTGTGTTAAAGTGTCTGATTCAGTTTTATTAAGTTAAGTTCTTAATAATCTTAAATTAAAAAAAGTGCCATATTTACTCACACAACAAAATACATAATGTTTCTTCCACTAATGAATCCATTATGTTAAATCCTCATGTGTCTCCATGGAGATGACCCCCTGCCGCCCACGGCAACAGATACAGTGTCTTCCACATGATTGTTACCATGGAGAGAGAAGTTAAAAACCGTGTCTCCATGGAGATTTAAAATAATAAAAGTCTTTTTAGAAGCAGACGAGAATCAACAGACTGACATTTCATACGACTCTTGTTCTCTGTCCAGAGTCAGAGATATCAGACTCCAGGATGTTTTTAGCCTAGCTTAGCACAAAGACTGGAAGCAGGGGGAAACTGTTAGCCTAGCTCCTTCAAGAGGAAAAAAATCCTCGTTCAAACAGCTGGAAAGGGGTCAAATTTACAGGGAGCCTCTTGTAGGTGCTCAGGATGTTGTTTTAAATGATATATGTTGTATCTTGTTAGCGAACATGCTAGTCTGTCCTGTAGTCAGCTGGGTTCACCCGACAGTCGAGTGCAGAAAAATCGAGGTGTTTAATGGCTTTGTGCTTGAATTAACGTTTTTTACATGTCAGAATATTTTCCAATTGGCACGCAAATAAAAATACGCAATATTTTTCAGTTGAGGTGGAAACTAACGACGGCTGCACTGATCCCAACTGTGGTTCAGTAAATGGTTTAATGTTCTAACATTTAAAGCATAAACTACAGATGACTTTCATGTTGTTCACCACCTAAAATCAATCCATTTGTCTTTCTTGTAAAAACACATAAAGAAATTAAAAAACATAATTCATGGAGAAATTGATGGAACGTTAATGTGAAGAAAAGTATTTAGTGTCACGGAGGACTTTACAGACGTTGGTCAATAAACAGTTTGGATGCTAACTGTTGCTAACACCACAATGTCTCCTTGCTACATTTCTAATTCATCAACTATACAAGATACATGTAATTAATATGTAAATCAGTCTGATGTGGAGATGCTTTCTTCCTCTTTGATGGAGTTAGGCTAACAGTTTCCCCCTGCTTCCAGTCTTTGTGCTAAGCTAGGCTAAACACACCTGGGACCTCTCTGGCTTCTCCTCTGATAACCAGTTGGTTAAAATAAACAAATTCATGAAGCTCCGACGCAACAAATCCTTTATCACATCTGAGCTGCTCTGCCTAAGTTCTCATTAACTAACAGCTACTTTCAAAAGTGATTTACTAATTAATTAAGCACCATTAAAACTTAAAGTTTTAGCTATTAAAGACTTTAATGTGTTAAGCTGTAGCATACAGGACGTCTGTGCAGCATCACATGCTAGCATAACTTAAAAAAATGAGTTTTAGAGGCTCAGAGATGAATCTGTATTCATTCAGTTTATAATGAAACATCTGATTATGCTAAGCTAACAGATGTTCTTTAGCCTAATCAGTCAAATCTTGTTGGCCTAGCTTTTCCTAATTCGAGGTACGTGTTTCTTACTTGTGTGAAATGTGATTTAAAATCTCAAGACTAAGTTTAAATTTACAAACAGCGTCTACTTCCTGATACAAGATCTAAAGTTTCAGCCATAGAAATGACTTTAACCTCAAACCTGCAGGGCTCAAACTCTCCGAGCTGTAATCATTTATTTAATTTCATTACTTGCGAGCGTCGGTGTCCGACCTCAGATTTGATTAGGCGTCACAAACGTGGACCGTAGTTCAGATGGAGAGCGAGAGGACTTAAAGTGTCAGCCTGTTGCTTTCTGTCTTTTATTTCACAGGTGAAGGTAGCTGTGTGTTAGCAGAGTTTTGCTAACGTCTGCTGTAATATCGCAGTTCTCTGTTGAGATGTTTCCATGTGTAACTGAACTATTTAACAGCAGCGGTTTGTGTTCAGAGATGAGCTTCAGCAGGATCCTGTAAAACATATCAATCAAGTGCAAAAGACTTTATGTTCAGCTTTGTTTCATAATTGATGTCTTAATTTTTGGTACTTTATTTGTAGATGTCTGAGTAGATGACCTGTAATTTATTTTGTGATCTCGCTGGAAATTAACAATGTATTTTATGTTAATTATTATATGTTGATGTGTTTTGTGTCTGAATCGTTGTCAGAAATCACCATGGAAACCCTGCAGCTTCGGTTTGCCTTCGTGTCGAAAACCAGCTGGGTTTGCACTTTATTTTCCATAATTTCTTCATAATTTCCTCAGAAGTTAATTGGAAAGAATGATGTTATTTGTTGGTATTTATAGAGGAAATAGAGCTAGATCTCAGTTGAATCTTTTTGTCAGAGCACAATAAATGATTAATGAAGAGTTTGAGTCTTTGAAGGAAATTATTAATTATTAATTGTCTAAAATAAGCTGGTCAGATGTGCTGTTGTGATGTCAGCTGCATGGTTAATGCTGTTCTCTCCTCCGCTGTGTGTTTTCAGTCTGAACTTGTTTATTCTCCGTTACAATGATGCTGAACGAGCAGCTGCTGTCAGCCGTGTACTCATGGATGTACACACAACTGTCACCGGATCACTTTGATACTGAAGAAAACTTAAAAACATGAAGAGACAAACACCGATCAGCCACAGCATTATAACCGCCTGCCTAATATTGTCCCCCTTTTGCTGCCAGAACAGCTTTGACCCGTTGAGGTATGGACTCCACGAGTCCTCTGAAGGTGTACGGTGGTGGTGTAGTTGGGGCCTCGATTGATCGGACTCGTTTGTCCAGCACATCCCACAGACGCTCGACTGGATTGAGATCTGAGGAATGTGGAGTCAAGTCGGCACCTTGAACTCGTTGTTGTGTTCCTGAACCGGTTCAGCAGCGTAGCAGGACGCGTCCCCCTGCTGAGAGAGGCTGCTGCCATCAGGGAAGACCGTTTCCATGAAGGGGTGTACTGGTCTGCAACATGAATGGCCCGACCCAAGGTTTCCCAGCAGGGACCCACAGTGTATCCTGGTGTCATCTCTTCCCCAGGTAAGCGATGCACACGCACCTGGCCATCCACACCATCCAACCACCTTCTTCCAACGCTCCACGGTCCAGTTCTGATGCTCACGTGCCCATTGACCAGGGTCAGCACGGGCACTCCGACTGGTCTGTGGCTACGCAGCAGGCTGTGATGTACTGTATGTTCTGACCCAGCCCCCAGGTAGAGCCAAACCAGAACCCCGTGAAATGACTCGGTTGACATATTTTGAGCCAGTCGGTCTAATAACTTTTGGAAAGTCTAGAAGAGCTGCAAGATTAAATTATTTTATCTCTATTCAAGTTATTGGGCCCGGTTGGTGCACACTCTGTTGGCCCCACAACACGGAAGATCCCGGCAACTTTATACCCGGGAAGTGGAGCCATTGTGTCTTCATGCACCACTGAGCAGCTTTCATAGGAATGAACAGGGGTCCACCTCCAAAGCTGTGTCCAGGTTTAATGTAACGTCCGTGGTTCTGACACCTTTCTATAAGAACCAGCATCGAATTTTTTAGAAATGTGTGCTATGGCAGCTCTTCTGTGAGATCACGGGCTAGTCTTCACTTCACAGGTGCATCACTGAGCCTTGAGCGCCCACGACCCTGCCGCTAGTTCACCGGTCGTCCTTCCTGCTCTGACCCAGTCGTCTAGCCATCATTATCAGGTCTTTGTCAAAGCTCGCCCCCTTTTCCTCCTTCCAACACTCAACTCGGCACAAAATGTTCACTTGCTGCCTGATACATCTGGCCCACTGTGACGAGATGATCGTGGTTATAACGCTACAGCTGATCGGTGTAAGTCTTTGTCCTGCTGGGTGTCATGTCAGATACCTCACCAGACACCAGGGTTAAAACGATGTCCTGACTGAGTAATCACATTACTGTGGGAGAGCCTGTGAGTCATTTTAATTAGAAACTTTCTGCTAATAATGACTTTGTCCAAAGAGGCTCTCTGGTGTTTAACCAGCTGTGAAGATGTTGTGATGAATGATTTATAACCTGAGTATCAGAGCGAAGCAGAGGAACAACAGGTCAGAGGTCAGTCTGACGTCAGCTGACTGCCGTCTTCTGCAAAATGTGTTTAATTATTAATTGAGGGTCATTCTTCCATCGATGAGTAATGAGAGCTGACACAGCGGTTTGTTAGAAAAGATAACTTATCACAGGACAGACGCTGCGTTTCCTCATGTTTACTGATCTGAACACGTGATTATTCAACAAGGCAGGAAGATACAGATATACACCGATCTACTTTATCTCACGACGTTCTGCTAAACGAAGCTTGAAAACAGAAAAGGATCAGTCACAGGAGATATTTGTAAGTATAATCAACATGGATGACATCTGAAGTTCCTCATCGTAAGCCCCGCCCGCCTCGGTCAACAGGTACATCGAAACAAACACATTTGAGACAGCATCATCTGTAAATGTACATTTTTATAAAAGACTTTTCTGTGTTTTGTGTTTCTCCATCCAGAGTTTGTAATGACAACGTTCAGGCAGCCAATAGGATCAGAGCTCGATGTCACATGGCGGTAACTTTGTCGTCAGTGCTGTCAATCGCCAGGTTGTCGTAGGCGCTTGTGTCTACTTTTCTCCTGGTGAGAAAAAACACACACACACACACACACACACACACACTTTAATATTACAACAAATAGTTAAATTTATTACAGTTTGTAAAGTAAGTGTCTCAGAAGTTCATCTTAAGTCTCCTGGTGGCAGCGTCATGTGTTTTAAGTCTCATCGACTGTTCATTCAGTTTCACATTATGAATTTAACATTTATAAAGCATCGAATATTTAGTAATGCATTTATTAGCATAGTTAACTGCTAACAACTAAATAATCAACGCTCTATAAATGTGAAATAAACTGCTAAAAACAAAATAATTGACGCTCTACAAACATGAAGTAAACTGCTAACAACTGAATAACTGACGCTCTATAAACGTGTAGTAAACTGCTAAAAACTAAATAATCGCTCTATAAACGTGTAGTAAACTGCTAAAAACTAAATAATCGCTCTATAAACATGTAGTAAACTGCTAAAAACTAAATAATTGATGCTCTATAAACGTGTAGTAAACTGCTAAAAACTAAATAATTGATGCTCTATAAACGTGTAGTAAACTGCTAAAAACTAAATAATTGATGCTCTATAAACGTGTAGTAAACTGCTAAAAACTAAATAATCGACGCTCTATAAACGTGTAGTAAACTGCTGAAAACTAAATAATCGACGCTCTATAGATGTGTAGTAAACTGCTAAAAATTAAATAATCGCTCTATAAACGTGTAGTAAACTGCTAAAAACTAAATAATCGCTCTATAAACATGTAGTAAACTGCTAAAAACTAAATAATTGATGCTCTATAAACGTGTAGTAAACTGCTAAAAACTAAATAATTGATGCTCTATAAACGTGTAGTAAACTGCTGAAAACTGAATAATTGATGCTCTATAAACGTGTAGTAAACTGCTGAAAACTGAATAATTGACGCTCTATAGACGTATAGTAAACTGCTGAAAACAATAATTGACGCTCTATAGATGTGTAGTAAACTGCTGAAAACAATAATTGACGCTCTATAAACGTGTAGTAAACTGCTGAAAACAATAATTGACGCTCTATAGATGTGTAGTAAACTGCTGAAAACAATAATTGACGCTCTATAAACGTGTAGTAAACTGCTGAAAACAATAATTGACGCTCTATAGATGTGTAGTAAACTGCTGAAAACTAAATAATCGACGCTCTATAGATGTGTAGTAAACTGCTAAAAACTAAATAATTGACGCTCTATAGACGTGTAGTTAACTGCTAAAAACTAAATAATTGACGCTCTATAGACGTGTAGTAAACTGCTGAAAACTAAATAATCGACGCTCTATAGATGTGTAGTAAACTGCTAAAAACTAAATAATTGACGCTCTATAGACGTGTAGTAAACTGCTAAAAACTAAATAATTGTCGCTTTATAGATGTGTAGTAAACTGCTGAAAACTAAATAATCGACGCTCTATAGATGTGTAGTAAACTGCTAAAAACTAAATAATCGCCCTATAAACGTGTAGTTAACTGCTAAAAACTAAATAATTGACGCTCTATAGATGTGTAGTAAACTGCTAAAAACTAAATAATTGACGCTCTATAGATGTGTAGTAAACTGCTGAAAACTAAATAATCGACACTCTATAGATGTGTAGTAAACTGCTAAAAACTAAATAATTGACGCTCTATAGACGTGTAGTAAACTGCTAAAAACTAAATAATTGACGCTCTATAGATGTGTAGTAAACTGCTGAAAACTAAATAATCGACACTCTATAGACGTGTAGTAAACTGCTAAAAACTAAATAATCGACGCTCTATAGATGTGTAGTAAACTGCTAAAAACTAAATAATTGACGCTCTATAGACGTGTAGTAAACTGCTAAAAACTAAATAATCGCCCTATAAACGTGTAGTTAACTGCTAAAAACTAAATAATTGACGCTCTATAGATGTGTAGTAAACTGCTAAAAACTAAATAATTGACGCTCTATAGATGTGTAGTAAACTGCTGAAAACTAAATAATTGACGCTCTATAGATGTGTAGTAAACTGCTAAAAACTAAATAATTGACGCTCTATAGATGTGTAGTAAACTGCTGAAAACTAAATAATTGACGCTCTATAGATGTGTAGTAAACTGCTGAAAACTAAATAATTGACGCTCTATAGATGTGTAGTAAACTGCTAAAAACTAAATAATTGACGCTCTATAGATGTGTAGTAAACTGCTGAAAACTAAATAATCGACGCTCTATAGATGTGTAGTCAACTGCTGAAAACTAAATAATAGACGCTCTATAGACGTGTAGTAAACTGCTAAAAACTAAATAATTGACGCTCTATAGATGTGTAGTAAACTGCTGAAAACTAAATAATCGACACTCTATAGATGTGTAGTAAACTGCTAAAAACTAAATAATCGCCCTATAAACGTGTAGTTAACTGCTAAAAACTAAATAATTGACGCTTTATAGATGTGTAGTAAACTGCTGAAAACTAAATAATCGACGCTCTATAGATGTGTAGTAAACTGCTAAAAACTAAATAATCGCCCTATAAACGTGTAGTTAACTGCTAAAAACTAAATAATTGACGCTCTATAGATGTGTAGTAAACTGCTAAAAACTAAATAATCGACGCTCTATAGACGTGTAGTAAACTGCTAAAAACGAAATAACTGACGCTCTATAGATGTGTAGTAAACTGCTGAAAACTAAATAATCGACACTCTATAGATGTGTAGTAAACTGCTAAAAACTAAATAATCGACGCTCTATAGACGTGTAGTAAACTGCTAAAAACTAAATAATTGACGCTCTATAGACGTGTAGTAAACTGCTGAAAACTAAATAATCGACACTCTATAGATGTGTAGTAAACTGCTAAAAACTAAATAATCGCCCTATAAACGTGTAGTTAACTGCTAAAAACTAAATAATCGACGCTCTATAGACGTGTAGTAAACTGCTAAAAACTAAATAATTGACGCTCTATAGATGTGTAGTAAACTGCTGAAAACTAAATAATCGACACTCTATAGATGTGTAGTAAACTGCTAAAAACTAAATAATCGACGCTCTATAGATGTGTAGTAAACTGCTAAAAACTAAATAATTGACGCTCTATAGACGTGTAGTAAACTGCTGAAAACTAAATAATCGACACTCTATAGATGTGTAGTAAACTGCTAAAAACTAAATAATCGCCCTATAAACGTGTAGTTAACTGCTAAAAACTAAATAATCGACGCTCTATAGATGTGTAGTAAACTGCTAAAAACTAAATAATCGCCCTATAAACGTGTAGTTAACTGCTAAAAACTATATAATTGACGCTCTATAGATGTGTAGTAAACTGCTAAAAACTAAATAATTGACGCTCTATAGACGTGTAGTAAACTGCTGAAAACTAAATAATTGACGCTCTATAGATGTGTAGTAAACTGCTAAAAACTAAATAATTGACGCTCTATAGACGTGTAGTAAACTGCTAAAAACTAAATAATTGACGCTCTATAGACGTGTAGTAAACTGCTGAAAACTAAATAATCGACACTCTATAGATGTGTAGTAAACTGCTAAAAACTAAATAATCGCCCTATAAACGTGTAGTTAACTGCTAAAAACTAAATAATCGACGCTCTATAGATGTGTAGTAAACTGCTAAAAACTAAATAATCGCCCTATAAACGTGTAGTTAACTGCTAAAAACTATATAATTGACGCTCTATAGATGTGTAGTAAACTGCTAAAAACTAAATAATTGACGCTCTATAGACGTGTAGTAAACTGCTAAAAACTAAATAATTGACGCTCTATAGATGTGTAGTAAACTGCTAAAAACTAAATAATTGACGCTCTATAGACGTGTAGTAAACTGCTAAAAACTAAATAATTGACGCTCTATAGACGTGTAGTAAACTGCTGAAAACTAAATAATTGACGCTCTATAGACGTGTAGTAAACTGCTAAAAACTAAATAATCGCCCTATAAACGTGTAGTTAACTGCTAAAAACTAAATAATCGACGCTCTATAGACGTGTAGTAAACTGCTAAAAACTAAATAATTGACGCTCTATAGATGTGTAGTAAACTGCTGAAAACAATAATTGACGCTCTATAGATGTGTAGTAAACTGCTAAAAACTAAATAATTGACGCTCTATAGACGTGTAGTTAACTGCTAAAAACTAAATAATTGACGCTCTATAGACGTGTAGCAAACTGCTGAAAACTAAATAATTGACGCTCTATAGATGTGTAGTAAACTGCTAAAAACTAAATAATTGACGCTCTATAGATGTGTAGTAAACTGCTGAAAACTAAATAATCGACACTCTATAGATGTGTAGTAAACTGCTAAAAACTAAATAATCGCCCTATAAACGTGTAGTTAACTGCTAAAAACTAAATAATCGACGCTCTATAGATGTGTAGTAAACTGCTAAAAACTAAATAATTGACGCTCTATAGATGTGTAGTAAACTGCTGAAAACTAAATAATCGACACTCTATAGATGTGTAGTAAACTGCTAAAAACTAAATAATCGCCCTATAAACGTGTAGTTAACTGCTAAAAACTAAATAATTGACGCTCTATAGATGTGTAGTAAACTGCTAAAAACTAAATAATTGACGCTCTATAGATGTGTAGTAAACTGCTAAAAACTAAATAATCGCCCTATAAACGTGTAGTTAACTGCTAAAAACTAAATAATTGACGCTCTATAGATGTGTAGTAAACTGCTAAAAACTAAATAATTGACGCTCTATAGATGTGTAGTAAACTGCTGAAAACTAAATAATCGACACTCTATAGATGTGTAGTAAACTGCTAAAAACTAAATAATCGCCCTATAAACGTGTAGTTAACTGCTAAAAACTAAATAATTGACGCTCTATAGATGTGTAGTAAACTGCTAAAAACTAAATAATTGACGCTCTATAGATGTGTAGTAAACTGCTAAAAACTAAATAATCGCCCTATAAACGTGTAGTTAACTGCTAAAAACTAAATAATTGACGCTCTATAGATGTGTAGTAAACTGCTAAAAACTAAATAATTGACGCTCTATAGATGTGTAGTAAACTGCTGAAAACTAAATAATCGACACTCTATAGATGTGTAGTAAACTGCTAAAAACTAAATAATCGCCCTATAAACGTATAGTAAACTGCTAAAAACTAAATAATTGACGCTCTATAGACGTATAGTAAACTGCTAAAAACTAAATAATCGCTCTATAAACGTGTAGTAAACTGCTAAAAACTAAATAATCGCTCTATAAACGTGTAGTAAACTGCTAAAAACTAAATAATTGATGCTCTATAAACGTGTAGTAAACTGCTAAAAACTAAATAATTGACGCTCTATAGACGTGTAGTAAACTGCTAAAAACTAAATAATTGACGCTCTATAGACGTGTAGTAAACTGCTGAAAACTAAATAATTGACGCTCTATAGACGTGTAGTAAACTGCTAAAAACTAAATAATCGCCCTATAAACGTGTAGTTAACTGCTAAAAACTAAATAATCGACGCTCTATAGACGTGTAGTAAACTGCTAAAAACTAAATAATTGACGCTCTATAGACGTGTAGTAAACTGCTGAAAACTAAATAATTGACGCTCTATAGATGTGTAGTAAACTGCTGAAAACTAAATAATCGACGCTCTATAGATGTGTAGTAAACTGCTAAAAACTAAATAATTGACGCTCTATAGACGTGTAGTTAACTGCTAAAAACTAAATAATTGACGCTCTATAGACGTGTAGCAAACTGCTGAAAACAATAATTGACGCTCTATAGATGTGTAGTAAACTGCTGAAAACTAAATAATCGACGCTCTATAGATGTGTAGTAAACTGCTGAAAACTAAATAATTGACGCTCTATAGATGTGTAGTAAACTGCTGAAAACTAAATAATTGACGCTCTATAGATGTGTAGTAAACTGCTGAAAACTAAATAATTGACGCTCTATAGATGTGTAGTAAACTGCTGAAAACTAAATAATCGACGCTCTATAGACGTGTAGTAAACTGCTGAAAACTAAATAATTGACGCTCTATAGATGTGTAGTAAACTGCTGAAAACAATAATTGACGCTCTATAGATGTGTAGTAAACTGCTGAAAACTAAATAATCGACGCTCTATAGATGTGTAGTAAACTGCTAAAAACTAAATAATTGACGCTCTATAGACGTGTAGTTAACTGCTAAAAACTAAATAATTGACGCTCTATAGACGTGTAGCAAACTGCTGAAAACAATAATTGACGCTCTATAGATGTGTAGTAAACTGCTAAAAACTAAATAATTGACGCTCTATAGATGTGTAGTAAACTGCTGAAAACTAAATAATCGACACTCTATAGATGTGTAGTAAACTGCTAAAAACTAAATAATCGCCCTATAAACGTGTAGTTAACTGCTAAAAACTAAATAATTGACGCTCTATAGATGTGTAGTAAACTGCTAAAAACTAAATAATTGACGCTCTATAGATGTGTAGTAAACTGCTGAAAACTAAATAATCGACACTCTATAGATGTGTAGTAAACTGCTAAAAACTAAATAATCGCCCTATAAACGTGTAGTTAACTGCTAAAAACTAAATAATTGACGCTCTATAGATGTGTAGTAAACTGCTAAAAACTAAATAATTGACGCTCTATAGATGTGTAGTAAACTGCTAAAAACTAAATAATTGACGCTCTATAGATGTGTAGTAAACTGCTAAAAACTAAATAATCGCCCTATAAACGTGTAGTTAACTGCTAAAAACTAAATAATTGACGCTCTATAGATGTGTAGTAAACTGCTAAAAACTAAATAATTGACGCTCTATAGATGTGTAGTAAACTGCTGAAAACTAAATAATCGACACTCTATAGATGTGTAGTAAACTGCTAAAAACTAAATAATCGCCCTATAAACGTGTAGTTAACTGCTAAAAACTAAATAATTGACGCTCTATAGATGTGTAGTAAACTGCTAAAAACTAAATAATTGACGCTCTATAGATGTGTAGTAAACTGCTAAAAACTAAATAATCGCCCTATAAACGTGTAGTTAACTGCTAAAAACTAAATAATTGACGCTCTATAGATGTGTAGTAAACTGCTAAAAACTAAATAATTGACGCTCTATAGATGTGTAGTAAACTGCTGAAAACTAAATAATCGACACTCTATAGATGTGTAGTAAACTGCTAAAAACTAAATAATCGCCCTATAAACGTATAGTAAACTGCTAAAAACTAAATAATTGACGCTCTATAGACGTATAGTAAACTGCTAAAAACTAAATAATCGCTCTATAAACGTGTAGTAAACTGCTAAAAACTAAATAATCGCTCTATAAACGTGTAGTAAACTGCTAAAAACTAAATAATTGATGCTCTATAAACGTGTAGTAAACTGCTAAAAACGAAATAATCGCTCTATAAACATGTAGTTAACTGCTAAAAACAAAATAATTTACGCTCTATAAACGTGTAGTAAACTGCTAAAAACTAAATCGACACTCTATAAACGTGTAGTAAACTGCTTAAAACTAAATCGACGCTCTATAAACGTGTAGTGACGCTCTAAACGTGTAGCAAACTGCTAATAACTGAACAATGCAGTTAACTATCTCAGGTGAGAACAGTGCCTTGTAAGGGTTAAATCCTTTATCACGCACTTTTCAAAGATCATTTTTATTTGCTTTTAATAATGAGGACCTTAATAAAGTGTTACTTGATGACAACAGAAATAATGTGAAGTATTCTGCTGTTGTTCTTACATGACCATGGTCAGCCGAGTGTCGTAGGCGTTTCCGTTGGTTACGAATTCATTTTCTTTCACTGACTCAGAGTCCAGCCGGCTCTTCTCCCTGCAGACAGATGCTCTTCATTAGGACTTTATTATTTATTTAACCTTTGTTTTCTATGGATCACTAATTTTGTTTCGTCTCTAAAATATTAGAAAATTAAGATTTGAAGAGTTGAATTGGGCTTAACTCATGTTTTTATTCATGGACACCTTCATTTTAGATTTTTCATTTCAGGACCGACTTTAGCAAATACTATAATTATTAATCAGTTTGCAGATCATTATTATACATTTTGTCATAGCTGTTTCCCTTCAAAACATTAGTTTTGTCCAACCAACAAACTGAAACCCAAGATGATGATGATGATGATGATGATGATGATAATAATAACAATAACAACAACATATTCTAGTCACAATGACGTAAAATCAAAGAAAGCACAACATTTGATCTGGAGAAACTGAAAATATTTGACATTTATATTAGTACTTAAGTAAAAGCAGCTCGGATTTGTAATTTTACTTGATTCATATTATTTTTATTAAGAGAGCAGTTTCCACACACACACACACACACACACACACACACACACAGTGTGTCTCCTATTTCCTGCTGAAAGGACTTTGAATTTGGAAGATTTCTGTTCTCTAGTGTTTGAGTCCAGATAACAGCTCCAGTAAGTCAAATAAACAGTAGTAAATAATAATAATAATAATATGCAGATTAAAAACGTACCTGCTGGAATCACACCAGGCCTTTTTCGCCAGGACAGAGACGAAGGCGAGGAAGAGGAAGGCGGAGACGGCGATGATGCCGGTGAGCCACTGAGGCAGCGGACGCTCGCTGGCCTTCGACTGAGCTGCAACACACACAAACACAGACACAGACACACAGACACACACAAAAGGTCAGATTTGTTTGATTTAGTTTTTAGAGTTATTTTCCATTAAAAAAGACGATAAACCTCAAACAATATATTGTGACGATGAGCATGAAGCTCCTTTAGCTTCTGAAATACAGCTAATTTAATAACATGCTAATTAACCGTTTGCCCAAAAGTAATCTATTCCATTTCATTTGTTCGAATAGGCTAGCTGCTAAAATAAACCATTAGCTAAACAATAGTAAACCATAAGAAAACCTGCAGCATTATTTTAGCTGCTGAAGTAAACTGTTAACCAGCATTAAGAAAACACCTTAATTATAATCCGTTAATTTAACTTTTGGGACTAAACCTTTAAAGGATAACAACCGTTTTTTACAACCTGGACCTTATTTCCAGCAAAACATATGGTCATTTACTCACCCAGATAACTTTGGTGTCATTCGGCGTCGTTCGGACGAAATTAGATCCAGTGTAGCGCCGATATATCCATATAATGCGAGTGACGGGGCAGCGACACACAGCCTCTATGAGCATTATCTGCCACGAAACTAGTTCATTTCACCAATATTTTGTCATGATACGCTCGTGCTATTCCCCTCTGAGTCCGGGCTCGTCCGTTATCAACATCCGGGGTCAAACTAGCAGCAGCAGCTACAGGTAAACATGCCGGCTGTCTCGGGTGCGCGCAGCTCAGAGACGACATCTTCCAGGTCAGAGGTAGTAGGTCAACCTACAGACCCCGGATGTTGACAACAGACGAGCCCGGACTCAGAGGGGAATAGCACGAGCGTATCGTAACAAAATATTGGTGAAATGAACTAGTTTCGTGGCAGATAATGCTCATAGAGGCTGTGTGTCGCTGCCCCGTCACTCGCATTACATGGATATATCGGCGCAACACTGGATCTAACTTCGTCCGAACGACTTCAAATGACACCAAAGTTATCTGGGTGAGTACATGATCATATATTTTGCTGGAAATAAGGTCCAGGTTGTAAAAAACGGTAGTTATCCTTTAATCTGCACCTGAAATTGAAAGTTAATTTTAAAGACGTTTTCAGCCGTTGAAGATCCTGCAGCATGTGACAATTAATTAATGTGGACCAACTCTGGATACACCTGTTAAATAACAAAACACTGAATAATATTTATAATATTATAATATATTTTGAAATATTTTATAATATACTGAGTAAGAATCATCACCAGCCTCATTTTCACTGAGTGAAAAGACATTTTTTTGTGTTTGTTTATGTAATAGTCTTTTTGACCACAAGAGGGACGACTCATTACTTTCCTCTTGTTTTTCTGTTTCTCACTGGCCCCTCAGGGACCTCAGTGTTGAGATCTGAGCACAAAAAGGTTTGAGAACCAACATTACCCACAATCCTCCAACCTTAATAACGACTCATTATTAAGGGACTTAATGTGTTAACGGTTAACTGAGACATGAAAGAAGTTTTGTCTTTAACTCTTCAAACTGAGGATAAAGGATCTCTGCTGACAGAAAACAGATCGAACACCTTCAATAAATAAACGGTGTTTGGTGTGTTTACATCGACACATTCAGGATTAATTAAAGGTTTTTTAGTGTTTGATTTTACATTTTTAGTTGGAAATAGTCTTTTTGCTGGACTACATTCAGTATATCTGAAACAAACAGTAAAGTTAGAGTACTTCAGTACATATTTACAGACTGTTATCAAGAGTTTACTGAAGACTATGACCTCTTCGAGATATTAACAGGAAATAAAAAGCTGCTTCCTTGTACACTTATCTTAATCAGACGTTACTTGATAATAAATCCACAAAGATTAAAGAATGTATTAAACAAAGTTCTCAGAGTCCAGACTGACGTCTTCAAACTTCTTGTTTATACTGACGGTCGCAAACCCCAAAGAGATTCAAGTCTCACTGATCAGAGAAACCAGGAACTATTTCAGCTTTTTAAACAACTAATAATCAAAATGTTCTCGAGGAGAGTCGATCGATCGGTTCCTTCGTTGTTTCTGCTGGTTTTAGCTCCTAAAATGAGACGATTTTATGCTTTTCTTCGTCAGAAATGTTAATAAACTGAATATCTTTGAGTTTCAGACACTTTTTTGGACAAATTATAATCTGCAGATTAATTCAAAGTGTAAATATCATAAGTCGCAGCTCTGAACTCTGTTGTAGTTTCCATGTGATTGACAGTTTGAACATATAGCTCGTACCTGTCTGCGCCGTCACTGCTGCGACCGTCAGCAACAAACAGGAAATCACTGCAGAAAGTTTCCCCATCGCTGATTCTGCTCCGACTGAGGAACAACAGAAGAACGAGAGTTAAACCTGAAGCTGCAGCAGTAAAACTTTAACCCGACACCAACAGCAGAGTGAAGCTCGGTGCTCAGGTGTAGCTGGTGTTTGTCAGGTGAAGCAGCAGGTCTGTTAATGTTTAACTCAAACTCACAATAAAGACTCTGATTCACAGGAAACCCTTGTATCTGCTCTCTTTATGGCCTCAGGAGGAGCTACATGTCCACATTAGTTTGTTCTTTAACAATCAGACTGCAGATTTGATTCCAGTTTATCGAGGGTGTAATTTCCACTGAGACGCGGCGCCTTCACTTTCTCAGAGTCTGATCATTAAAAACTCTAAAGCAGCTTCTCATCTGCAGTCAGCAGCTGTCAGTTTGTCTCAGCTAAACCAAACTAGATGGGCAGTTCAGTCGTTCTCTCCTCACCTCATGCTGATGGACAGTCGAGTCGTGCTGATGTCACATCGAGTCCAAACGAATCATGTCAAACCAGCTGTGCAGGATAATCAGACTCGTCCTCGGCCCGTCTCAGCGCTGCACTGAAAATACTCACATTTTACCAAAACATGGCTGAAATGTGTCGTTAGCACCGTTAGCTGTTACATTTGTTCTCACAACTTATATAATGAGAGTTAGAAAAAGCAGCAGAAGAAAGTGTTCTGGTCTACAACTAACAAATAGTTTCACTGTTGATTAATCTGTTGATTATTGTCTGGACTCATTGATCAGCTGTTTGTTCTATAAAATGACAGAAAAATGCGTTTGGGTCTCAAATGTCTTGTTTTGTCCTCAACCTGCAGATCTTCAGTTTACTGTCAGAAACCACTAAATATTCACGTTTAACGAGCCCGAGTCAAAAACTCAAAAACTGAATTATCGATTATCAAACAAGCAGGTGATCAGTTTAGTAACTGACTCATCGATGAATCTTTATATTTACTGTGTTTTGGTGAGAGTGAGGATGTTTAACAGATTCTGATCATGTGAAGTTAACGAATCATTTTCTTGATGATTAAAATCGATTTTTCCGCATTTGGTTTTGAAACCCTCCAGAACCTGAGGCTCCTGGAGGTCCCGTGGTCCCAGTCTGGACCCCGATGCTCTACAGTATAACGCAGGTGGAGGAGGGTTTGGATCTGAGCATGCTCATGAGGTTCAGGTTGAACTGGGCCGGGTTGAAGTCCTTCAGGTCGGACACGGAGCTCTGCTGGCCGTCCCGATTCTTCTCCCTGGAGGTGACCCGGTACTGGGCCTTGACGTTCCTCAGAGGGTTGTAGTCTGGACTGACGTGGTCCGGACAGCGAAACACCTCCCTGATGACGGAGCCCTGCTGAGACAACGCCACAAAGCCGTTCCTGAAGGTCACCATCCTGACGACGGGGGCGTAGACGTACTGAACGTACAGCAGCTTTCCTGACGGGAACAAACACAAACAGCTGAGTGACGACAGAACCTGAACCCACATCGTGTTCATGCGAGACGGTTTCTGTTGATACCATCGACGTCTAGTGGCTGAAGTCAGGTGACCTACTCTAGACGGGTCGAACAGAGGACGCTCAGGAGAAACTGAGTCACATAACTAAAGTTATTGTAAACCACCAACTGTTATTAAATCTGTTTCAGATCAGCCCGTCACTGGTTCCAGTCGAGGTTGTTGGATGCAGCAGATAATTTAATGTTTGTCATGTTGATTAAAACTTCATCATTTTCTCCTGTCAGACGTTTGTATGTCAAATATTATCGTATGAATACTTGAGTTATGACCAAGCTGTTTGTGAGGTCACAGTGACCTCTGACCTCTGACCTCATCAGGTCATCAGGTCATTCTGGACTTTTGTACCAAATTTCAAGAAATTCTCTGAATCGTTGTTAAAGTGCAGCTTCACACATTAATGTCGACAGGTGAGGAGGAGGAGGCAACAACAGGAGACAGACTCCAGCACACTGTCCGCTTTAATGACAACATCGTTCAGGTGCTCAGACCTTCATCAGGTTATCTACCGAGGTCCAAGTACCAGAACACTGTCGTCATTAAACCTAATTGCAGGTGAAGTGGACAGTGTGCGGGAGCCTTTCTCCTGATTCTGAATGCGTTCTTGAAAATAACGTGTTCACAAGAAAGTGACGGACAGACGACCCGAAAACATAAAAACCTGACTGACAGATTGTGCTGAGGAACACGACCTCAACACTCTGTTCTGTAGTAACTAACTGTGGCCGGTCCTGACTGACTCAGACATCTCGGTCACAGAACTAAAGACACTGGAAACATGTTGAATATGGAAACGACAACAATGGTCAGAAATCTTTTAGTGACTTAAAGCTGGAACAATCCATGACAGGCGGCTGTTAGTGTGAAGTGCCGCAGTAACGAATCATGTTTTTCAGAAACAGTTTGTAAAAGTGTCGGTCCACACGAGTACGTACCTGAAGAGACGTCCCACACTTTGACGGTTCTGTCCTGAGATCCTGTGAAGACGAACTGGTCGCTGTCAGAGAACGCAGCTGAGAGGACGCCCTCGAAGAAGAAACCCTGAACATCCACAGAACGAACTCTCATTAAACATCTACAAACTGTCCGAGCTAGTATTTATAGTCACCTTGTACCTGGTGTTCATGTTAGTCTTCTTATATTTATCTTTTAGTTCACATCAAAAATGTAATTCCCTCAACGTTCTGTCAGTTTTTCTGTCGTATCAAAAAGGAAATGTTTTCTAGGTATTTGAATGAAAGTTAGTCATTATTGTCTCGTTGTTCCTGGAGAGCACTCAGTGTTTTTACAGCAGCAGAATTTAGAAAATAAGCTGCAGTTTGTAAAATGTACATAATTTACAGTCTGTTGGGACATCACCGTCCTCTGTGGCTGACTGCAGATGGTTCTGACCTTGTACTCCATGGTGTGGTCCAGGACCGGCGGGTTGAGGGCCCACAGCCTCTGAACGGCGTCCTCGGAGCCCACCAGAGCGTGGGTCCCCCAGGTGCTGGCCGTCACACAGGTCACTCTGCTGCGGTGAGGCTCCAGATCAGAGCTGCTGCCGCTGCTGAAGTCGTGAAGCTTCACCTCCCCGCAGCTCGTCCCGTACAGCAGCCGGCGGTCGGACAGCAGCGCCATGGAGGACAGCGGGCCGTGGAGCAGGGACAGGGGGAAGCCCTGCAGCGGTCCCTCCACCGTGGGGAAGCTGTCTCTGGTGGTGATCTCGAACAGACGCACAGAGTCCTCGTAGGCCACCGCCACGTGCTTCTCCTGGGAGCTGACGGCCAGGCAGAGCACCCTGGAGAGGCTCTCTGGAGGCGGGATGCAGAGCGTCTCCTGAGGCAGCGCCAACGGGTAGATGAGGACGGTCCCGGTGGTCAGACCGCAGAGCAGCAGGCGTTTGTGCTGAGCCAACTCCAGACAGCAAACCTCAGCAGAGACCGCGAAGCGCTCTGACAGAGATCCTGCAGGGACCAGGAGGAGGTTTTAGAGACACAAGAGCTGGAAGCTCCACCTGCTGACGCTGCCGTCAGAAACATATCTGCCTCCATCTGTGAATTAATTTCAGTTTGCTGAACAGAATGAGGCCAAAACCACAAACGTGTCGACTGTCTCTGACCTGTGAGGTTGTTCCAGCTGATCACCTCCGTCTGATTCTGCTGTCGGACGTAGAAAACTCGATCCGTGTCTTTAGTGACGGCGACGTGGGCGCAGCCTGCGGGGACGTGGGCGATGGGTTTGTGTCGGGTGTCGTACTTCTGACTCCACAGATGGACGCAGGCGGCAGCAGCCGAGGCAGAAATCACCAAGTTGTTATAAAGGACGAGAGAAGTGACGGGAGAATCTGAACCACACAGAGAGTCCAACAGAGCTCCGGTGGTCACCGACCAGATCTGAGAACAACACAAACACATAGATGATGCTGCTGTGACATGACGTCAGTCCAGTCATCTCCTCCTGATGATATAAAGTCAGGCTCAGCCATCATCTCCTCCTGATGATATAAAGTCAGGCTCAGTCATCATGACTGAGCCTGACTTTATATCATCGGGAGGAGATGATCCTTAAATGACTTTAAGGAATAGTTCACTCTAAAACAAAATTCAGTCATCATGGACTCCCCCTCCTGCTGATGAGAAGTCCGGTGTAGTTTCTTATTCCTCAAAGTGCAGCTGGAGACCCGCGGGGTTCCCTCCTGCAGCAATAATCCATATAACGAGCGTAGATGGCGCCCGAGAGGAAAAGGTCCATAAAACTACACAAACACTTTGTAATATTCCTCCATACTGCTCGTCCGCTGCAATCCAAGTGTCCTGAAGTGGCGACATCCAGAGTTTACTCCAGACGACCTCATTTAGTACATTTTTACAGCCTCAACAGTCGCTATGCTGCATCTGCCTGCAGGCACGCGAGTCTCCCTCACAGCGTTTGCACTACGGAAGCTGCGCCGGACAAGATGAACGAGACTCGCGATAGATACACACCGGTGTTTACTTCCTGCTGCGAGTGTCAAAGCTTCAAATCACCAGTGCAGCAGATCCCTCTTGTGTTTGTGTGTCGCTCGGTCGCTCACAGCAGGAAGTAAACACCGGTGTGTATCTATATAAATGACGTCGTTTGGAGTAAGTGTTTGGGTAGTTTTATGGACCTTTTCCTCTCGGACACCATCTACGCTCGTTATATGGATTATTGCTGCAGGAGGGAACCCCGCGGGTCTCCAGCTGCACTTTGAGGAATAAGAAGCTACACCGGACTTCTCATCAGCAGGAGGGGGAGTCCATGATGACTGAATTTTGTTTTAGAGTGAACTATTCCTTTAAATGTGTGTTTGTTGTTTTCCTGCAGCTGCTTCACAGTAAAAGCGTTCCAGACTGAAAACCAGAAAAAAACAAAGTGACACAACAGCAACGCTTTTATTGTGAAGAGCGAGAAAACAATGTAACCATTAGACGACTGGTTGGGTTTGAATCCACTGGGCGGTTTTCCATTACTCCTAATGCTAAGCTAGCTGGATTAGCTTTAATGATGACGTAGCGGAGAAACATCCTCTGTGCTGATTTAGATATTTATATATGTAATATGTATATTTATAATGAGGTTCAATAAAACTTTGATTGAACACCATCTCTTCTTCATCAGTGTCTGCTGAGTGTTGGTGTTGGTGCCGTGAGTTGGTGCTCAGTGTTGGTGTTGGTGCTAAGTGTGTTACTCGTATGAGTTGGTCAGCAGCTCCGGAGACGAGCAGCCTGCAGTCAGACGAGACGCAGACCGACAGGACGCTGTCGTCATG
>NC_140190.1:848097-968097 GCF_965226575.1 Pagrus pagrus | reverse complement strand
ACAAGACAACACTGACGAACAAATCTTCCAACTGGTTTCACGTGGAAAAACAAAAAATCGTGTTGAAGAAGAAAGCAGCATGAAAAGACTCAAGTAAAGAACAAGTATCTCTAATTTGAGCTGAAGTACAGTACTACAGAGTAAATGTACTTGAGTAAATGTACTTAGTTACTGGATGTCAGACGGCTGAAGAACCGACCTGATGGAGGAATCCTTCTCTAGATACGATGAACACTTTCCCGTGCTTTGGTAACGTGGCTGAGTTCACCAGAGTGAGACCTCTCTCAGCGTTTTCCAGCTGCGTCTCCACAGTTTGAGTCCCGCTGACCGGATGAGAGATTCTGACCCGACCGGAACCACACAGAGAAAACACTGAATCTCCCAGAACTCCCAGAACCACCGAGCCTCCATCATCACTGCTGCTGCTGCTGCTGAGGAGCTCAGAGCCTTCCAGCTTCAACAGCTTCACCTGACACAACACAGACACACCTGTTCAGGTACAAACTGTGGTCACTCCTCACAGACTCAGATCAACAGTTGGACTTCAGGCAGCAGAAGATGCAGCAGCAGTGTAGTTTGACTACCTGTGTGCTGCTGTAAACGAACACCACCTGGCTCTGCTCACACAGGTGGAGGTGCACTGATGAAGGGGCGGAGTCAACAGGCACCGCCTCCTGGATGCAGAGAAGCTGTTGTCCATCTATCAGGCTCCACCTCCTCAGAGAGCCGTCAGCAGCCAATGAGAGACAGTGGGCGGAGCTGTCAATCACCTTGACGGACAGAACGGCACCTACAAATAAAGAGGACACAATAAATAATAATTATTAAAAACATTATTAAATTATTGATCATCGATCAGCTCAGACTGACCTGTGTGTCCCAGCAGTGAGTGTATGAGCTGCTGGTCAGCGAGGCTCCACACCACCACCACGCCGTCATCTGAACCTGCCGCCAGAAGCTCCGCCTCCACACTGACGTCCACGCAGAGGACACCTGGAGACACCGGGACAGGTAAGACCTGCTGCACCTGACCAACTGTGAGAGCTCAACAATCTGACAAACACAGCTGGTTTTAATGCGTCTGACCTAAATATTTATCATTTAATAAATTAACTTAATAAATTGACGTCACATCATCAACAGACTAAAACTCTCCTCCAAACGTTAATTAACTAACGAATTAACGAATGTTAATCAAAGAAATCAGGATTAAATTGTCTTATTTTAATTAAAACAAATCTTTCAGCTCTTCAACATTATTTCTGACCTCCTGTCAGTCCCGTCAGTGTGTGCTGCAGCGCCCCCCCTGGCTGCGGCAGAAAGCTGCACTTAGGAACGAGGATCGGCTCCGGACACGTCAGTAACCACTCCTCGCATTGGCTACACAGCCGACCAATCACGGAGGGGAAGGGCGTGGCCAAGGAGCAGAGCCTGGCCAGCAGCTCGGTGTAAAACAGCGACATGTCTGCAGCCAGAAGGAAACTTTACTGAGCTCAGAATAAATAATGTTTGTTACTTAAAGCTCACAGCAGTAAAACAGAAACATGACACTGATGCAGAATAACTGACCCATGTGACCGTCCAGGAAGTCCAGACTGGGTTTCATCAGGACCAGAGTGTCTCGGACCAGCCTGGTCTCAGTGCAGTCCATGTACTGGGAGCACTGGTCCAGGTCCTGGATCACACTGGACACCCCACAGACCCGGCTCTTACAGTACAGCCACTCAGCGCTGCCTGGAAACAGAAACATTCAGCTGAGTCGACTGTGACAAAATGTATCTTTGATATAAAACATGTTGTTTCTGTGTGTGAATAAATAATGTGATAACATTTAACGTGCGTTACTGAACTCAGAACATTATGTTGAATGTTTGTTTCGGTGCTTTATGATCTGACAGTGACTGTTCTTTTGGTTCTGGTTTGTAAACTGGGTCTGCAGAGTAACTGAATGATTCTGGTACCGATGACTTCCTGTCGCAGCTCGTCCCACAGACCAGCATGCAGCAGGTGATACGGCAGCTCCTGCAGCTTCCTGACGTTAGCCAATCCTGGAGCAAACCACAGTGGCTGGGGCGGGACCTGTGACACCACAGAACCAATCAGAACAGTGAATTCATCTGACACAGTTCACGTGTTGTTTCCACTTCTGTCAATCTGTAAAATAGTCATAGTTTCAAACATTTTTCATGTTTCTTCTGTTTTTCATATTCACGTCAGAGACGTGTGATTTGAATTACAGAAAGAAAATTGTTAATGTTTGCTGACGATCTCTCTGGTGTTCTGTGTGATTCTCTGAGGTTCATGATCAAGTTTGATTCTTACATCACTGATTCTTTGATACACAACGTGTCTTTCTTTCTTGTGTCAGATACGTTTCTCTGGTTGTTAGTTGTAACTTTTTTAGGGGATTAAGATTTCCCACTGATCCTGAGCAGAAGCCCGGATCGACTCCTGATGGACTTTAATCGTTCCGGTCGAGGAGTCGTTGGTACCTTTCTGTCAGAGAGGAGCAGCGACAGGCCCGGCAGAGCCGCCGGCTTCAGTTTCCCCGACCATCGACCCATGAAGTACTCCGCCAGGATCCTGAGGCTCCGCCCCCGCCGCTCTGATGTCAGATACCGAGCTGACACGGCCTCACACAGACGCCTGCACACAAACAGACACACACAGATTTGACGCAAACATTTAACCTGAGACACTCTGATCCTTGTTTCTTAAATTTACCGGCTGTTGAAGCTGATGGCGGCGACTCCACCCGTCCAGCGCTCCTCCAGCTGATCCTCGAGGTCCCGTCTGAGCCGAGCCCAGAGGAAGGGGGGCAGCCGGATCAGCGAGGGGGTTGGAGGGAGGGAATATCTGTACACTGCACTGATGACATCATCATCCAGGGACATGACATCACGCAGTTCGGCCTCCAGCAGACCTTCCCTGTGACGTCAGATTGTTTCATGAGGCTCTCACTCTGTTCTCGTCTTATGGCAGACGGCTAATTAGCATTAGCATACATCATTAACACCAACTGATATTTTAAACCTTTGTACCGCCAGAGTGACGACAGTCCTCTCACCTCGTCAGAGCGATGTATGTTAAGGCCCCGCCCACCAGCTCCTTCCCATGTTTCTCCTCCAGCATCAGGAAGAGCTGTGACATCATTTCCTGTGTGTTGGCGCCCAGGTGTACGTCTGTGAGCGGGCTGAAGGACGTCCAGCGTCTGGCTGCAGACAGGATCAGCTTGAGGTGCAGAGGACAGCCGGTCGGCTCGAAGCTGTTCAGCACGGCGACGCTCTGCTCAGGTGTCAGAGTTCGCTGAGAAGCTCGCAGGTACGACTCCACGATCTGTTTCCCTTCATCACGAGACAAACGCTCCACTTCAAAGAAACTCCCCGAAGTCCCGGACTTCAGCCGCATGTTGGCGAACACCTCGCTGTTAGTATCCATGGAAACCACCAGGTGGACGTTGGGCGGGACGTTGGCTGGCAGCCAGTGGAGTTTGTGGGCGTGATGTTGGTCTGAGAGCTGATCCAGAGCGTCCAGGATGACGAGCAGCGTGTTCCCCTGCTGGGAAACCTCTGTGAGGACGTTCCTGAAGAACCTGAGCAGCTCCAGGTAAGTGTTGGCCGTCAGCGGTGAGGGTGGAGCCAAACCGCAGGCCAAACAGATCTGGAAGCAGACGCCACGGAGGACATGGTCGATGTCGAGTCTCTGGGGATGACGAGCTGACAGCAGCCTGATCACCACCACCGCCCCGGCCTCCAGGACGCCACGCATCTCCTGCGCCAGTTTGCACAGCAGAGCCGTCTTCCCCATCCCAGCTGCCCCGTGCACCACCAGCGGGCCGTGATGGACATTAGTGGACTCCCACATGGTGAGGCAGAGTTTACCCAGAAGCCCCTCCCTGCCGTAGACACCTCTGCAGAGCTCGGCGCTGACAGCGGTGTGTCGTCCGACCTCTTCAACCAGCCAGTCTGAGATTTCACCCTTGTCTTCCTCAGTGTTCCCTCGGATCCTCCTGCTCCTCCCCTCCACTGAGGAATCAACTGCTGCTTCAATCCTGGACTTCATCTGTGAGACGAACTGCTCGCAGACGCCGTCCAGGTACTGAGCGTGCTCTTTGCGTTTCGGGTCGATGCTTCCTTTGCTGAGCTCCACACAGTGCAGGTTGAGGATCTTCTGCGACTTGGCGTAGAGGTGGGACTTCAGGCCGGTGAGGAGTCCCTGAGCTTCTGCATCCAGCAGGCCGTCGGCAGTCAGATCCATGAACTTGGCGAGACGTTTGGGACCGTCTCTCACCCTCTGACGGGGAATCTCTCGGATGAAGAGCAGAGCCGAGGGTTCGCGATCGTCCTTCCACAAACCCTCCTTGAACTCTTGCTCTGTCACTGTGGACAAGAAGAAGAACACACTCAGATCTCACAGACACTTTGAGACAAGTGGACAAACTGTGTGAGACGTCTCTGACCTGATGTGAAGAAGTCTTGTTTCTGCTCAGCTGTGATGTCACCGTCTGCCTCGGCATCCGTGGCGGCCGAGCGTAGGAGCTGCAACAGTTGAGTCTCTGTGAAACGCCAGGAAAGGACATGTTTGTCCCGCTGAGGCCCACACTCAGGTCGCAGGTCGCTGTAGTGGGGGAAGTGAGCCGTGATTGGCTGGAGGACGTAGGTGGGCGGGACAGCATTGTTGTCTTTTATGAACCACTGAGTCAGCTGTTTGATGCCTTCAGGGTTTTTGGCAAGTTTGGACAAAAGCGCTTCAAACTGCTTCTCCGGGATGAGGCGAGGAAGACCGCGGTGGCCGTACCGGTTCCCCAGCAGAGCCTTCGGATCCAACACAGGAGAATAATGAGCAGAAGAAGAATGTTGGACTGAATTATTTAAAACGTGTTTCCACTGTGTGAGAGCAGAAATGTAGTTTATGGGAGCTAATAGTTCCCATTAACTACATATTTTTAATGCTTTTTACTGAACAAAGATATTACTGGAACGATACGGGTGAAAAAAATCTGAACTATGATTTGAAAGTTGACTCACGATGAAAGTTGGACCGGCTGAAATCTTCTCACAGCTCCTGATCTCCTGCAGGAAGATCTCAGAGGCCTCGTGGTCTCCGGACACGACGCTCCGAATCCCCCAACGCAGATCCACCACCTGAACAGGAAGTGACCTCACCGATCAATGAGCAGATCTTTACAGCAACTGCACAAATATACGTATTATGTGTGTATTTTGACATTGTATTAATTATAAGAGGGAAAACTGACCTCAAACACCAGCCCCAGACTGCGACAGAAAGCAAGGACTTCTGGGTAAGCTTTCTCCAGCAGGGCTCTTCTCTCACTGCTCATATCTGAGCAGAGACAGAAACATTAACGTAGAGTCATCAACAGACCAGTGACACGACTTCAACACAAACATGAATCACAGCGACTCAGTGATGTGATGAGTTCAAACTGTATGAAAAGTCTCCTGCTGGAGATCTTTTGGTCGAGTTATCTTCTGTCGCAGCTTCGACTCTGCTGATTCTGCTAGTTTCTGACAACTACACTCATTAGTTTGCATGTTGAAGCTCGTTACAACCAAATTCTGTTTTACAGCTGATTTTATACGTCAGTCTTCCACGTTGTTTCTGTCTTTACATCCCGTCTCCCTTCAGTAGAAATCACCAATGTTTCTACACACCCGTCCGTCCAGACTGTTTCACATTAGTCTCGTTCTATTGTAAAGTGTCAAAATATTATTTTTTATCATCGTTGTTGAAAATATCAGACACACTTTGTGCAGAAGTTTCAGATGCAAACACACATTTAAGATACAAGTTTCATCTCTGCAACAGCAAGAGCACAAAACATCAGCAGGAAAGTGATATGATGAAACAACACCACACACACACACACACACACACACACACACACACACACACACACACACACACACACACAGAAGAAGCAGTCCTGGGTTTGGTTCTGTTCTGACCTGTGAACGTGGAGCTGATGAACACTCGGATCATGTTGGAGCTGGTCTTCACCCTCTGAGCTCCACCTGTCCGTCCTCTCAGGACGTCCTGCAGGCTGACCTCTCCTCCTCCTGCTCCTGCTCCTCCTGCTGCTGCTGGACGCTCCGCCATCGTCTTCAGCCTCAAACCTGCGACCGCAGTCTTCTTCTTGTGTTTCTTCTTACTCAGAGCGCTGCAGGTGTCTCGTCCTCCCTCCCTCAGCTGCTCTTAAGTTTCCCTCGGAGAGTTTCCTCCAGGACAACCAGAGCTCCCACCTGACCTGCAGTGAACCTGTCAGTGCACAGTGTGCACGGTGTGTCAGTGATCAAATACAACTGAAATCACTGCATGGAAACCAAACACATCATTGTTCATCTAATGTTTGTTCATGATTTAGCTTCTTACCCCACAGCAGAGGATGAACAGAGATGGGAGCTCACCATGCAGACGCCACTGTGTGTTAGTCTGAGTGCAGATTGACATCTGTTTTAATAACAAGCACAAATCAATGGTTTTAAATAAAATGCTACAATGAATTAAATTGTTTTAGCTGCTAAATAAATCTCGCTAACCTGCCCCAAACTGTTTTAGCTGCTAACTGAACTGTTAGCTAACCTGACCCAAACCCTAAATTAGCTCTTTTCATTGTTTCACATACTTGCACTGGTTTTGGTTAATCATTGGGTGGATCTGGTTTGATGGAGCTAGGCTAGCAGCTTCCCCTACCTTCCAGTATTTATGCTAAGCTAGGCTAAACACATCCTGACACCTTGAACTGGACACACAGCAGCGATAAAACTCTAATTTAGATTAATATACTGCAAAAGAAATAAATGACACCTGCCAATTAGCTGAGTCCATAAATGAAGGTGACGGAGAACAAGATGATCTTAAGATGTTTGTAGCGGTGCTGAACAGAAATCATCTGTTCTCTGTGGTTTTAGTATCTTTACCCACTGGACTGGAAAATACACACATTGTACCTGCTCATCACCTGCTCAGTGCTGAATCACCTGAGTGTTTACTAAGCGGGCCTGTGGGAGTCGGGCCCTCGGGGGCCACCGCTCACAGCTGCAGCTCAGCACTAATTACATGGAAGACGAAGGCGAGGATGATGATAATGAGGATAACAAAGCTACTGTGGAGCAAGAGAACATCTGCTGCACCTGAGGACAGTTACAGTCATCATCAGCATGATGTGACACAAACAGCTCAACAGCAGCACAGCCAGGTACAGGTGAGGTACAGGTGAGTTACAGGTGAGGTACAGGTGAGGTACAGGTAATAGGTTTGAGTGCTCCTTATATTTTCAGCAAAAAAATCGATTTTTTTAATCACTTCTGTCATAAAAGTGACTTAAAAATGCAGATATTTCATTATAAACAATAATATTAAAATGAGGAGCGGTATGATCCGTTAATATGAGGCGTGTCAATAAGTGCTGTGGTCTCAGCAGGTGAGTTGTTGTTGACGATGATGAACCTGCTCTTCATCCTGTGAATCTGTTTGTTCTGCACCTTTACCTCCAGGCTGTTTTTGAAGCTTGTGGACCTGCAGCTCTCTGAGGACGTTACATCATCAACTCCAGCTGGGAGGCTTCACCTCTGTACCTGCTCGTTCTCCCACCTGTCTGACAGTATGAAGGTGTGAAAGTGTCTGTGGACGTCTGAAGCTCACTGACTGCTACTGCACAGACCGGAGACAGGAAATCCTAATATGGGCAAAAAAGGTGCAGAGCAGCAAACACCACAGCAGGTGTTAATGAGGGGCAAGAGCTGTCAATCAAAGGAAGTATTGAGACAGAGGCTGTGTCCAAATTCAGGGGCTGCAGCCTTCAAGGACGCGGCCTTTGCGGCCCACGAGGGCCGGGTCCTTCGGAGAGACCTTGAACGCCTCGTCCACCGTTGTTAAAATTGGACGGTCTAGCCGTCGGAGTATTTCCTGGTTGCCTCACCAGATGTTCCCGCCCCTTCCCCTTACGTCACGATTGTGGATGAAGAGATGCATTAAAGTCTGTTTTGGTTCAAATCTATCAAACGTGTGCATTTATTTGTGTGTGTACAAAAATTAACGACAAAATCTAAATTGAATCATCAACATGACAAAATAAACATTAACCCATTAGTGAATAACAACTATATTTACCACAGCATCACCAGCGTCACGTGTTTTAACTGAAAGTTAACATCTGGAGGTTTTGAAGTTTAACATATCTGGCGTTGGATGTTCAAATGACTAAAAACCGAGTATAAACCCATTACTGAAATTTGAATGTCATGTCTGCGCCACTTGATGTCGCCATTTTCTCTTGCGTCCTCTTCTGTTTCGGGACTGAGCAGCGGTGCGCAAAGGATCTTGGGATATGTGAGGCCGCGAAGGATAGTAGCGGTGCGTCCTCCGAAAAGAGGGAAGTGCAGGCTGCATTTGAAGGAGCCTTCCGATTGGGACAGGCTTCGCGCAGCGTTGTGACGTAACTGGCCTTCAAATGCGCCCTGCGAGGGCTGCAGCCCCTGAATTGAGACACAGCCACTGTGCCTTCAGACTGACATCAGAGGAAGAGGAAGAGGAAGAAGGGTTTTATCATTCACTTCAATACCATCAGTTTGATCACAGCAGCCTCTGGTGGACGTTAAAGGAACTGCAGCTCAACACTCTTCAGCTGAGGCTGCTGATTGGCTGCTTTGGGATAAGAGTCACATATTTAGCCGAGTATCAGAGTATCCAGCTACTGTCACACAATCATCAACATTTTTGAACAAGTTTGTCGACATCTTAAGATCTAAAAAAAATACTGACTTCAACGAACCTCAATAAAACTGTAGGAATGTTCTTCACTAAAACTCAACGTAACATCGTCCCAAAGATCACAATCTCCGGTGAAAACATTAGTATTGTTCCACATTTCAAATGTCTGGGCATCACCGTCGACTCCACTCCTTCCTTTAAAACACACATTACTAAAGTGTGCAATAGGGTCAAATTTAACCTGGCCAACTTTAAATACATCAGAAATACACTAACCTTTAATGCTGCAAACTGTTTATGGATGCCATGATCACGTCACATCTCACATACTGTTTGACAAGCTGGGGACAAACTAACAGCTCAACACTGCAACCATGAGCAACCTTTACAAGAAACCATGTACTGATCAAAAGTTCACATCACTGCATCACTTTAAAAACACAAACTTCTGAGCTGGGAAGACGTGATCAAATACAAAAACATCTGCCTGGTCTTCAAAATCGTCCATAACATCGCCCCTCCCCCTCTCAACTCATTCATAATGCAACATAACAGCAGTCACACCACTAGAAGCACCACAACAGGTGACCTTGTAACCCCATTCAGGAAAAGCACATTCGGTCAGTCATCATTCTCAGTCAGAGTCATACAAAACTGGAACTCACGTCCCGCCATCACCAAACACCTCAAACACGGCTATCAGACAACTAGACCTGCACACTAACTGCCGTCAAACGTGATGTGACGTAGTCATTGTCTGGTGCTGCTCCACGCCTTGTGCCATTTTTTGATTTTATTTTATTTAACTTCTTTGTATTTATTTTCCACATTGGTTGTTTTTATCCCTTGCATAATATTAGCTAGTCAGATATTCTGTCAGTCGACCGGGACTACAGCTGGAAATCAGCCGTGAAGGCTGAAGCTGCTCCTTTTACTGCAAAGTTTAATAAAGGAGATCGTCCACGTCATAATAAACAAACACACTAAACCAAACTGAACTTGTAATGGAGTACTTAACCATCATGATATAGTTGCTTTTACCTCAGTAAAATATGAGAGTGCCTCTTCCAGCACTGACGGCGGCCCACAGGGGTCAAATAACAGAATAAATGATGATGTGGACGTTCGGGACCTCAGATCGGTTCAATGTGCACACAGAAACATTTAATACATTTGTATCTTCACTCACATCCGACATACTTAAAACCACAGGAACAAATATGATGCACAGTCTTGATTCCACATTTTAGAGTCAAATATTCATAAAAACTACAACTTTTATGAGTATCTGAATAATAGTGAGTAGTTTTATATAAGTCCAGTTTAACACGTCTGATCTTTGAGGTTCAGTTCTGGTTGTTTGACGACAAGAAACAAAAAACATTGTTTACTTGAGTTTTTCTATTTTCTGCCACTTTATATTTTCATAATATAAAGTAGAATATATTATAATCCAATAATATAATCCTGAAACGAGCCATTCTGCATGAGAACTTTTACTTCTGGTACTTCAGATATATTTTCATGCGAATACTTCTGTACTTTTACTGAAGTTACATGTTGAATGTGAATTTGTGTACGTGTATTTCTATAATAACCATAATTAAATGTTATCAGACTACTGAGCGGCAGCGCTGAGCTGAAGAGAGGTGAACGTTTAACAACAGAAGCACGAGACAGAAACCCAATGTTCTCAAGTTTATTGTGTCGGGTCGGGTTTTAGGTCTCAGGTCTGTGTTTTATTTTGAACTGAACCGGTCCGCGTCAGGTTGGACCCGACCTCGACGGCCCCTCATGTTTTCATGTGTTCATGTCACATCAGTCACTCACACACAGGACGTCACCTCAAATCATTTTATTTGCTGCTTATTTTTGTTGTTTAACATTTTACAGTTTTTTCTAGAAAACCTCAGTCCGTTGTTCTTTGTGAAACCTGTGGGTCACTGCTGGAGGGGGCGGAGCCGGCTGCTGTGATTGGTCAGCAGGGACACGGCGTGCTGGCGTCCTGCTCCACCATTAGTCCTTTGCTCAGCAGGAACGCTTCCTGTTTGGGCTCCCGCCCGAGGAACTTCCTCAACATCTCAGAGGCGTCCTCGGAGCCGCCGGGCCGCAGGATGAACTTCCTGTAGTCCAGACCCACCTGGAGGACCAATCAGGAGACAGCAGTTCAAAGTCAGACAAATCACATCCTGAACTCACAGCGGCTCCGTCCGGATTCTACTTTTTCAGTAGGCTAACACTTTCCCTCTGCTTCCAGTCTTTGTGCTAAGCTAGGCTAAACACTGAAACATCTGGAGACGACAGACAGAAAACAAGACGTCGACAGTCCGAAGCAAACTAACAAACACTACAACAATAATATTTACATCATCCATGTTTGCCTTTAAATATAATTTACACTATAACAAGACTACAGTAATTTACTGTAAAGGCTGAACAGACTGACTACTGAACAACATGTAGCGCTTGTTTCATAAACTCAGCTCAGTCCTGTCAGTTCATGTCGAGGATTTCCATTCATGAGACCTGTGAGATCCGACAGCTGCACTGAACGTTGGAGCTGAAGTTCATCATGTCAGTGACCGGGATAAATGTTGGGCCCAACACAGAAATACACCAAACACATCCAGTTCTGATTCTTCAGAAACAGTTTCATGGTGACTTCTGCTGTGACGTCAGCGGTGGACTGGACTCTCATCTTACCTTCCTGGAGTCTGTTCAGACATGTGGGGCATGAAAACTGATTGATGCTTCTGGACTCTGAGGACAGTCAGCAGACCTGATCCCAGACCAGCTGAGAGGTCCGGACGCTTCATAACGGAGCAGCACATCAGAAACAAGCCGTGCGATGATTTTAAACCCACAGAGAGTTTTAAAGTGTTTGACACACAGGAGGATGTAAAGATCTGAGAACTGGACCGATGTGGTCTCTCCTTTTGTTAGAGACCCGTTAAAGACCGAGTTACAGTCGAGCCGAGTGAAGATACAAAAAACACAATTTTCAAAATACAGTTGAGACAGAAGTCTTTAAACTCTTGAGACATTCAGCAGGTCGGCTGGTTCTGGTCCGAGTCCAGAGTTCTGGTGTTTACATCAAACTTTACAGAGCAAATTTTAACACTTCAGTTTTTGATGTTTTAATGTATTTTCCCGCCCGTCATGCTTCTCCCATTGATCATGTTCACGTACTGCTGGTGTTATTTCATGTTCTGTGTGCTCTGACCTTTGGGTTCATGATTCCCTCCAGTTTGAAGCGAGCGAAGAACATGTCCATGGAGAACACCTCGCTCCACAGGTAACCGTAGTACTGAGCATCATAACCACCCGCCAGGTGCCCGAAGGTCGCCGGCATGTTGGTTCCTGCAGAGGGAGAAGGAAGGTCAAAGGTCAGAGAGAGCGGAGGAGGAAACAGTCTGGAGTTCAGCCATTTTAACCAAAGTAAAATATCATTTCACATCGAAATGTCAGAACACTGAAGTCAACAACAGAGTTGTAACGATCCATCGGTCCAGACTGATGGATCAGTTCAAAGCACAACAGTCCAGTACGACTGATGCATCGCCTTTAAGATATGCCTTTATTTTGAAATTCCCTGGTCATGTCTGAGTCGCCATCAAAGCACAAACATTCACACAGTGCTGACGAGTGTCAGCCAATCAGTGTGAAGTCAACTTTACTGCTCTAAACCTGCATCTGAAGAACTGATGTAATATTGTGTTGTGATCATTCACACTCCTGGTTGTAACAGGAGGTTTTATTGTTGTTCTGCGCTGAGCCACCAGGTGGAGCCCGGTTCTGTTAGATGAGTGTAGTTCACAACATCAGTGTGCAGAACAAAGAGAGTCATCAATAATCTGAATCATCACTGAAGCAGCAGGAGATCAAACATGACGAATGACATGACACCCGACACATGACACATGACACCCGAGACATGACACCCGACACATGACACATGACACCCGACACCCGACACATGACACATGACACCCGACACATGACGCATGACACCCGACATGACACCCGACACATGACACCCGACACGACACCCGACACATGACACATGACACCCGACACATGACACATGACACCCGACACATGACACCCGACACGACACCCGACACATGACACATGACACCCGACACATGACACCCGACACATGACACATGACACCCGACACATGACGCATGACACCCGACATGACACCCGACACATGACACCCGACACGACACCCGACACATGACACATGACACCCGACACATGACACCCGACACCTGACACCCGACAGCTGCTGTGTTGTTGTTTTCTCTACTGACAGGTGTGGAAGGAGGTCTACCTGACCTCTGCACAGACTGACCTGGTGAAGCAGGGATTCCCAGGATCTCCTGACTGAGGCGTCCGTACTCCTCCGCCGGGTCGACTCCGGTTCTGGTGTGCAGAGCCTGGTCCACTTTAGCAAGAACGATCTGCCTCAGGTTAAACAGACCTGCGGGAGAGTCACGGTTACCACGGCAACAGTGAAACGAACATTCAACAAAAGTAGAACTTCCTGTTCAGTACCCACCGGTGTTGGCGAGACGGGACTTGATGAGTTTGTCGAGCAGCTCGTCGGGGATGGCGTTGCCGGTCTTGTAGTGTCGGGACATCCTGAGCAGAGGCTCCCGCTCCCAGACCCAGTTCTCCAACATCTGAGACGGAGCCTCCACAAAGTCCCGCTCCACATGAGTCCCGCTGAACATGGCGTAGTCCGCCTGCAAACACCCGACACACCAGGACAACCAATCAGGACACAACCAATCAGGACACAACCAATCAGGACACAGCTTCTCCTCAGTCTAACTGTCCCGCAAACACTTCTGGCACAAATCTGTCATGTATGTCTCCATTCACACTGATTCCACTTCTGTATGAAAAGACATTTTGTGTCTCCACTTGATGTTTCATGACTGAACTGAAGCTGCTTCTGTGACTCACAGATGAAATAAAAGCTGGATGAAGTTTCCAAACGCGACGGCCTGTTCAGTCTAAAAAAAGCTGCTCACCGGTGACTCATCCTACGAACACGTTCAGCTGTTCAATTCTTTCTTTGACTGAACATGAGTCATCGTTGCTGAACTGCTCCTTCAAGCTGTTTTTGTGTGACTGTATTGTGTCCACAGTCACTAGTTACTGCAGGTGTGTCAGAGTTTACATGGAGCTGCAGTCAGAGGCTGAGAGAGCACACGAGCTGAGTGTAACAACTGTTTGCTGCTGATGTTAGCATGTTCAGCTAACAAGCTCACTGCCTACAGTAGTCATTAATGTCTTACTGTGTGCACATTAAAGAGCCTTCGCAGTGCGTTTTAATCCAACTCACAGAGCTTGTTATTGAGCTACAGCCGATAAAATCTCCCACACAAACAAATGAGGTGCTGCTTCAGTCTGAGATCCAGAAACCCAGATTCAAAAATAAATGCTGCTGTTGTTACCGTTAACTGTGCACATGAAACACTGGGATCGAGAGTTTGACAGGTGACAACAAAAAGGGTCATTAAAATCTGCATCGTGTTGACGCTTCTGATTTATCAGCTGACCTCAGCACACAGCTGGTGCATGACGTGTCCGAACTCGTGGAAGTACGTCTCCACCTCGTCGTGCTGCAGGAGGGACGGGGCGTCAGCTGTCGGCTTGCTGAAGTTGGCCACCATGGCCGCCACCGACATCTGCCGCGTGCCGTCGGGCAGCAGACAGCCGGGCTGCAGGCCGAAACAGGCAGCGTGACCGTACTTCCCCTCCCTGCAGAGGACAGACAGGAGAGGAGACACTGAGGACACGTCTACACCTCCACCCCACAGAAACATGTCACCTCGCTGCTCAGCGCTCACCTGGGGTAGAGGTCCAGGTAGAACTGACCCACCACCTGACCGCTGCTGCGGTCCTTCACACAGTACAGAGTGACGTCCGGGTGCCAGACAGCGGCTCTGTCCAACAGCTCAAAGGACAGACCGAGAAGCTCCTGGTAGATGTCCAACAGACCCTGAGTCACCACCTCCATCGGAAAATACTCCTTCAGCAGGTTCTGATCCACAGCGTACTGAGTCTCCTCCACCTGAGAGAGAGGAGGAGGAGGAGCAGGAGAGGAGGAGGAGGAGGAAGGTGTGTAGAGGGAAGAGGTCACTCTGGGAACTTTTATTCGATCTGTCTCTAACGGCTTTTTTTAGATTTAAGTTACTCCAACAGGTAAACGTGAGCGTGCAGCTCTGACCTGGGTCATGAAGTAGCGGGTGTCCCAGGCGTGCAGTTCTCCGTTAAAAGGCAGATTTCTCTTCTGACACTCCTTCTCCTTCAGTTTGAGGATGACCGTGCGTTCTTCATCACCCAGAGGCTTCAGCTTACGAGACAGCTCCTCTGAAAGACACGACGGAGAGGAGAGAAGATTCAAATCACAGAGTTCTGGGTTTGTTCTGTTTCACTCCTGGACGCCTCGTCAGAGAGATGAAACATAGAAAGTCTCAAAACTTCCAGAAAAGGAAAAAATAGGAAGGAATCAGGTGTGATGTCATTTAAACTTCAGTGTCGTGTTGTCATTTGTCGTTCAGGACTCACCCAGGAAGCCGGCCACCTTCTTTCCAGATTTGGCCATGTTCATCTCCAGGACGAAGTCGGCGTGGGTGGTGAAGCCGAGCAGAGAGCTCTTCTGAGCCCGAAGCTGCACCAGCTCCGTCAGGATGGCCGAGTTCTCCTGAAAACACACAGGACGTCGTCTGGTTTAGTGCTTAAACGTACAGATCTTTTTTTAAATGATGTCACCATGTTCCCAGATTTCTATCAGTAAAAGTATCGCTGATAGAAAAGCTCTTTAGCTGTTACAGCATTCAACGTGAATATAAAAACCTCTAACAAAATCATATTAAAAGAGTTGTTGAATGATCTGCAGATTAGTTTCACAATAAATCGCTCCATCGTTACTTCCCGTCTCACCTCTTTGCAGCGGGAGTTGAAGGCCTCCTCCAGCTTCCTGCGGGTTTCTGGGACGAAGCATTTCTTCATGGTGGGGAAGTAATGAGGATACTTCAGAGTGACCTTCAGCTTGTCCCCGTCCTGCTCCAGAGAGCTGAGGAAGTCCTCGGGGAGGCCGCCTGAAACAACACGTTTAACGTCTTAATACACCAGAGAGGAAGAGGAGGCTGGAGCGTCTGAAGGCTCTCAGAGCGACGGACTCACCCAGCTCGTCTCTGCTGAAGGACAGACTGGTGGTGTCCTCGTTCAGGTTCTTGTTGAAGTCGATGCTCAGGTTGCTCAGCTTCTTCTTGATGGTTTTGATCTCCTGTTACAGCAGAGTGATGCATCAGACTCAAATATTTACATCAGAGGCAACACAGAGTTTAAAACAGAGGATGTAGCCCCATGAATACATGCTGTCCTACAGGCTAACATCGGTGTTAGCTTCTCCGACAGGCTAACATCGGTGTTAGCTTCTCCGACAGGCTAACATCGGTGTTAGCTTCTCCGACAGGCTAACATCGGTGTTAGCTTCTCCGACAGGCTAACATCGGTGTTAGCTTCTCCGACAGGCTGACATCATTCATGTTGTTCCTTCTGCTGTGATTTTTCAGATATTTTGAATTTAGGTCAGGACAGGATTTTCTTTCCTAAAATGAAACTCTGGGGTTTTGTGGCAGAAATGTTAAACTGTCTAACAGGAGAGGTGGACTCGGCTCTCTGTGAAGCTCTCCTGGATTAATACAGGTTAAAACGAGGAAGCAGCAGTGGGCACCTCTTGTGTCTCTCTGGGCAGGTGGAGGCCGTTCCTCTTCCCCAGTTTCATCAGTCGCTCCATGTATCGCTTGGACTCTGCAGTGAGGCTGTCAGCATCCACTTTCTTCTGCAGACAAAAACACAAAGACTTCATGAGAACAGAAAAACAAAAAAAAAAACAGGACGATGAGAGACGAAGTGAAACAGGTGATCAGAGCGGCTGCAGGTCCTGAAGTGAAGAGAAAACAGTCTCATAGCAAAAAGTCAAAACATTCAGATTGAATGTTGAACTTTTATCTGCAGCTACAATAGTTTCATCTTCGATTTCACATCGTGTATGAAACGTGAAACTAGTGTTGGACAAGTCATCACATTCAGTTTGTCACATAAATCCAGGTTTTCCTCCAAACTGACAACATTTTTAGAAAATGATCAGACCGATAAAGTAATCAATCAATGCCTGCCGATTGGCTTGCAGCCTGCTGATTGGCTGGCAGCCTGCCGATTGGCTGGCAGCCTGCTGTCCGTCAGCTCACCTCCAGAGCGACGATCCTCAGGTAGACGTCCTCCCTCATGCTCATCTCCACGTCGAACTCGGACAGACGCTTGTCGGCCTCGGTGCTCGCCGTTCGGACCTCCTTACAGGAAGACACGTGCTGCGGGAAGTCCAACATGTTCCTCTGGACTGAGGTGCAGGAGGCGGGGTCAGATCGGAGGTGGGCGGGGTCACATGTGAGAGGGGCGGGGCCATGTGAGAGATGGGCGGAGACACTTCAGTTAGTTTGATGGATCTCCTGAACTGTCTGCAGCAGATCGCCGCTGACCGGAGCTGCAACTACTTAAAGGCTTTAAATAAATAATATAATTTAAACAGGTGAGTTAACGTGACATGTTCGTTTTAATACTGTTAACAGTGATTCTGTTCTGAGACCTGCGAAACATTTCTCCACTTGTTGAACAGGTTGTGACTGTCAGAGCTCACATCTCCCCCTTCTGACGACCCATCCATCACTATCACCCGCTCTGCTGTTTTAACCAGTCTGAGCCTGTGTCTGTCTCTTTAAAGGAAACCATTGGTCATATGAAACCCGCAGCTTGTCCCACAGATGTTGTCCCCTCTCGTTTTGTAAAAGATACTTGTGAGACTATAGGACCAAACATCCTAATGATTACAAATAGCAGTCTGACTGCAGGCGTTGTGCCAGCAACCTTTAAGTATGCAACAGTACAACCTCTGATCAAAAAACCCAATCTGGACATCAGTCCTCTCCAATTTCCGACCAATTTCCAAACTCCTGTTTCTTTCAAAAACCTTGGAAAAAGTTGTACTCATGCAACTGCAGTCTTATTTAGACATACATGGCATCCTTGAAGTCTCCAGTCTGGTTTTAAACCCCTGCACAGCACTGAGTCTGTACTTTAAGGTTTTAAAGATCTTTTATTAACCGCCGACTTGGCCAAGGTCAAAGCTGAAGCACAGGGGAGATCGTGCTTTGTGGCCCTCACACTCTGGGTCGAGCTGCCTCTACATGTTCGGCTGCCCCACACTGCCTGTTTTTAAATCTCGCCTCAAAACTCATTTTTATTGTTTGGCTTTTAATTCAGTGTGAGAGTGTCCCGTCTGTCCCTGTGTCTGCCTCAACTGGTCTTTGTGGGTTTTTTTGTGGTCAACTGTTGTTGTTGTTGTTAAATGTGCTTTATATATACATTTTGATTGATTGATTGATGATGATGATGATGATGATGATGATGAGATCAGTGACCGTGTGTCTCCTGCAGCAGCAGCAGTGTTTTGGGTGTTTTCAGGTTTTCAGCGGCCTCCACACAAAAGCCTGGTCTCTATTGTAGCAGCAGCTGGTTCAGCTGATTTCTCTACAAACTGCTGATGAGTCTTTACCATCACATACTGATTCTGCTGACTCAGCTTTACTGCACAGCTCACAATGGACCGACACAACCTGCCTGTGCTGTCAGGTTCACGCTGTGTTTCAGCTCTCCATTCAGTCAGGTGGGCAGAAATATCTGGAGGCTCCATCAAAATAACAGTGAGCTGGTCTGTGACGCTGCTGCTGCAGGTTCAAGTGTCAGATGCATCCTCCTCCTCACAGAGAGCGACATGTTGGATCTTTACGTGGAAATTATTAACAATAAGAAAACACAGAAAAATATCAGACTTCTACTTTAGTTTGGGTCATAATTCACAGTACATCCACACCGCACTGTGTGTGTGTGTGTGTGTGTGTGTGTGTGTGTGTGTGTGTGTGTGTCTTCCTGCCTCCTCTGACTCACTGGGATCAGTTTAAATATTTAAATGTCTTTTCAACAACTGTGGTCACAAAAGTTTCCTGCTGATCAATAAGTGTCGAAGAGGATCAGCTGTTGGTTCGTCGAGTCGTTCCTGCCTCAGAAACATGAAGTGAAAACACAACATGCTCTTTGAAAAGTTAACCCGCTGACTGCAGATCTGGTTTTCACTGATGACAATTTTAGTTGCACATTTTTATAGTTAGTGTTTTTCCTCCAACATGTGAGACGTGTGACGCTGCTGCTGAACAGAAAAGTTTATGACGTATTAAAACTCATTAACATGACGGCCTCTGTGTTCTTTACCTCCTGAACTTCAATAACAGCAGCAGATCTCAGATATCGGAGTGCCCTTGAACACAACACCAGGATCAGTTCCTGCTCTATCGGCACTGTGTCACTATGATAATGTGAACTTTACAAAGAGACTGTGATGATTTCTCTCTGCAGCAAGTTTTACATTTTCATAAAGTCAAACTGAAACGAGCGGCGGCCTGAAAGGAGGAAACCGGGGACATATTGTTGCCTTTATGCATGTGAGAAATATGCTTCGTCCACTGCTGTTTCACTGGTCTCCGACTCTCAGTAATATATTTTTGACCTCCTTGTTGTAACAAAAGTCACACTACAAGATGAATAATCATCAGAACTCGTGAGCTCACCGGTGTACTCGACCTCCACGTCAGCCAGCGCCTTCAGCGTGTTCTCGAAGGTGATGCTGTCCAGGTCCAGCGCTCCGACGCGGTCGTACACCGTCTTGGTGTTGGTGATGAGCTCATCAGAAAGCTGCTGGATCTGCTCCGGGGTCAGGTCCCAACGCAGCCGGTTCTCAGAGCAGACCGGCACCGGGCTGCCAAACACCACCTCACCTGGGACAACGAGAGGCAACAGGACCGGTGAGGAGAGGACGGGACAGAACGGGACGGGAAATGACAAGACGGGTCCGAAGGCAAAGCAGAAAATTTTTATTATGAGACAACCGCCTCAGAAGTTTCTGTATTATTTCACGTCTTCAGCTTCTGACAAAGATAAAAACATTTGGAGACAGTGATGAATTATATTTAGATTGTTCATTATCGTGTGTTGTTCTACATAAAGTCTCCCCTGATTGGTTGAACATATTCCTTCATCTTCCTCCATTTTATCTCAGCTTTACATTGTTACCGTCGCAGGTCTGAGATCTGACACAGATCTGATGAACTGAATGTCACCAGCAGATGTCAGGTCCTCGCTGCAGGAACACCTGGAAACAACATGTCACCTCTGGCTCTGCAGTCACGTCAGGTATATGCTGGACTCTCTAGCGCTGACTGCTCATCATACATAATGTATTAACAATTTTCTCCTCATTTCAAATGTTACTTATCAAAATTATTACAAACCCAATAAAATCAGTTGACTTCTGTGAACCCTACAGTCACTTTTCACTGCGTCTTACATCCAACACACCAGACGCCACTTTGATTTAGTCAGAAACTTCTTTTCACACAATCTCTCTGCGTTCTTCACCAAATATAAGATATAAAACCAATTAAACAGCAGGTATAACTGCTGCTGTGTGCTGACATCTTTGGCAGCAACATCTTTAACTTTACATCTGAAGATTCAAAGTTAAAGATGTTTAAAGATGTCAGCCTGGTTTACACTCAAAATGAGACATTAGGATGTGGGTGAATATATGTAAAAAAAATATTCACAAAACACAAAATAAAAATTCAGATCTTTCACAGAATAAACGATCCAGTGAAACAGTCAAACATCCCAACATAACAGCCTCATTGTGAGACATAAAGAGTGATAATCAGCGTGTATACGTGTTGTTTGAGCGCCGAATCCAGAAGCACAATATGACAATTTAGGAAATGTACAGATTTCTTTTTAACGCAATGATATTTTTGGGAGCAACCAGCTTAAACTTTAAGTCCAAATATTTCTTAATGGAGTTTGGCACATTGTTGCCTTTAAACGTGTGTGATAGGAAGCCTCGGGAGACTTAATAACGTTAATTGTTAATCCAGCTGTAATCCTGAAGGATGAAACTGCCTTTAGGAACAACACATTTCTCAACAGTGAACTGAGCTCAATGAATAGGCGGAGTGAGCTAACGGCTAACATGCTACACATCACAGCAGAACCAAGCCCGAACTGTGGAGAAACGAGCCTCCGTTATAACACACGGCTGACTCTTGGTTATTCGACACTAAACGGTGACTAACGCAAAATAACTTCTCGGGTGAATTTTAATCAACGGGCTCAGGTGCTAGCCTAGAGAGTAGCAGCTAAGCTAGCTCGCGTTAGCGTTAAGACTGACGTTAGCTAAAAGAGATTCCGTGATCAGAGCTAATTAAGTCTAATTGATCACAGAGACTGTCAGAGAGGAAACGTGGCGACCCCAGAGCTGGAAACGACTCGGTACCGTTAAAAACAGGAGAACCGTCCTCACCTGTCGGCCCCATGGTTCAGATAACTGTCGGTTAGTCGGTGTGGTTAGCTGTCAGAGAGGCTGTGAAGCGCAACACTGCACCTCCAGCACAACAGGTATGTTTCCGGTAATGCATTTCAAAATAAAACCCTACTCAAAGTTAGCGCATTAAAGGAACAATGCAGATTAAAATGTCAAAAGAATAAAACATACAGTGATGAAACGTGTTCTCACTCCTGAGAGGATTCACAGCATTTCTCAAACTCGATAAATAACTTCACCTTCTTACTTGTACTGTTGCACCTCGAGCTGTTGTAACGTGAATTTCCCCGTTGTGAGATAAATAAAGACAATCTTAATCTTAACCTCTTAATCTACTTCATTAATATGTATTGTATCATTCCTATAATACTGTCTTATTCTATCTTAAACATTTTAATAAAAAAAATATATTTCCTTACAGTTTAGTCTACAGATTCAAATCTATTTTTAAATACTGTATATTGTATGTTAGGGCCTTGAACCAATATCACGATATTTTGAGGCCATATCGTGATATAAGATATAAACCTCTATTTTGAAATCTTCTTAAAGCACCCTGTATATCCCAATATTTTTGACTGAATAGACCTTCGATAGTGATTTTGCAGCAATAATGTAGGGATGACTATTAGTACTTTAAAAAATATGAACACAAAGAACAAGTAAACAGTCTGCTAACTTCACTGTAATGAGCCATTAAAACCAGGAAGCAGCATGTTTACTATATATACTATACTACATTTATAGTTTATATAGTACAATCGAAGCAATACAGTATTTTTTAGATTTACATTTTTCTTTAGGATTGTTAGTCAGCAGCAGAATAATAAAGATATTGAGTCAGTGGGACATTTCACAGTATAATAAACCTGTCAGCGCCCCCTGGTGGACAAACTCAAACACGTCTGTGATGTTTCTCCACCGACAGTTATTAGCTTTAAATTCTCGCGTTTTTTTTACAGTTGCCGTTTAATATGCTCTTATTTATCTTATTTATATCATAAACTAACTCTCGTGTTGTTTGTGGTGTAATAAATTATTACTCTGCTGCATCAATTTAGTATCTTTATCGAATTTGTTTCTTACACTGATCCAACAGCTACTTACCAGCTGGGGATCAGGTCATTTACCCATCGTCTGTCCGTAAACTGTCAGACAAAATTAATTAGGATTATGTTTGTAATGTTTTTATTCTGATCGCCAGATTTCCGGTATTTGCCAGCTTTGCTGGTAACTTGACGCCGGATAGCAACCACACCACACCGGCGCCTTCGAATGACGACGTTAGTCTGCGACAAGCTAATTAGCTAGCTGAGTGACGGCTACGACAAATCGAAAGAGCGGATCTAAAGTCAACTATCTGTTACCGGGCTAATCCACACCCGACATACAGAGACAACTGGTAGGTAAACACGTTACTGTGTTATCATGTTAGATTCGGCAGCAGGACAGTTTCTTACATGTGGCAGCAGCGTTATAGTCAACGGGATGCGATCAGCAAGCTAGGTAGCCGTTAGCAGCGTGCCGCTGTGGTTTGGAGAACACGTCACGCCAAGCCCCTTTTAAAACTCTGGAAATACAACCTGACATTGCTCCTGAGTCAAACTGTTCGCCTGTTAGAATGAACGTTATTACATGAAATCGACTGTCAATAACCACTCTTCAATTCGGCATACATTACATACTTACATAAATAACATAAATACTAATACAACTACAGCTTTAAGTAGCGGGTTCGACCGACGTTAACGCACGACCCCTCCCGGGAAACAAAGTACATTAGTGGGCAGCAGGTGACGACTAGCGTTAATGAGAAAAAAGTATTTTAAGTGATATTCTATTAAGATTAGCTGATGCCCGAGGAGTCAACCACAATCCCATTTAAATCATGTCTCGACGTTTCCAGCCGTGCTACATCTAGTCTGAACATATCTCTTCTATGAAAGGCAGCGTTAAACTGACAGATTTTTGGTTGGGGATTCGTTTAAACTCTACAATTTTACATGTAACGATAGCTAAACGTGAGGCAGGCGCACAGTGTTTTTACTTTTGTTGGAATGCTAGCAGGCTAAGCTAAAAGTAACTAACCAGCTAACTTTGTTGATAGAAGATAAGTGGAAGTTCAGAGTGACCTCCTCAGAGACGTGACTTAGCTTTAACTCGCAGCTAACAGTTAGCTAATTGTCTGCTTAACATTGCTCTAGCGGTGATTTACACACCAAGATGATAAGTGTTAGCTGGCAGCCGTTAGCATTACAAAGACAGTCATGCCGAGTTATACTTAGCCTGAGTTACTAGAATATTCTCCAAGCTAATGCTAAAGAGGGGGGTGGCTAACTGAGTGTGACAACAGTGCGCTTCTATGCGACACTGTGCTGAGGAGGAGGAGGAGGAGGTCACTGTTACATCTGATCCAAGTTACAAACGTTGTGTTTTAATAACATGACAGCTGACTTCTCCTCCTCCTGCTCCTCCTCCTCCTCCTCCTGCTGCTCCTCCTCCTCCTGCTCCTCCTGCTGCTCCCTGCAGGGTCTCTCCTCCTCAGTGACCACAGAGAGGTCCGAGCCTCCATCACCATGACAGACAACAAGCGTCTCGCCTTCTCCATCATCCAGTTCCTCCATGATCAGCTGCAGTCAGGGGATCTGACCTCGGGCGCCCAGGAGAGTCTGGAGGGTGAGTCCAGACACAAACTAACAAACAGCTGAAACACCTGTTACTGTTGTCACCTGTTGTGTTGCAGCAGTCACGTGACAGCAGCTGAGACTGTTGTTTGATCAGTTTGGGTTAACAGAACATCTTTGTGTATGTGAGGTTCGTTTTTTTTTCTTTAAAAGTTATTGAACTGATAAAAATCAATGTGCCTCATGCAGGATCATGTTCATAATCTTCCCTGAAGGCTCTTTTACTTCTTTCTGTGAGGTCCAAAGTTGGATCCACTGAACCTCCTCAACATACGACCACCTCCTGTTCACAAGGAAGTGAGATCTGACACTAACTGTGGTCCCAGCCTGGGTTATATAAATCTGCCTGTTCTGTTAGTGGGCAAAGTTCTTACATAAAAATGTTAGAAAGAAAATCTGAGCACAGCCGACAACACTGAGCTGAACTGTGTTCTGCCCGGCCCAGCCTGCTGGCGCTGCAGCGTTTTGCTCCACATGACGGTGGAAAGAGTCTGAATGTAAAAATGATTTGGTCTCATCGGGGATCGATTCTCTTCTGACAACGAGTCGGATTCATTCAACTTGGATGCTAACGGGTCAGTTATCTGCAGCTTCTCGTGTTCACAGATTAAAAAGACAAACATCTCTGGCTGCAGGTCACATCAGCTGTTACTGATTAATGTTCAGTGAGTGAGAAACCTGATGACAAAATTAAAACGCAAATCTGTTTGTGTCTAAACTCGAACAAAGATCATCTGTGAGGGAAGATGTTCCACTCTGTAACAGCGCTGTACTCCAACAGAGTGAGGCCTCTTCTCTAAAAAGACATCAGCTGATGTCACATTGTCCTGTTAAACATTTATTAATATCAGATCAATAACTTAAAACGATCATGAATCAGAACCTTCAGTGTTTGGATCTGTTCTTTCAGTGTGTCAGAAATATATTTAATCAACAGTTGATTAAATATAAGTATTGAGTCTGACTCAGTATCAGCAGATAATCAATATTAACCTTCTTCAACTAACCCCAAATTTAAGATGTGAAATGTGGTCAAAGACACGACGTGTGCAGATGTTCACGTGTTGTTGAGGTAGTTCTACTTGAAAAATGACTATCAGATATTTATATTCTATATTAGATAGATAAATTTGTCTAAATGAGTCGACTCCATATTTCTGATACGTTGTCTTTTTACTTCACACATTCATGTCAGCAGAATTTAGATTATTCTAACTCTAGTAACCATATTTCTACATAAAACCTACACCTGCACAGGTAGGCTACTTACATTAACACTTACCTGCAGCGCTTGAATCAAAAATTTAGTTCAAATTTGTCTTGAAAAGTTCTTGAAAGTATAAATTTGAGTGTTTGATTCTCTCATACGACTCGCGTCTGTTTATTTCCTCCCTGTTCAACTGAGTTTGTTGCTCTACAGTTGCTGTTCAGTGTTTGGAGACGGCGTTCGACGTTTCGACTGACGACCAGAGCCTCGCCGTCCCCATGACGTTACCAGAGATCTTCGCCTCAGCCACAGAGCAGGTGAGGAACAGCATGAAACCAGGACAGCTGAAGGTCCAGCTGAGGTAGTGATGCTGCCGGCCGTTTAGTGGCTATCTCCAGGACACATCTGACTGTGTGTGTGTGTGTGTGTGTGTGTGTGTGTGTGTGTGTGTGTGCGTGTGTGTGTGTGTGTGTCTGCGTGTGTGTGTCTGTGTGTGTGTGTCAGCTTCCAGTTGAGTCGCAGGTCAACAACAACTCCACCCAGAACTCCCTCACTGAGGAACAGAGAGCCGAGGCCGAGACACTCAAAACTGACGGTAAGACGATGATGACGATGATGACGATGATGACGATGATGAAGGAAACTCTTCCTTCAGTCAGACGTATTTTTAAAGATGCTGCCGTCGTCTTTGGTTTCTCATCTTGATTTTATTAGTTATGACTTGATGTGTTTTGTCTTGACTGCAGGAAACGACCAAATGAAAGTGGAGAACTTCTCTGCTGCTGTTGAGTTTTACTCAAAGGCCATCGCCATCAACCCTCAGAACGCCGTCTATTACTGCAACAGGTCAGTGTGCCGCCGGGACGCTTCAGTTTAAAGGAGGTCTGACTCACCTGATGGAGACTGATTGGCGCCTGTTTCAGCCGGCATTCTCCTCCCTCCTGTTATCTGTGTGTTACTGTGAACCACCAAACTCCGAGCTAGGCTACAGGCTACAGGCTACAGGCTACAGGCTAGCTCGCCTCGCCGCCCAAAACAAGTTCACCCACACGTTTTCTGTCGCTGCATCGCAGATTAGCTCCGCCCACAACCACTGGTTGGTTTAAAGAAACAAACACAGCAGGAGGATGATGATGATGATGATGATGATGATGATGAGTACAGACAGACCTTTCTCGAGCGATGTGGTTGGGTTTTGTGAGACTAATTTAAAGTTATACTATAAAGGATTTTCTGATTTAAAAAAAAAAGTATAGATACAAAAGTAGCCGTCCACAGAGACTCTGCCTGTGCTTTACTAGTTTCTGAGTATTTTGCTGTAATCAGGACGTTTGTGTTCAGTCAAATGTTTAAAGGAACAAACCTCGACGGGGCCTTCACTTGTCAGTGACAATTTGAGTTTGTTAATGTTTCCTGGTTGTGCGTCCGGTCGTGTCCACGTCGTCCCAGTCTGTCATGAACCTGATCTCAGGACACCTTCAGGGAATTTCTTCAAATTTAAGACAAACTCCCAGTAGTTAAAAAATAACAAATGTCTAACAGCATAAAATGACGAAGTGATGACATTTTATGTTCACAAAGGTCAAAGGTCAACTTCCCTGTGACCATATTTCACCTTTGGTCAGATACTGAATGGTGTGGATGTGATGTTTGTGTGTTCAGGGCTGCAGCGTACAGTAAACTGGGGAACTACGCTGGAGCGGTGCAGGACTGTGAAAGGGCCATCAGCATCGACCCAAACTACAGCAAAGCCTACGGCAGGATGGGGTACGTACACCAGAGTGTAGACGGAAAACAGTGGTCACTAAAGCACAGAGACACGTTCTCCAAATCAGACTTTACACTGAGACATGGTGTGTTTTATAAGAGCAACAGAAGATGATGAACTGGTTCATTTTTTAAAGAGCAGAGTTGCAGTTACGTTCCTGACGGGAGCCGACAGTGAACTCTGTGTTGCGTTCACTGTCCTCTCTTTGTTGTGTCACTGATCTCTCTATGTTGCGTTCGCTGTCCTCTCTGTGTTGCGTTCACTGTCCTCTCTGTGTTGCGTTCACTGTCCTCTCTGTGTTGCGTTCGCTGACCTCTCTGTGTTGTGATATTTCAGTTTGGCTCTGGCCAGCCTCAACAAACACACAGAAGCAGTCAGTTACTATAAGAAAGCTCTGGAGCTCGACCCCGACAACGACACGTACAAAACCAACCTGAAGATTGCAGAAGAGAAGATGGAAACATCCAGTCCAGTAAGAACCGAACAGAACCGAACAGAACCGAGGGGAGCGAGGGGAAATGTTTGTCTGAGTAGTGATTAGGGGGTGGATCCTCACTTCTCTCTCTCTCTCTCTCTCTCTCTCTCTCTCTCTCTCTCTCTCTCTCTCAGACAGCAGGGATGGGTGGAGTGGATCTGGCCGGTCTGCTCAGTAACCCCGGCTTCATGAACATGGTGAGATCTGACTCTGTTCAGCATCCAGCTGATAATCTTTCCAGTAAAACGTCCTCTTCTGTCTTTTGTCTCCGTTGTTTCTCTTCTTCTTGTGCATCCTGTTTGACGTCGGCTCAGCGCGTCTTCATAAAGTTTAATTGAATATCGTCCCTCTGTGTGTCTGCAGGCGTCCTCTCTGATGAACAACCCTCAGGTCCAGCAGCTGTGAGTACATCTGAGTTTCTCATCAGGTGTTTCAGTGTTTCTTCTTCTCTGGTTCATTGACGTTAACTTCCTGTTTCCTGTCTCTCCCCCAGGATGTCAGGGATGATGTCAGGAGCGTACGGTGGGATGGGAGGAGGAAGTGGAGGAGGAGGAGGAGGAGCAGGAGCAGGACTAGGAGCAGGACTAGGAGCAGGACTAGGAGCAGGACTTGGAGGAGGACTTGGAGGAGGTCTAGGAGGAGGACTAGGAGCAGGTCTAGGAGGAGGACTAGGGGGAGCAGGAGGAGCAGGAGGTGCAGCACCAGGTGCAGCAGCACCAGGAGCTGCTGGAGCCGCTGGAGCCGGAGATTTATCAGGACTAATCCAGGCGTACGTACCTCAGCAGACAGATGATAGATTATCGTTTCTCCCACAAACTTCTGAATCACAGTTTGCTGTTGTCCGTCTGTGTTGCAGAGGTCAGCAGTTTGCTCAGCAGATGCAGCAGCAGAACCCCGAACTCATCGAACAGCTGAGGAGTCAAATCCGCAACCGAACGCCCAGCGCTGGAAACGAGGAGCAGCCATGACATTCAGATCCAGTAAATATTGTAAATACTGAATAATTTGCTATTTAGAAAAATAAGTCAGACGATCAGATGGCTTTGACCTTATGTACAAAATGAAGACGACTCTGCTCGGACCACACTCTCCACTTTATGTGTCTTTTTTAATGTGTGTCCTCTGTGCAGAGAGGTCGCAGTTTCAATGAGCGTTGGCTTGAACATGAAAAATACAATTTGTGGTCGGCCATTTTCCATCAGCTCACATACACTAAAGTCCCAGCGATGCACCACAGAGCATCTCTCCTGCAGGACCGCTGACGGCTGTCAGCCGAACAGTCGATCGCAGAGGAGGTTGTACCTTCGTCTGGTTCGAAGGAAGTTTAGCCAACTTCGCTAACATTCATTAGCAGAGCAGCTAGCTAGCAGAGCGGCCGTGCCTCACGCTGCCCTCCACTTCTGTCAACCTTCTCCACATCAGTCTCAGTTAGTGTGATGTCCTCACATGTACAGGACACCAGGCTAAATTAAAAATGTTGGTTTTTCATATCAACATTTTAGTGCTTGAGTTTGAGTGTAAACTGTATTTGAGCCATTACAGTTGTATTCATACAGTAATCTTACTTATTTATGGCCAGATTTTCTGGGGATCCTCTGCTGGACTGGTCTCAGTGCGTCAGTGTGTTTGTTCTTGTTTCATTTGTGTTTTGGTGCTGACGAATCTTTTTATTTCCTCTGTCTGTGTGTGTGTGTGTGTGTGTGTGTGTGTGTGTGTCAGGTTGGACAGGTTTTGTGTGTGGAGGAGGAGAAGAGCTGATTTGGATCGTTTATAACTCGAAGGACTAAAAGGAAGCGGTTTTTGTTTCTTTGTTCCATCACTGAATATTTCCTGCACGAGAGAACGAGAGGCCTCCCGCTTCATTCAGGAGCCACGTCACCAAAAACAACAAACACACACTTCCTGCGGCTCTGTGTGGTTTTGAGGAAGAACATTTTGACTTTAACACTTTAATATCAAACACAGATTCATTGTCATAATATTGTCACGCTCTAATAGGAACATGGATCCAGATGAGTTTAAAACAGAGGCTTGAAATTTCTTCTTAAAACTACACAGTGTAACTTTAATGCAATGTTTTCTGTCCCAGGACCTTGTTTATTGTGTGTGTGTGTGTGTGTGTGTGTGTGTGTGTGTGTGAGAGAGAGTGTGTGAGTGTGAGTGTTTGTGACTCGGCCTACTTTTAGGGACATATTCAGAGCTGAGACCAGTTAATTGGGGACAAAGTCGTGTCCCTGTTTGGGGAGAAGCTGATGTGTGGGTCAGTGGTTATTGTTAGATTGAATGTAAGTCTATGTGATGACCCTAAAAGTAAGCCTGTGTGTGTGTGTGTGTGTGTGTGTGTGTGTGTGTGTGTGTGTGTGTGTGTGTGTGTGTGTGTGTGTGTGTGTTAAACTGGTCGGTCACATGGAGCTGTGAGGAGGCAGCGGGAGGCGGAGAGCTGTTCAAACAGTCTGAGAATTAAAAAGAGCATCTCAACATTTTAACTCTGTTTTCTGTCTGACGTCTGTTGATTCTGATCGATCAATATCTGCAGTTTGTTTTCTGATCAGCAGCTTCACAGAAACACGGCTGTAATCCTCACTGAGGTGTTCGCCCTGATTTAAAGGGACAGTTCACCCAAAAAGTAAGATTCAGATCCCAAAACGTTATTTGCACCCTCGACGTGCGGTCAAGCTTGTGCACCCACTTCAGACACGACGCTGTTTTACTGAGAAGCTCCAGAAACTTCACCTGACTTTCCTTCAGCATGGAGGGAGGAGATGATGACTGGATTTACATTCCTGGGTGAACTGTTCCTTTAAGGCTGCTGCAGATGTGCTTTATGTTAAAAGTCACAATGATCAGTTTAATTTCATCACTTCTCACAGCGGGTCTGTTTTACCAGAGCTGCTGCCTCTGTGAGGAGGGAGGACTACCTGTGAATGAATATTAATGCCTGAACTCGTTTGTAGTTGACATGAAAACAGTATTTAATGATGCAGATTCATTTATTGTTGACTTTTGTTTTTCCTGTTTGTTTCTGTCACTTCTGTAAAGTTTGAATCAGAAACAACCTCACCTTGTCCTCTTGCTAATGACTATTCAGGAAATACAGATATTAAATATTTCTACCATTCAAATACTTTTTATAACAGATCCACAGACGCAACTCTGTCACCAGGTATGATGTAACCATGGCAACACGATCATAACTGTCAGATCTGTGTATGAAACAGACGAGCCACTGATTATCAGACAATGAAAATATTCACAGCAGCCTCCACACTTTACAGAAACAGCCAATGAGTTTTATGATTTTATTTTGTCAAACTTCCGGTTTCAAATGAAGTTTGATTTTAATTTAATGAAGTCAATATATCTGCTTGTATTTCTCATGATACTGGGAATAAAACGCCACATAGAGTCTCAAGTGTTTTTCTAATTTATCTGACTACGTCATTAGCAGATCAACCTATGATCGCGCAGGGAATGCGTGACGTAATGAGGAAGTATTTCCATACACCTGCTGCAGAGCGCACGGATGGTCGGACAGGTAAACACGGTTATTACGAGTTATATTGTGGCGTTTAATATCTTTATGTTGCGCTGAGGTTTCTGCTGTGACGACAGACTCAGACACGAACAGCTGCTGTGCTTCATAACTGGAGATTTCAGCTGGTAGCTAGCTTCTTTAGCCGCCGGGGTGCTAACTTAAGAACGGCTAGCTAATGTTAGCAATTCTGTCAAGCTAGCAGCTGTTAGCCAGGACGGTAGCGGAAGTTGGGTGATTTTCTGTCGCACTAAAAGAAAAAAACTTGTCAGTATAGTTGAAAAGGTTGAACCATACATAGAAAATAATGACACCACACAGATTGAAGCCATAGCTCAGAGATGGTAAAATATGTTGTAAGTTATCTTTAATCATAGTTGAGGAGCACGGTAATTGTTTTATTTTGAAGTTCCTCACGGGAAGTGCGGTTAACGTTGGCGGGTTTGACGTTTGTCTCCTGCAGTGACGACATTATAATAACTCGTAATAATAATAACAATAGTCATAATAAACGCGTCAGTCCGCCCAGGGTCATCAGTCTGTGACGTCAGTGATGTCACAGACTACGTTTGTATCGTCACAAACACACAGACCGGAAGGTCCACTCCGAAGCCTCTGACGCTAAAATCTGATTATTTCTTATTCTGTTCAATTTAAAACTGTAGAGAAGTTTCTGCTGCAGCAGTGTTTCGGTTCCTCCTCAGCCACATCATGTAATGATGGAGGAAAGTAATCAGATCCTGTTCTTAAGTAAAAGTACTAATACCACAGTATAAAATGTGACTTATATTATTATATATGATGTAGACAGCTCCGTCACTTCACATTAACGTGTCTCATCACTGAGACAAACAGACTCCGTGTTTCTCCTCAAAGACAGAAAGAAGTTCATGCAGAACATTTGCTGAATTTACAAGAAGGAACAAATCAGTCAGAATCAGTCAGAGACAGAGTTTCACACAGTTTATAAAGTGTCTCCAACTCAACAACTCACTAAACTGACACATTTGTTAAGGGAGTCTGGGGACAAAGAAGTCGCCTATACTGGTTACTGGTTAGTGTGTTTGTAAAATGTGACATGTTTAGATCAATAAAATGTTTCTTCTTTCATAAATTGAGTGTAAATGGTGAAATCAGTGTAAACAGTGTGTTCAAACAGCTGCTAAATGTTGGCAGGTAAGACTTCAGCACTTTAGACACAGAAGCAGACAGGCTGGTACTGGACACACACTGTGATGTCACTGACACACACTGTGATGTCACTGACATGTTTGGTCTCTGTTAACCTGCCAGAGTCAGCAGCAGCTGTCTGTGATCACACTGTCTGTTTAACTGATCCAACCACTGAACCAGTCACCACAGCACCAGACTCCCTTAACAAATGTGTCAGTTTAGTGAGTTGTTGAGTTGGAGACACTTTATAAACTGTGTGAAACTCTGTCTCTGACTGATTCTGACTTATTTGTTCCTTCTTGTAAATTCAGCAAATGTTCTCCATTTTTTTAAATTATTATTTAACCTTTATTTAACCAGGAAAAGATGTAAAATAGATTAATCCGGTAGATTAAAAATCTCTTTTACAAGAGTGTCCTGGCCAAGACAGGCAGCAGCATAGACATACATACACACAGAGACAAGATGGACACACACATTAGTAACACTTAGCAAAACAGCAAACATTTTAAGATCAGCTAAAATAATAAAAGCCTCAGGCAAAACATCTGCAGCCAGAGTTTTCAGCCTCCATGTCATCCAGTTTCCCTTTAAAGGTGTTCAATGAGACCAACTCATTTAGTTGCAAAGTTTTTTGTAACATGAACTTCTTTCTGTCTTTGAGTAGAAACATGGAGTCTGTTTGTCCCAGTGATGGACGGGTTTGTTTCATATAGAGCAGGAAGTGACATCACATCACTGAGGTCACTCAGACGGATGTTCATGTCAGCTGTGAACTGGACCTCTGTATGTGTTTCTGGTTTATTCTGCACTCACCAGCATCTCACACTCAACTCTGTCTGTCTGTCCCAGTAGAACCAGTAGAACCAGTAGAACCAGTAGAACGGAGGTGTGCGTGATGAGGCTGTTGTCGACACTGTAGCGTGAGCTGGGCAGAGCTTCAGGATGGACATCCTGGTGGGCAAGCTGCTCGGCCTGCTGGGATTGTTTGGCCTCATGCTGACTGGCGTACTGGTCCCAGTGCGCCTCCTGCTGGTCGACTACGACAAGGCGCACAGATACAGGAGGGCTCTGTCTCTCTGTAACTCGTTCGGAGGAGGCGTTTTCCTGGCAACATGCTTCAATGCTCTGCTGCCTGCAGTCAGAGACAAGGTAACACACACACACACACACACACACACACACACACGCACACACATACATTTATTGTGGCGTCTCACTTTATGTATTAACTGACTGTCTTTGTTGTCTGCATCAGTGGAAACATACATTTTTGTTCATGTTTAACCAAAATGAAATAATAGAATGAATCAAAGCAGAAACATGAAGAAGAGCGAGCTGCACACACGTCTGATAAAGAAGTTAAAGACAGGAGTGAACTTACAACAAATGGAGCAACAGTGATTACAGATCAGAGACGGATTTGGTTTTGCTAAGTGGATTCAGACTCATTAAAACGGAGCGAGCTCAGTCTCCAGCTGGATCAGTTGATGTGTTGTGTCTCTCTCAGGTGGCCGACGTGTTCCAGCAGCTGAAGATCAGCAGCGACTATCCTCTGGCGGAGACGATGATGATGCTCGGCCTCTTCCTCACCGTCTTCGTGGAGCAGACTATCCTCACCTTCAGGAAGGAGAAACCGTCCTTCATCGACCTGGAGACCTTCAACGCTGGCGGCTCCGAGGCCGGCAGCGACTCAGAGTACGACACACCCTTCATTTCCTCGGCACGGGGTTCACCAGGCGGTGGAGGGCGCCACTCCCACGGACACCAGCACGGACACTTTAGCCCCGCCGAGCTGGCGGGGGCGGGGCCTTTGCGGCTGGCCAGCCTGGTCCTGGCTCTGTCGGCTCACTCGGTGTTTGAGGGGCTGGCGCTCGGCCTGCAGGAGGACGGAGCCAAGCTGGGCAGCCTCTACCTGGGCGTGGCCGTGCACGAGACGCTGGCGGCCGTGGCGCTTGGGGTGAGTGTGGCAAAGGCGTCGCTCGGCATGAAGGACGCCGCCAAACTGGGCGTCACAGTCAGCCTGATGATCCCCCTGGGGATGTTGGTGGGGATGGGTATCGAGTCGGCGCAGACGCTGGCGGGCGCCGTGGTGTCGGTGGTGCTGCAGGGACTCGCCGCCGGTACTTTCCTGTTTGTCACCTTCTTTGAGATTCTGTCCCGAGAGCTGGACGACAAACAGGACCGGCTGCTCAAGGTGCTCTTCCTCATCCTCGGCTACACCACGCTCGCCGCACTCGTCTTCATCAAGTGGTGACACACAGGAAGTGACACATGCAGCGATACCAAAGGAAAACTCATAACTCCATAGAGTCCAGCTGTGAGAGGCAGAAGCATCTGGAGCAGCTGGATGAACATCTCCTGTAAAGGAAACCTGACCGGTCTGTGACGAACAAACAGTTTACACGGAAATATAACAAATGAAGCTCAGTGATGAGAAGATGTTTCTCAGATGAAACCTGAAGTAACGTGACACACCTGAGAAAGCTCGTGTCTGCTGCCCTCTAATGGTTAAACCTCTCACCCTGCTGCAGGACAGGTGTACTCAGGTCACCTGGAGCTGTTGAAAATGTGACCAAAGCTGACGAAATACTGAAATAATGATTGAAGACAGAAATAAATACACTGAACAACCTTTACTAAAAGTGAACTCGAGCAGGTTGGTGTTAAAACTAAATGTGCACAGTGAAGAAAAGAGAAGAAAAGTCAGATTTCTGAGGAACTTTAACGTTGTAGACAGAAGTGAAGTACTGCAGGTAACAAATACACATCAGGTTAAAGATATATTTTACTGCCAAAAATAATTGATCTCTTTCCATTTCCTCATCACTTCTTTTTTTATAAGTCACCTCCTCCATGTCAGAAACAGTTAGAAACCAAAAATCCAGAGGTGGAAGAAGAAGTACGAACATCTTTCACTGTAGTCAGAGTAGAAATACTTGATCACAAGTCAAAGTCCTACATTTATAATTTTACTTGAGTAAAAGTACAAAAGTGTAGCACATAAATATAAAATATAGAAAAGTAGAAGTAGTCGTGCAGGATTATTTGAGGATAATATATATTATATTATTATGTTAAGTTTCTCTTCAATGAAACTTTCTGTCGTCTTTATATTTATATACTTTATATACATATGAAGTTGTTTCCTGTTAAACACTGGAGCCTTTGAAGGTGATCCATATCTCTGTGTACACATCATCTTTATTTTTTTGACTTTTTCATCGTTGTTTGTGTTCATATTGTGATGTTGAACAGTTTTGTATTTATGATGTCATCTCGTCTCATTTATCTTGTGTTTGCTGAAATTAAACAGATCATTATCAGACTTGTTATTTACGAGACGTTTGGTTATTTTGTGTTACAGCAGCAGTCACAGATCAACATGATCGTTCAGGTGTTGAGTTTGTGTTCAGTCTTCTCTCTCTTGTAGCTCGGTGTTTGGTCTCCACCTCCTCCTGAAGGAAATCTCTCTTTAACTACTGAACGCTTCACTTTGTTCACCAGCTGCTCTCTAACTGTGTCTGTCAGACATGTGAATATCTTTGTTCCTCCCTAATATGTTGATTATTTTCTCAATTAAGTGATCAGTTGTTCGGTCTATAAAATGTCAGAAAATGTGTTTCCTCAAATGTTTGCGGTCGTAGGAGGACCGGAACCAGAACATATTCTCCAGAAGCTCCGAGATCCCAAACTGATGTGAGAAGATGTTATTTACACCCGTTTTTTAAAGCCGACTCCATAAATCTGCTTAGAAATCCTCAAAAAAGACGCTCCTCACATGTGCAGAACTTGCCTTAGAAACATCACGTTTTTAAGTTTTCTTCAGTGTCGAAGTGATCCAGTGATAGTCGTCTGTACATACATGAGTACACTGCAAACAGGAAGTGCTGACAGCTAATTCGTCAAAGTTTGAATGGAGGAGATGATGACTGGAGTTTCCTTTTTGAGGGGAACTGCTCCTTTAGTACAATTTAAGGTACTCGTTTTCTGCTGAGTTGTACTTCACTGCAGCTCAGATGAAACACTGAGTTTGCAGAGTCAGATTAATAATACAAACGATAATCAACATGATGGTGTAATGTTGTAGGTTAAGGCAAAACTTCATTGATCCCTGGGGGGAAATGACGTCACCCAGCTGAATATAAAGTACTTCACCATTAAAGCTGCTGTCTGTTCATGTCATTACCTGGTTCGACCACCAGGGGTCAGTAACACACTGAGGTGGACATGTGGCGGTCCAGGTGCGTCTAGTCTCTGTGAGCAGTGTTGGACTCGACCTGCAGGTGAGTTATGACGTCACAGCTGCTACCTGGCGTGATGCCAGCCTCTACCTGCTCTGACTGGATGAGTGCACCAGTTTGATTGTTTACTGACACACTTTAGAGTCAGAGTGTGGATTTCCGCTCATCTCTGAGTTAATCCAGCAGTTTTAATGAGGCTGTGAGGTGATCGATCAGAGCTGCGTCACAGCGATCGATAAGAGCTGCGTCACAGTGATCGATCAGAGCTGCGTCACAGCGATCGATCAGAGCTGCGTCACAGTGATCGATCAGAGCTGCGTCACACAAAGACAGTGCTAAAATATTACTTTGGTAACTTAAATGAATATTAATCGAGTAAAAGTCTTGAGTATCTGATATTAAATGTACTGAAGTAGGATGATGGTCAGAGTCGGTGTTGATCTTCAGCTGATTGCAGATCAATTCATCTGCAAAGTAACTAGTAACTTAGGTTTTCAAATACATGTAGTGGACTACAGTACAGTACAAAGTACAAACTTCGCCTCCAAAATGTAGTGTAGCAAAGTAGCAGACAATGAAAATACTCAAGTAAAGTGCAAGTATCTCAAAGTTACTTGAGTACAAGTACTTGGGTAAATGTACTTTTACTGCTCCATGACTATACTTTTACTTTTGAGTAAGTAATAAGTTAGACTAGTCTTAAAGTGTACTTCAACTAAACCCTCATAATTGTACTTAATAACAGTCAGAATCAGTACTTGAGTATATCATACTTTCAGTTAAGTAAGTAATCTGAATACTTCCTACTTTTACTTAACTAAGGTTTTGAATGCAGGACTTTTACTTGTAGTTGAGTATTTTCACAGTGTGACTCAACGTTATTAATCCTTTTGGGAGGTTCCCTGCAGGAAACTGAAGAGTGAGTCCTTCACACTGAGTAGAACGGCGACAGCAGGATCCAGATCCAGCAGCAGGTCCAGGACCAGCAGCAGACCCAGGACCAGCAGCAGGTCCAGGACCAGCAGCAGACCCAGGACCAGCAGCAGGTCCAGGACCAGCAGCAGATCCAGATCCAGCAGCAAGTCCAGATCCAGCAGCAAGTCCAGGACCAGCAGCAGATCCAGGACCAGCAGCAGGTCCAGGACCAGCAGCAGATCCAGATCCAGCAGCAGGCCCAGGACCAGCAGCAGATCCAGATCCAGCAGCAGATCCAGGACCAGCAGCAGATCCAGGACCAGCAGCAGGTCCAGGACCAGCAGCAGATCCAGATCCAGCAGCAGGCCCAGGACCAGCAGCAGATCCAGGACCAGCAGCAGGCCCAGAGTCCAAACAAAGCGGTGAGGTGTTATTCCTCCGGTAAGCCTCTTACCGCCGGTAAGTCCAGCTGGCCGCCTGCAGCGGGCCGCGGGCTGCAGTTGGCTCGGCTCGGCCGTGATGAGTTAATCCCTCCCTGCAGAAGGTGAGCTCGTCTCCGGCTCTGTCAGGTTTGTCACCCTGCCAGAGACACCGACAGGACGAACAGACTTGGCCGGCATGGAGGAGCTTCTGTTACCGGGCGCAGAGGAGGAGGCGCGCTCCGAGCACAGTTCGTATGTCCCGGGGGCCGCGGGGAGGACGATGGGGGACCGAGTGAAGACTTTCCTCCGGGTGACGCTGAAGGACGAGCTGGGGAGGAAAGTCCGGACCTTCTGCAAGAGGAACGGGCTGCTGACGCTGTCGGTGATCGCCGTGCTGACCGGCTGCACGCTGGGCTTCATGCTGAGGGGAACCCAGCTGTCCACACAGGTACGACTCACCTGCCGGGCCGGGCCGGGCCGGGCCGGAGGGGTACCTGTGCCTGTCTCCTTTTAAAATGTCCTCTGATAGGTTAGCTGAACAGTCTCACCTGTTGGACATGTTCACTTCCTGTTACTTTGTCCATGAATCGATTATTTATAGAACAATAAATCCAACAACTGTAACCTGAAAGCTTTCCCGCCTCTGTGGCTGCTGAGGACGGAACCCAGCGAGCTGAGCGGAGCTGAGAGCGGACTGGACCCGTCACTTTGCTTTTATTACGTATTCATCTCACAGGCTGTCAACAGGCTCAGATATATGAGCTAACTGTAGCGGGTCAGTGCTGCTCAGGCTTTTAACAAAGATTCTGGTGACCGAACCTGGGCCCAGTTATTTGTTCTGAGCCGAACCATTTGACTGAAAATGGGCAATTACAAGGTTTGTTTATGTTAGCTAACAGTTCAGGTTTGTTTAAGTTAGCTAACAGTTCAGGTTTGTTTATGTTAGCTAACAGTTCAGGTTTGTTTAAGTTAGCTAACAGTTCAGGTTTGTTTAAGTTAGCTAACAGTTCAGGTTTGTTTATGTTAGCTAACAGTTCAGGTTTGTTTAAGTTAGCTAACAGTTCAGTTGTGTTTATGTTAGCTAACAGTTCAGGTTTGTTTAAGTTAGCTAACAGTTCAGGTTTGTTTATGTTAGCTAACAGTCAGTTAGCTTACACATTTTGAGACAGGTTCTTTTTGTATTTGCTAACACGTTAGCTAGGCTACACAAGCCCCGCCCCTTCCGGTTCCGCTCCCGCTCATGGACCTTATTGATCAGAGCTTTAGTGACGCAGAGACAGCTGATGTATTGATCCTGTTTGAATCTCACAGATGATGTTTGTCAGTTTGTCATCAGACTGTGACGTCATTATAAAGACGTCACAGCCGACAGAGTCGTTGGTGACGTCGTCTCCTGACTGAAACATCGTAGAGCTGCTCTTGTACATGAGCAGCTCACAGAACTGAACCAGAACCAGAACTGCAGTTGTCAGTATGAGCAGGTTTATTGTGATGTTCATCTTGTTTACGAGCTTTTCTGACCCAGTTGGCTCCATGTTGGTTCTGGTTCTGGTGCTGATGAGACGATGTAGTTCACTGAGCGCTTTAACACAAAACTACACGAGGTTTGACTTTAATACAACAAACTGACAAACATCATGTGATTCATGACCCAGTTCAACTGGATCAATACATCAGCTGTCTCAGGATCAATACATCAGCTGTCTCTCTTCAGTCACTGCTGTACATATTTCTCCACAATAAAAGTGCCTTTCATTGAAAAGTGTGATGGACCGGTCGTCCAAGTTGGAAACTCACCAACATAAACACAGATGACATCATAGATCACAGATGACATCATAGATCACAGATGACATCATAGATCACAGATCGTTGGTCAGTTGGTGAAGAGAAAAGAAACATAGCAACATGCTAACAGAGTCAAAGAGGACTGCTAGCCAGAGAACATGGACGTAAACAATGCAGGTTTCAAATACTGAGAGATTATTCTGCGTAATCGTTTTATTAAGGATGACAAACATTCAGCCTGTCGGTCGGACGTCAGGGAGACACACTGAGCGTCCGCGTTGATACTTTGGCTCGATCGACCCGCTAAGTCCGTGCAGGTACACGCTGTTCTCGTAGAAAACAGAAGCAGAGTCAGACTGCAGCCGGTCCAAATTCATTCATTAATCCTGTCATTCACTGAGTGGCTTACAGTCCTCTGTGTCTCCTCTGCCCGCTGAGACACACTGAAACTGGACCGGGTGAAACCATCAGACACAGGACAGCAGATCAACAGCACAGTCCTGTGTTTATTGTTTTCATCTGACCTCCTTCAGGTCAACAACAGTCGAGAGAGGATTCAGGCTTTGAGGCAGCATTCAGACTTTATGTCAGGGGATAAAATTGGCAGGAAATAATTAAATAATTAACTGAACTTGATCTAAAATTAACATTTACTGCTTCTCTCAATCTTATATTGTTAAAAAGTATTCTTATTGTTTACTTCAGTGAAAGTACAAACACCTTTCTGTGAGTTCTGCCTTTAGATTAGACCTTTAAACAAACAATACAGTCAATAATAAACAGTCTTTGAGCTGTTGGATAAAAATAGTCCAGTTTCACTGTGAGCCGTCTTTCCAGGAAGTTTTGATCCGACTCGAACACGTCTGAATATAGACTGAACCACAGAGGACAGAACAACAGAGGACTGAACCACAGAGGACAGGACCACAGAGGACAGAACCACGGAGGACAGAACCACGGAGGACAGAACCACAGAGGACAGAACCACAGAGGACTGAACCACGGAGGACAGAACCACGGAGGACAGGACCACGGAGGACTGAACCACGGAGGACAGAACCACAGAGGACTGAACCACGGAGGACAGAACCACAGAGGACAGGACCACAGAGGACAGAGCCACGGAGGACAGAACCACGGAGGACTGAGCCACGGAGGACAGGACCACAGAGGACTGAACCACGGAGGACTGAACCACGGAGGACAGAACCACAGAGGACAGAACCACAGAGGACAGAGGACGACACTGTTGTTGTTCTGTCAAAAGAGAAGCGTGTCTTCTGTGTTTTGGAGCTGCTCGGCATTAAAAGGTCTTGAGGTGTTAAACATCTAAGTAGCTGTCACGTGTTGAGCTCGTGGTGACGGAGGAGAAGCTGAAGCTTTCAGACCAGCAAAAGTCTGCGTGTCATGTTTCTCATGTTTTGCTTGTTGATGAATCAGCTGTTGGCTTTGTGTTCACTGTTGCACATTTTAAAGTTGAAGTCTAAACTTTAAGAGGTGTTTTACAGGTGAAAAACACATTTCTTTCATGCTGTCAAGCAACAAACTGGATGCTACGTTTTTTCTCTCTGGACACAGTCCTGCTTTTATTTTGAAATAATGATGTGTTTTTTCTCACCACAGGCAAAGATCTACTTCTCGTTTCCTGGCGAGCTGCTGATGAGGATGTTGAAGATGCTCATCCTTCCTCTCATCACGTCCAGGTAGGTCGACGTCCTGCCGAACACCAGGAAACATAAAGACGCTTCAGTAGAAATAAAACATGAGGAAACGATCCACAGAGACGAATGAAGGAGGTAAACTTGATGACTCTGAGCTGATTCTTCTGTTTCCTGAGTACTGCTGGGCCTCAGCACGAAGAGCAGCTGGTTTACTACTGTTAGAGTTGTTGGTTCAATCCCTGCCTCCACCTGTCAAAGAGTCCGTGAGCAGCACACGGAAACTCAGCGTGTGGATCTCACAAGGTTTCATCAGAGCTCATGAGTGTAAAGGTCTTTATCAGCTGTTATTAAACATACATTATGTCATGAAACACATTCACCATGTAGAGACCAAACAGCTGATCAATTAATCAGTTAATACTTTACAATGAAATAAGCATTAGTCCAAAGATAATAATGTAGTTTTATGGACAGTAAAGTTGTGTTTCGTGTCATTCATTATTTTTTTCTCTTTGAGGAGCTAGGCTAGCAGTTCCCCTTTACTTCCAGTTATTGTGCTAAGCTAGGCTAAACATGTCGTCTGCGTGTCTGTCTGTCTGTCTGCAGTTTGATGTCCGGTCTGTCGTCGATGGAGTCGAAGGCGTGCTGTCGGATGGGCGTCCTGACCGTCACGTACTACCTGTGGACCACCTTCATCGCCGTGGTGGTCGGCATCTTGCTCGTCATCATCATCAAGCCCGGCGTCGGGACGGAGATGGACAGTAACCGGCTGGGCGGGGGGCCCGTCATGACCTCGGCCGACGCCCTGCTCGACCTCATCAGGTGAGTCTGAGTCGGAGAGACGTTTGGTTTCTGTTATTCAAAGAAAACCATGAAACGTTTTCTGGTTCCAGTTTGTTAAACGTGAAGATTTTCTGCTTTTCTTTGTTGTAACTGACTGAGTTTTAGGCTGTTGTTGGTTCTGTTGGTTGGACAAAAGAATAAATGTGAAGACGTCTCTAAGTTGAGTACTGTACAGATGCACAGAGGTGGTGGTTGTTGTTGTTGTTGTTGTTGTTGTGTGGAGAGGCTTTAATATCTGGAGGATGAAACAAAGTGAAGTTGTGTTCAGTTTGTTGTCGCTGGAGTGAACTGGATCAGATTTGTTGAACGATTAGTGATGACGATCGCTGGTTCTGGCTCCTGTGCAGAGTGATGCTGGTGGTGGAGATCAGAGCCATGATGAGTCAGATACTTCAGAGTTTCTGGTTGAACTCAAGGAAGCTAAAAGAGCATGAAGGCTCATCACGTCACTGGGCAGACTGGTGTCAGCTGTAGTGAAGTCGAGTTGATGGAGAAACACACTAAAACCTAATATGTCTACGTTTAATGACTTCTGATGAAGAAATGACCTCCAGAAAATGAAAGAAGACACTTCAGAGAGGTCAACACCTCATCCAGCCTCATCAGTGATATTCAGTCCGGTTTGGCCTCAGCCCTGTCAATCATCTGGGGAAAAGACTCAGGTGTTAACTTCCTCTCTGAAGTGTCTTCTTTCTTTTTCTGGAGTCATGTCTTCATCAGCAGTCATGAGCTGTAGATACATCAGGTGTCAGTGTTTCTGACCCCACAGAGCCAGTGACGTGACGACCCTCCATGTTGACATGAACACATAACTGACCCACAGCCTGAGGATGACATCATCATGAATCACAGTCCAGTCAGCTGATCTTCATGTCTTTGACTGTGTGTTTGTCTGTGAAGCTGTTTGTCACTTAAATGGATAAAAACTGGAGCTCGAAGTTAAATGAGACAAATTCAGTCTCAGATGTTTGAACCGATCAGCTGACTCGATCAAACTGACCTTATATGTGGACTTTTTATTTTTATCAGGGAGGTCAAACACAATTAAATACATAAAGTTCTTAACATATAAAACATAATGATACCAACGTCGCTCTGATAGTTGGACCAAGTCATGACTCACACAGCTTTTCTTCCATCCGTTGCTCTTTCTTTCACTTCACGTTTAACACCAGTGAACATCTGAACAGAAGAACAACACGTCTCAGTTATTCATTTATTTAGTCGCTCCATTTGTAAAGTTCATGAACAATTTTTCACCAGTCTTCTCATGTTGGAGCTTCTGGTTGTAACCACCTCCTGCTAGTGCCCAGAGATGTTGTCAGAGCATCATGTGGAACAGGGATTTGAAATACAGTTTCCAGACACATGTAAGTTTTGGGCAATCCATAAATAAATGATAATGTTTGGTTACATTAAACAACATAACGTCGATGCCTCTTCTGAGCAGCTAGTGAAGAATCTCATGGTGCTTCCCTCCAGCTGGTTCCTCCTCTCTGTCCCGTTTACGTTTGACATGCTGGGTGTTTGAATGTGAAGAGTCTTGAAAGGTTTTATATAATCTGGACATGAGTCTACGTCCACTCCCTGATTTGTAAGTCGTCACAAAGACATTTGGTTTTTCAGTGTCTGCTTTTCCCCGTCCCTCACTCATAGTTTCATTTAACTGATGCTTTACGTGCAAATATCTGAAGAGATCCTGGTTCTCCAGTCAATAATCTTCTGTATAAATCAACAGTGTGTTAGCCTCTTACTCATCCATGTTTTAAATCTGGAGCAATTTCACTTTATCTTACACATTTCAGTATAATGTGCTGTAAATATATATATATATGTATATATATATAATTGTATATAAACTGCAGTTCTCTAAATGTAGTCCTGAAGTCCTCTGAAGGAAACCGGGGCACTTCAGGGTCCGACAGAGCGGTCCTGCTCGTGAGCTTCTTTGTCTTTCCAGGAAGAATTGATCCGCCTTAGAAGACTAAATTCAGTCACGATGGCAGGATGTTAATTATTTTCTGACATAAACAGATAAAGAAAATCAAATCCTGATAATGACACTAATCTCCAAACGTCCCACGGGCGGCTGTCAGTCAACACTTAAATCACCAAATCGTAGAAAACACACCGACACACACTCTCACACACGCATCAATCCAATTAGCGCCGGGCTGATTAGTATATTTTTAGTAATCCTGCAGGGATGAGTGACAGATTAACCGAGTCAGTGGCGGTGCGATGCAATGATCTCTGCTGCGGCACGTTGGCAGACCGCGCTCTTCAATCAGCCTCACGAGCAACACGTCATCATCCTGTTGACCTCTGACCCCGTGAAGGTCAGCTGATCTCAACAACCCATTTCCCTCCTGATTCATGTGTTTACCTTCCTGCTGTCCAGCGTTACGTCAGAGACTCTCGTCTGTCAGCAGCACCTGTTGTTTGTGTGCATTTCTTCTGAAGGTGCAGTGTGTTGTCCTGTCAGGGCCACCGTACTTATGAAATCTGACGGAAACATTAGAATCAGCTGTTGGATGTTCCTCTGCTCGTTCCTGTGCGTCGGACACAGCTGATCCAGTTCCTGTGAAGTGTTTTAAAGTCCCAGCACTGCTCAGAAAGACCCGCTATGATCAGAACAGTTCTAGACTTATTTATTTACTTTCTGAATCCTCAAACTTTATGTGACAATATTAGAGATTTTCAACGTGGTCTCAGACTTTTGGACTCTACTGCTTGCTTTAATGCTTTAATACTTTAATACTTTACTCAGACTCTCCAGTGCTGCAGCTCCTCTATTCACCCTCTGACTGAACGCTCAGGTTTAGCTCCAGTCTGCTCTGATTGGTCAGCTCTCGCAGGCCTGAGCAGGCACCGCCCACTCCTGACGGCTCGTTTACAGACTCAGTTTCTGAATCTGAGCTGTCTGAATGTCTCCATGACCATGTGTTGATACTTTAACAGTTCTCCTACAGAACATGGACCTGCTTTATAATCTTCTTCTACAACATGGGACCTTTAAACTCAGCTGATCTGCTTTGTGTTGAGTTCTCATGTGTCTGTTGTTCCCTCCACAGGAACATGGTTCCCTCTAATCTGATCGAGGCCACGTTTCAGCAGGTGAGACACATAAAACAAATAAATCTCTTCACTTTCACAACTGCCCGAACTTCACTTCCTCTAACAAACCGACTGTGTTTCTTCAGTACAAAACAGACCTGATTCCCATCCTCAAAGTCCCGACCAGAACCATCCAGCCCAACTTCGTCTACGTCGTCCCCGATGAGAGCGACCCTAAAGGTCGGACGGTGTACCTGGAGCTGACCCCACCTCCGGAGATCATGTACAAGACGAGTCCCGGCAGCAGCCAGCAGATGAACGTCCTCGGCATCGTCATCTTCTCCGCCACCATGGGTGAGCAGGAAGGTTACTGATCAATACGGATCAATAATGACTCAGTCCTGAAGTTTATGTCTCTGAACCTGACAGCAGGTGTTGTGAGGTTTATAAATGTGTGTTCAGCAGTCAGTGTCTCTCATTCTTCTACCCATAATCCTTTGCATTCTGGGCTTCCTCACCCTGAACGATCCACAGTGCTTTTGATTGACAGTTGTTTCCTGCTCAGGCTTCAGACACTCTGTAATAATAACGTGTTGCTTGTAGGTCTGTTGCTGGGCAGGATGGGAGAGCGAGGAGCTCCTCTGGTCAACGTCTGTCAGTGTATCAACGAGTGCGTCATGAAGATCATCAACGCTGCCGTGTGGTGAGATCAAAACTCTGAAAAAACACTAACCCTGAGTATTGTGTACAGTACACAGTGTACTAACAGTAGATACTGCTGAGAACACACAGGTTCACTGGACATGTGACAGCAGGAAGATTACAGATGTAAATAATTAAGACAGCGTTGCAGCTTTTAGTGTCATGACTTTACCTCCACTTCTGCCATATGTTTACAATGTGGAAGGAGCAGAGCGCCGTGTCCGTCATGTCTGTGCCTTCATTATCACTTTCACTCTGCTGCCCTATTGAAAGAACGCCGACATCACTGAATCCTGGCAAATTCACACGTAGCTCGCACACATACGACGTTAGCTAGTCACTGATGGGGATGCCAGGTCCATAAGTTAACGTGGGTCACACGCTGTTCCCACTAAATGTTCAGGAAATGCTTTCAAAGAAGAGGGAAGTTGGTTATCACTGGTGATATTATGATCAGTTAACTGCGACCTACAGACCTGATGTTGTTGCCATGTCAGCGGTGTTAATTTCCGTCACTTGAGATGATTGGCTCTGAAAAGACGCTGCTCATGTTGTGTGAACAAACTTATAAACCCGTCCTCAGACGATGCTGTCATCTTTAGAGTTTGCATGCCGGGACGCTGATGGATGAAATCAACAGTTGCTAGCAGTTACCAGAGAATGACTGGAGGTCCGACCCGAACTAGCTTCTGGGTGGGACATTCTCACCTGGACCGTTAGTGATGCTTTTTGATGCCCTTGAATTATTTTCTGTGCCAAAACAAACCGACTGAACCTGGAAAAGGAGGCGAGTTCACCAACAGATCCACTGATTCAGACCAGAACAGACCAAGGGTCTGTCCGGCTCGGTTCAGAGGAGCTCTGGTCCGTTTGTCTGTTCAGTTTGGTTTGTCTGGGCTCGTCTGGAAGTTGTTGGCTGAGCTCTGATGTGTTTGTTTGCAGTGTTAAAGAAAATGAACGACAGACTGGTGGTCCTGGTTTATCATTATCGAGTCATAACGGTCTCACTCACTCACTGCTGCGTGATCCTGGTTCTGACCTGATGACCTGTCAGGTGATCAGCTGATGAAAACCTGCCGGCTGTGACATCATCGTGCTGCAGCACATGAGCAGATTAAAACCAGCAGAGACATACAGAGACAAAGACCTGAACACTGAACACATACAGATCTGCTGCCTGTTAAACCATGTATCTGCTAAAACTGCAGTGGCTGTACATATTCTCTGTCTTTCAGGTTTAGACAGTTTCTAGTTTTAGTCAAGTCTGTTGTTAGTATTAAGGATTGTTGATGGACCTTCAGTTTGGTGAACCTTTGCCCTCAGTGCTCCACCTGTTGAATGTTGCTCTGCTCTTTGACTTGTGGATGCAGGTGTTGACTGAGCTGCAGCAGCTCTTCAGGCATCAATCACCAAGTAAATACTAACTAGTTATAAATGATAAAAATATTTTAAAAAGTTATAAACACCTCTAGTGCTGAAGTCACTGTAGCATCACAAGCTAACATAACTTCGATAAATTATTTTAAAGATGCAAAAGCTCAGTCTTTGTAAATGCAGGTGTAAGTTATTTTTCTGTTTGCATACAGGGACATTTGTGTTCCAGAGTTAGTAGCATCCATGAGTTTTATAATGAAATATCTGATTATGCTAAGCTAACATGTTATGTACACATAACATGTTAGAAAATACATTTAAAGCTAAATAAAAATGGATAAAATGTAAATTAATTTAAATTTGAAATCTTACAGATTGAATCATTATTAAACAGCATTTATCACATTGCAGCAGCTAACATTAGTTTACTTCACTTTGTACACACTGATGTTAGCATGAGGCTAAAGGCTATTGATTGTCAGAGTAGATTAACGCTAGGCCATTTGTTAAATTTTCTTTGGCTGTTAGCTGCTCTTCTAGCTTAAATGGCAGTTGGAGGTAAGAGCTGCTGCTGAAATCAAAATATTAATTAACGCAATCACAGCAATTTAAAGTCAGACGTTAGTGTTTAGCTTTAACAGTTGTGTTGAAGCTTTAATGACACTTGGAGAAGACGATGTCCTGTAGTGCCATCATCACGCTAAAATGATCCTCAGACCAGAATGACATCATGAACACTTATAATCGACTGGATTTCTGTGAAATATGTAGTCGATGTTCATGATCCCCAGGGGATGATGACTTAATGTTTGATTTACGTCCACACAAAGATAAAAATGTGTCAGATTGCCATGAAGTTCACAGAGCATGTTCCTGCTCTTCAGACGATGAACTCCTAACATTCACCCTTCAGGACAAACTTTACATGTTCAGACTCTCAGAGCAGATCAATCATTAGGATGTTTGTCGTCCTCTCAGGTACTTTCCATTCGGAATCATCTTCCTGGTGGCGGGAAAGATCCTGGACATGCAGGACCCGAGCACGCTGGGGAAGAAGCTGGGCTGGTACGGCATCACCGTGCTCGCTGGCCTCTTCGTCCACGGACTCATCCTCCTCCCGCTCTTCTACTTTGTCCTCACTGGGAAGAACCCCTTCTCCTACATCCGAGGGTTGCTGCAGGCCATGGTGATCGCCCTGGCTACCTCCTCCAGGTCAGAGTCCAGACAGTCCTGCTTTAACCTGCTGGATTTCTGTTGGTGTGTTCAGGTTTTTATTTTATTTTAATGTCATCTCAGCTCTGCCACGCTGCCCATCACCATGAAGTGTTTGTTGGAAAACTGCCATGTGGACCGCCAGATCGCCCGCTTCGTCCTCCCTGTGGGTGCCACCATCAACATGGACGGCACGGCGCTGTACGAGGCTGTGGCGGCCATCTTTATCGCTCAAATTAACGACTATGAGCTGGACTTTGGACAGCTGGTCACCATCAGGTAAACCATCACCAACATGCTCAGACTAAGAACGTTGTCGAGACACTTTGTCGAGTTGAAGTTTCTCGATAGACTCCAATCCGTCATTTAGATCACATGTAAAAAAACATACTTAAGGCTTAATTTGACACATTGTTTAGCTTTGTACGAAACTCAATGAACAACAAAACAGCTTTATTATATTTAAAAGTTTTATCTAAATCTGCAAAAACTAAAAAATATCGACATGGAAACTTCTATAACGGAGTCAAAAGAAAGAATTTACTACAAGTTGAGCGACAGGAACTTGTTGATTTGGCACCTTCAGTATCAGACCTTTTTCTTCAGAGTCTGTTTTGGTTTCAGGGTCCAGTCACACCAGGTTTATTTCACCTGGGAGCCGGATAATATCTCCAAAAAGGATCTTTAACCAGAGAGAGTGCAGGACGCTCTGGATCGTCACTGTTTCTTAGTTTAGTTTAAACTCTACTTCATCTTCTGTTGTCCTCATGCCTGTTTTCTGTCTGCAGCATCACAGCTACAGCTGCTAGCATCGGTGCAGCGGGGATTCCTCAGGCTGGTCTGGTTACCATGGTGATCGTACTGACATCAGTGGGCCTGCCGCCAGATGACATCACACTCATCGTGGCCATCGACTGGATCCTGTAAGTGACAGAACTTATTATGTGGAAATGTCTCTCTCTGATTGGTACAGTATTATTTAAAATATATTATAGGACCAAAATTATCTACAAGTAATTAACATTTTAAGAATGAAAAATGTATCTTATTTTATTAGGTAATCATATGTTTTGTATCTTAAGTCTGAATGTGCAAAGTAACAAGTATCTACAGCTGAGTCGTAGCATAAAGTCCCAGAAAGAATCTGAACATTGTGATTTAATACGATACATAGAAAGTACGATCAACTGTTTTAAAACATCCCAGCTATAAGAGTAAAAAGACGAGTAGTAGCAGTTTTGGTCTCACGGTGTCTCCTCGTCCTCTCCGTCTCTGCAGCGACAGGTTTCGGACCATGATCAACGTCCTGGGCGACGCTCTGGCGGCGGGAATCATCGCTCACCTCTGTCGGAAAGATTTCCCCCTCAGTGGAGAAGGAAAGGTAAAGACACCATTTGGAGTTTGTCTTAGATAAAGACTTTAACATTAACGTCTGTCTGACTAATGTACTGTCTCGTGATTTAGTTTTCAAAGTAATGCCTTCTGATTTTGTCTCTTTCAAGACCTATTTTCCCGTCAGAACAATTTGTGGAGAACATTTTGTCCCAAACCAAATATCAGTCTCTATAAGAGTCACCTCTCCATCACGCTGAGCTGTCCTTCATTCATGCCTGTTGGGTTTCATTAGGTCACAGCAGAGTTTGGACCAACTGATTAGAGCTCAGACTCTCCTCTTGATCCTACTGAGTCTTTGTCAAGCCCCGCCCCCTCTGTGGCCCCTGTTGTCGGGCAGAAAACGACATTAATAACCAACAGAGATACACCTGCTCATTTAGCAGTATTAATTAGCAGTAGTGTTTAGGATGGAGTTTATAAAGAGCCTTTAAGCACTAAGCAGCTGATTATGTCTCTTCTTCTCTGAGTCACATGTAAACACACGGACACGACAAACATATTTCTAGATTCCTTGTTTCTTCTCGAGAAAATAATTATCTCTGATCTTACAAATAAAAATCCATAAATCCACTTCATGATCCTAGAAAAGAAGCTGCTCATCACTCCAGAAGTCCAGAAATCCTTCAGTTAGAAAGTATCAGCAGCAGTGGGGGAATGTAACTAAGTACAGTTACTCATGTGCAGTATTCAGTACAGTTTTGAGGTACTTTCTGCTACTTGATACTTCCACTTCACTACATTTTGGAGACAAATATTGTACTTTTTACTCCACTACATTTATTCGATTACTTTGGTTACTAGTTACTTTGCAGAATATATTCTGCATAATCATTTTAAATTAAATAATGTTGTTAATCATAAAAAAAGCAAAAACACTGATTGTGATAATCAGAGATACTGAAGTATTTATTATGAGAAAATTACTTTTGATACTTATAATATACATAATATACACATATAATACATATAATATCAGCTACCTTAAGACTTTTACTCAAGTACTATTCATATGGCTCACTTTCACACTCCAAGTTATATTTTAATGTAATATCTTTACTTTTACTCAAGTATGACTGTTGGGTAAAGTATCTGATATTAAATGTATTTATTCGTATATATACATTTATGTTTATACTGAATACTATGAGTCGACCAACTATCTGATCAAACATTCAGCATTTTTCTGATATCTTTGGCTCTGATGCAGCAGAACCTGCTAATGAATACATGTGTGTTTCCTCTGCAGCCGGTCCCGTCCTACGGTACACAGACTCCTCACAACAACTCCCACAGCGTCGACGTGCCAATGACAGAGATCCACACTCACAAAGACTGCATGTTCGAGACGATGGGCGACTCGGCGGGCGAGAGGCACGCACACACCGTCTACTACAACATCTGTCAGGTGTGACCGGTCCTGACAGAGCAGCTCAAGTCCGGGAGAGTCTGGTCAGGTCTCATCGTGACACCTGAACAGGAGCGTGGAGAAGAGACGGACTCTGGAAACAGAGCATGAATCTTCTTCTGAACAGGACGGGACACTGAGCAGCAGAAACCATGCTCAGGTTAATGTCAGTACCAGGACGTTTGGTATATTTGGCCAAAATGAATAGAAGCTTCATTTGCGCTCACTGGGGACCGTGACACCGTGTAATGAAGACTCACCATCAGTGCAAACTAGCAAGCTAGCCTGGATTAAAAAGTGGAGGATTTTGCTAAATATCAAAGATAGCCGCTGAAAAATGGGATGAACAGGATCCTGATCTGCAGCAGAGGATTGTGGGTATATGAAGCCTCCCTGGGAGCACCTGCAGGTTCATCATCTGGTCTGAAGACATCTCATCTACTATCTACTGGCTCAAAATAAGGGAGTTTTTAGACGTTATTATTGATTGAAATGTCACGTTTGTGACTCTGAGGGACATCAGCTGTTCATGAGCTGACACAAGGATGCCTGAATTGATGCAGGCTTGACAATGAGAGGCATCTGCTCTGATCTGATGTTTATTTCAGTCCTCTGTAGAAAATAAATCCATCCTTAGTAACTCTGATAGCTGAACACAGCAGGGTTACCACGACAGTTGCTAGGGCTGGGTATCAAACTGTAATGCCACCAAAATGTGTCTGTCAACTATCAAAAAGTGTCTCAAACGATTGAGGGTGGATGAGGTTTGGTCCTCTGACGCCTCCTGGACGACTCCTGTTAGAGGTTTTTACTCATGTACAACTCAGATGATGGAACGTTTTACAAAAACATGTTCTGTGTTTGTCACAGCATTTAAAAATGTATTATAATATATCAAATATCAGAACAGAAACTCTTGGATCCATGTGATACCCAGCCCTGGCAGTCAGCTGTGCGTTTGTACAGCTGCACCCTGAACTAATGGTCCCGATCCAGGTTTCAGGTGGAGCGATGCAGCAGTATCTGGATCATTTAGCAGAGCGCGTTACCTGCCCGTCATCTTCATTCAGACTTTAAAGCACTAAGAAATCTGCCAATTCTGGATTGTTTTTCAAAAGACATTAGAGACAGTTTAAGAAACCACGCTGGATCACACTGGATACATTTAAATACTCTGCAGTTAACCTTAAATCAACACTGAGAAGTTTGGATCCCAAAAGTCCTCAGACAGTTTTCTATGTTTTATCTGGGATCCTCCAAAGGGACGAACTTCTTCGTGCTGCTGTTTGTTCTGAAACACATCCGTCTGATGTTCAACAGGTTTTGCTTTTTAACAAACCTTTGACTGAACGCTGCATTTGATTGGCTGGTGCTCACTCTCTCCTGTGCTCTCTCTGGTTGAAGGGTTAAAGGGTAATCCGTCCAATCCGGCGGCTGAATGAATCCAAGTGCTCTTCATCCTGCAGACTCAAACTTCTTCTTCTTCTTCTTCTTCTTCTTCTGTCTCGTTTGTATTTGACAGCATGCTGGCATGCGTTCTAACTGGCTTCATTTGAAGTCCACGTGCATTATTTTCTTCTCTTGTTGTTTTTATTTGATTGTTGCAAAGTAAACAAAGTGCTGTAGGGATTATGGGAATTTTACCAATGTCAATGCAGCTAACGTGAACAGATGCTAGCTTGGGTTTCAGTTTGTCTCATGCCTCTTGTCGGTCTACGATAAAATCAAAATGGATTTCGTTACCTCCCGATGATTAACTGATCTTGCGAGGAGTCACAGAACTGAATGTTTTCTCCACTATCAGTCGTTCTCTTGCCAATCAAGCATCTGACATGTTTCCAAGATGATGACAAATATACAGTTCGTTACATTATATTTGATTATTTATCTGCAGAAAATTTCAAGATGATTTTCACAGAGAGCTTAAAAACTGAAACCAACAGGAGTGCTTGAAGGTAAAAAAACCACACAGGAAACTGATGGATTGTTTTGGTCAGGATAGATTAAGAGTCTGTGTTAATGTTACACAATGTGTGTGTTACATGATTTGTAGTTGAGTGGCTGAAACACGAGACATGGAAGACACATAAGCTCACTTTTAATGAATATTTTTTTGTATCTTGTTGGTGAAGTGCCCCTTGAACTTCTCTCTGATAAGGTAGTCGTGTTTTGTCAGTAGACCTGCCTTAATTTCACTGATCGCTCTGTCGCTGTTTTAATCCACAAACCTCAATGTTCGTCTGCCAACACACACCACGTTAGCCGGACAAACTGCAGCATTTACAGACTCAAACTCCGTCATGTACTGCACATACTTCTGTTTTTTATATGACATATGTGTTTTGGGATTTTGTGTAATTATTGTTTATTTGTATTTGAAAAATAAACACTGTTAATATTCTTCATTCCTTCTTTCATAAAGTGATACTGACATGTTACTGTGTTACAGTGTAGTACTCAACAAGATCCAGGTTGTGTTTAGCTTAGCTTAGCTTAGCATAAAGGCAGGAAGCAGGTGAAAACTGTTAGCGACCTCATCTCCTATAGATAGCTGAAGCCACGCCCCTTCCGGTGGACCTCATGGGCCCTTATTTCAGAAAAACCTTTTTGGTTCTGTGTGAGACTCATGACCCAATTCAAACCGGATCAGTACATTATCTGTCTCTCTTCATTCAGTACCAGACAGGGTTCATCAAAGTAGGCCCATGGGGGGAACCGGAAGGGGCGGGGCTTCGCTGGTGTAAAGAAATGACGTATTTTTCAGTAATATTTATGACAAACTGAAAGTTGCTTGAGTTGGAAAATTATCTTTAAAATTAAAAACCCGTTTGCTTCATGGCGCAAGTTAGGCGGGATCAGAAAATAATTGATCTCTCTTCATTTGTACCAGACAGGTTTGATCAGACGGTCCATGAGCGGGAGCGGAACCGGAAAGAGCGGGGCGGGGCTTCGGCTGTAACCTGCAGCAGTCTGTCTGTCAGCTGCAGCAGTCTGTTACCTGCAGCAGTCTGTCAGCTGCAGCAGTCTGCCACCTGCAGCAGTCTGCCACCCACCTGCAGCAGTCTGCCACCGTCTGTTACCTGCAGCAGTCTGCCACCTGCAGCAGTCTGTCACCGTCTGTTACCTGCAGCAGTCTGCCACCCACCTGCAGCAGTCTGCCACCTGCAGCAGTCTGCCACCGTCTGTTACCTGCAGCAGTCTGCCACCCACCTGCAGCAGTCTGCCACCTGCAGCAGTCTGCCACCCACCTGCAGCAGTCTGCCACCCACCTGCAGCAGTCTGCCACCTGCAGCAGTCTGTCAGCTGCAGCAGTCTCTCACCTGCAGCAGTCTGTCAGCTGCAGCAGTCTGTTACCTGCAGCAGTCTGTCAGCAGCAGCAGTCTGTCAGCAGCTGGTTCACAGAGACACTTCAAATCATTTTGTTCAAGTATTGTTTTTCTCTCTTGTTGAAACAAGGCGAGCAGTTTGTTGTTAGCTAGGTTCAACACATTCAGGATCTGCTGCTGTATCGATGGAATGTAATCAAGTACATTTACTCAAGTGCAACTCAGGTACTTGAACCTTGAAGGTTTTTTTTAATTGTTCAGCATTTTTTGTAAATCGACCTCCACTTTCTCTCTGAGATGAGAAGAATCGTACATGTTGGTGTTAGCGGAGGAGTGAGCTCAGTGTAAAGAAGGAAGCAGAGATGTGTAAAACTCAGATTAACTGTAGTTCAGTTTAATCTGAACAACACATGTTGACGTCATGTGCTGTAGCTGCTTTAGCAGACAGCACCGCGCTTCTCCCCTGCTGCTATTATTAACACACTCACGAGCGCTGCAGTCATTAATCCAATAAAGTGAGCGTGAGGTGCTTCAGGTGCTTCAGGTGCTTCAGGTGCTAATCCTCCACCACAGATTAAAGTCACAATGAAGGTTTACTGAGTGAGGAGGAACAACAGGGATTAACGGGCTTACTGGGGGTCTCCTGACTTCATGCTGACAGTTTCTCCTCAAGGACGATGACTGAAATCCTCCGACTGCCGCGGTTTAACTTCTGGATGATGTGAAGGATGTGACGAAGTGTTTAGTTGAACATTAAGTAAATAAAAGAGGCTCGGACTGAACAGACCTGGTGACCCGGGGCCAGACCATGTTAACAGTAACGCCACAAGATCACTGCAGGAAAGTAATGACGAGCACTGTCATGAAGTACAGTTTTGAATACTTGTACTGAAGTATTTCCTTATTCTTCTGACTGCACTGTGAAAATGTCTCCGTTACATTTGTCTGGCAGCTTTGGTTATTTTTGCAGAATCAGGTCAATATTACAGTTATTATCAACATTTAAAATATAAGAATTATACAAGTGATGCACAAATGAATGCATCAATAAGTATTATACAATATTATATTATATATTATATATATTATAACATTATTCTGAAATGGTCCATTCTGCAAAATGAATACTTTTATTTTGGTACTTAAGTTTATTTTGATGCTTTTACTTTCATACTTTACTAAAGTACATGTTGACTTGTAGCAGATATTTTTACACTGTGGTGTTGACACTGAAGTAACAGCTCTCCCACCGTTCACAGGACAACCTGTCACCTGCCAGGTGTTACTGCTTGGTGTAATTCACACTGCGGCCTGTAGAGGTCACCAGCAGATCAGACTGTACTGATGTGAGACGACAGATACACGTGACAGTATTTATTGGTTGTAGTTGGTCTGAGTTTATTACTGAAAGAGAAACTCCAGTGTGACCAGTAAACTGGCTTTAACAGTTTAGTTTGAGAGTAAAACCCCAAAACTAACAGAAGGAAATAAAAGACAATCCATAAAGAAGAAAAAGTGAATCTGAGGGACGAATGCGACACATTCTGTATACAAAGTACACATTTTAATACAAAGTACATCAAATCTGTAGTACTTATACAACACTACAATGTTTTTCAGTCTCAATTATCTAGAAGAAACAGTTTTCTGAAATATAAAAATAAATCTTTTCACATTGTGTTGTGGCCCACGCAGGATACTGTTCAGTGCTAACGATGACATCACTGACTTTCTTTCACTTTAACAAAAACAAACGTGGTGTTTTTATATGAGGTAGTTCAGCCTGTTCACTGAGCCTCAGGTACACGACTGAAGTATTGAACTCACAGTGTAAACAGAGCAAGTCTCACTTTGTTCGATCGACAGTCGGCTGTTTTTTTATCCGAAGCAGAATCAGTGAAAATCCCTTTTAGAGATTCTTCGTGTCGTCTCTACGATCAGCTTCACATCTCAACTTGATTTTATTCGTCATCAAAATCTGCAAAAGCAGGATACCAGTAGCTGTCCTTTCTTTCCGAGCTGCCTCTGTGAGAGTTTTCTCTCTTTTGCCGTTGGACTTTGTTGATCCTGGAGATCTGAGCAGCAGCCAGACTGATCATACAGACCTGCAACACATGAGAGACTGATCACAGCTGATCCTCCATCACTCACCTGGTGACTCACTGTTCAGATGTTCACTGCAACCGAAGCCTGTTTATATTAAACAACATGACAACTTCACTCAAGAATTCAGAACTGCTGTTTGATAGATGGGTCCATTTTCACACTTGGGTTCACTCAGCTCCAAATGTAACAGTTGACAGAACTTTTTAAATCTGCTGATGTTGTGTTTTCCATCTTTACCTCGAGCAGCAGCAGGCCGCCGGTCAGCCCGGCGACCAGCAGCAGGTTGTGTTTGGCCCACGAGACGATTTTCTCCAGGCAGCCGATGGTGAAGACGTCCTGACGGGCCGAGCGCTCCTCCAGCTGCTGCATCCCGTAACCACACATGGTGTTCAGCACCGTCTGCAGGGGAAACAACACAGCTTACAAGTGAGAAATGTTTATGACCATTTTCTTTCTGAATGTCTTCTTTTTGTTCCAGGAAACGACAGAAATGGAACTGAACAGCAGAACATATTTCTGGTTCTGACCTGGTTCTGTAGTTGAACACAGCAGGAGAAGGGAACTCCACAGGCCTCCAGACTGGGGTTGGTGTCCGAACACTTGAAGTAGACGTTGTGGGACCAGTCCTGGTAGCTCTCCACTCCACAGCACTGAAACTGCAAACACAACAGACACAACGTCACTACAGCAGCGACGAGCTGACGAGCCTCTCATCACTCTGCTGCTTCTTCACCTTCTTCTGGATGAAGTCGATGGCGTTCTCCAGGTCCTGGTCCTCCCTGTAGAGGACAACGGCCTTCGTCATCAGCTTCTCCGTCCTCTCCATCACCTGAACCAAAACAGCATCATTCGTACAGAGAAAGTCACCAGGCTGCAGGAAGTGATGTGTCTATATTTATGGTGTCATCGGTGTGATGTCACCATGTCGGTGAAGAGATATCCCACGACTCCAGCAGCGATCTGCAGCAGGAGGACGGCCGTCAGGATCCCCAGGAACTACAGGAACCAAACAGACGACCTGAACAGTCAGAACTCAGCAGCACCGATCATTCAAACTGCAACATGTCCCACTGAACCCTGAAGATATCAGCGCTCAGTGATCAGCTGATCAGCGATCAATCATACCGTCTTCAGCAGGCAGGTGGCGTTACGCAGCGCCCCGAAACAGCCGAGGAACGTGATGAGAAACATCACGGAGCCGACGATGATCAACAGCAGAGCTGGATCCAACGTCAGGGTGTCGACCACATCTACACACACACACACACACACACACACACACACACACACACACACACAGTTGAAGCCTTCAAACATCAGCCAGTAAAAGTTGAAACATGTCTGATGAACTTGATTTCAGACTCATCCTCAGGAATGTTATCAGATTGTTATTATAAGCTGACACACACACACACACACACACACACACACACACACACACACACACACACACACACTGTCCTGTGAGTCCATGTTGTGTTGATTTTAAACAGATCTTCCTCCTCCTCTTCCTCTGTTGTCTGTTCTGTTAATAACTTTAGATATAAATGAACTCGTCCCTTCGGACTCTGACAGCATTTAGCACGACGCATTATAGACGACTGACTTCCAGTGTCTCTGATATCTGCTCCGGTTCTCTGCAGTAAATATATCAAACTTTTGAGTTCTTCAGGTTTTCCAGTATCGGACCCTGAGTCCTGTTAGCCAGGAGCTGTACTCTGAAAGAAAACCAGAACAATATCAGCTCCACTTCTTCTACTGTTGTCTGTCCTCCAGCTGCCGACTTCACTGTTGAAGCATTCGTTGTACTTTTAATGATCTGCATCCGAAACATCCTGCAGGATGAACTTAATGAAGCCTTCGTGTCTGTCAGTGTGGGCTCGGTTTTACATGCAAACTGTGATTTGTAAAATGAATCTCTGAATCTCCTCTGCATGAGTACGTGAGCATGCAGAGCTCAAAACTCTTCTCTGCAGGTGACAAACATCCGTCACACATAAACATTCACATATTAGCTCAGTCTGTTGAGTTTCTGACCGACCTTTCTCTTTGGCGATCTTGGCGTAGATCCCCACAGCTGTGAGGACGGCGCTCACAACCTGCAGAGTCACAGAGTCAGACGTGATGTTTCATCAGGAGAGGCAACATGAAGCACAGCGTGCAGGTAAAGCAGACTTTCTCTTTTGATGAAGTGAGACACCTGCATCCATTCTTTGTGCTAAGCTAGGCTAAACAAATCCTGGACTTGAATTGGACACAGAAACTGATGTCAGTCTGAAATATCTAACTCAACAACACTGTGCTAAAACTCAAGGCGGTCTGTGTGGGTGTAGACGTGTCTCTACAGGTACAGGTGAGAAGATGAAATACTGAACTTGACATCTCAGCGTTGACCTCAGAAACTGCAGTTTGACAAAACATCCCAGTCTCAGCATACAGAACCAATTCAAGAAGAGTCTGAAGAATGGAAACTCATATAAACTGTTGCCATAAACGTTACTTTCTAAATGATGGAAGCTCAATTCTGCCAGAAAAAAGAAAAGCTTAAAGATATGGACGATAAAGTCAATTTGATCAGATAATGTTTTTTAAAATAATCTTTTATAATAATTATTATTTGTAACAATGATGAGATAGTTAATTTAACATTATAATCAACATTCTGTTTACAATTACAACAGTTGGAAAACTTGGTGTATCGATAAAAAACCAAATGCAACAGCGTCGATATCAGGATGAAGTGAATGAGGTGTTTCTCAGACGGCTTCGAGATCAACAGAGGAAAATAAACATTCAAGAGTTTGCTGATTTTATCTGCTGAGGATCTGGGATCCTTTTTTCATTAGTTGCTTCTCCGATCACTATGAATGATCGATCCGTGTTTGAGGTGGGGGTGAAGCTTTGTTTGGACCTGAAGGGCAGAAAATGCATTACACAGAAACAAGCTTTAAATCACACACGGTTAAATTGGATGTAAATTTGACTCCTGTGACTTTCTGGCTCATAACTTATAATCCTCCTGGTAGAAATAAAGCTCCATTAAAAATATGTGTTCAGATTTTATTACACCAAGAAACTAAGCATGAAAAGTGCCAGTGTGGGAATACAGTGTTCAGGTAGTGACAGAAATGAAAACATAATATCTGTTAATATAAGTCTTTGTCTGAGTTCTTTGTTACTTTTTAACTCATAATGAAGCATTTCTTGTAATGATTCAGAAGAAGTTACAGTTTGTCACAGAGCAGCTTGTTGCTCAGACCGTCGTGTCCCTGTGAGGTTCAGTACCTGCTGTTGAAATCACTGGCACCAGAACCACGTTGTGCAACAAGTTTAACAATGTGAACTAACGATTCTGTGAAAGTGTCATTTGATCGTCAGATGACCCGACTCACCCAGAAGAAGTAGCAGAAGATGAATAAAGTGTACTTGATGGTTCGGTATCCTCTCATCTCCTCTCAGCAGATCTGTCCTTCTGTCGGACTGCAGTTAAAGTCTGGAGGTTTGTTATCTGCTCACATGACGGCAGGAGAAGACGTGTGTCGGCCTGCAGGACGCATTCCTCCTTCTGCTGCTGCATGTTGAGGACGTCGCTGTCAGACCTCATCACATCTGCTGCTGCAGCAACTGAACCTCACTTTGAATCATCGTCAGTGTTTCACCACGACACAAACACTCTTTACTCTGACTCAAACAAAACATTTTCAACATTTACTTTTATAAATGTATATTTTTATTTTTTCATCTAATTTTATGTCATCAGGTAATGAGAGAATGATCAGAAGGGTTCATCCTCTGAGGATCAGGAACGTTATCAGGAGACTTCCTGCTCCGTGCTTGTGTCTGAACACACAGTGGTTGAGCCGGTCAGCGTCCACTGAAGATCTGCTGTCAGCTGTGGCCGGGGTTCAGGTGGGACTGTTTGTTTGAGGTTAGCGTAGCTGCTGGAGTTTACTTCAGTACAGAAGAGCAACGAACGACACTGAAGGTTTTTCTCCATGGAGACATGTTTTCACTCTTCTCTCCACTGACTGGCTCCTCCTACTGATCACCTGATTGGTTGATTGATAGATGATGATGGACAGATGGTTTATTGTGGATGCCATTTTTCAAACTGTTTCTCGCAGCAGCTTTCCAGGTGGTTCGTCAGGTTATGTTGTTTCTCTAAAGCAAAAGAAGAAGTAGCTTGATTGGATGTTTGTGTTTTCTAACCATGAGCGCCGTCTTTCTCTGACCTTAAACCTTCATAAGTTGATATATTGATCTTGTTACTCTCGCTCAGCTCTGTTTTTGGTCTCCACCCCTCCTGAAGGAAACATCTGTCTCTTTAGCTGCTGAACGCTCCGCCATGTTCACCAGCTGCTCTCTGTCTGTCTGCTGCTGTCTGTTGTTCAGCAGGTCGTGTCCAGAGACTTGATGACGCTGTGAGAGCACTGAGGCTGAACCAGAGCAGATAGACGCTGAGGTGAAACTGTGAAGCCGAGTGAAGCCGAGAGGAGCTGATGGTCACCTGAAGTTCACCTGAAGGTGACCTGAAGGTCAGCTGACCATCAGCTGATGGTCAGCTGACCTTCAGGTGAAGGTTCGCTCCAGAGACGCCAGCAGTGTTCTTGTTTGTTGGAGTTTGGACATGTTCAAATCATCTGATTCATCTCCGTCTCTCCTCCTCCTCCTCCTCCTTCTCCTCTTCCTCCTCCTCTTCCTCCTCCCCCCCTCCTCTTCCTCCTCCTCCTCCTCCTCCTCCCCCTTCTCCTCTTCCTCCTTCCCCCCTCCTCCCCCTCCTCTTCCCCCTCCTCCTCCTCCTCTTCCTCCTCCCCCCCTCCTCTTCCTCCTCCTCCTCCTCCTCCTCCCCCTTCTCCTCTTCCTCCTTCCCCCCTCCTCCTCCTCCTCCCCCCCCTCCTCCTCCCCCCCTCCTCTTCCTCCTCCTCCTCCTCCTCTTCCTCCTCCCCCCCTCCTCTTCCTCCTCCTCCTCCCCCTCCTCCTCCTCTTCCTCCTCCTCCTCCTCTTCCTCCTCCTCCTCCTCCTACTCCTCCTCTTCCTCCCCCTCCTCCTCCTCTTCCTCCCCCTCCTCACCCTCCTCCTCCTCCTCCTCCTCCTCCTCCTCCTCCTCCTCCTCCTCCTCCCCCTCCTCCTCCTCCTCCCCCTCCTGCTCCTCCTCCTCCTCTTCCTCCCCTCCTCCTCCCCCTCCTCCTCCTCCTCCTCCTCCCCCTCCTCTTCCTCCTCCCCCTCCTGCTCCTCCTCCTCCTCCTCCTCCCGTTAAAGCAGCTTGTTGTCGGTCAGAGGATTACACTCTGCTGTGTTTGCCTGTCTGCTGCAGGTCATCTTCCTCTGTCTCCTCTGTTGTTTGAGGACCTGATTGAGGACCATGGGCCTGCTGGACATCTTCTCGTCCGTCAGAGACCGAGTCGACAAGTTCCTGAACGAGAAGAATGTGGTGACGGACTTTCTGGGGAAGATGGAGGAGAAGACGGGCATCAGGAAGAAGATCATTGCAGTGGGTATGTGAGCAGCTGGTCGCTGTGCTCGGTCCCGTCTGTGGTCACTCGCTACATTCAGCTCAGTTTAGCGTCCTGCTGCATGTGAGTGGAGCAGTGAGCAGGATCAGGTCATCCTCCTGTGAACAGCCACACAGCAGCTGCTGTCTGCAGACACCGACCTGTGAGCTGGTTCTGGGTCAGCGTTTGTGCTGAAGCGATTTTTCTCCGTTTTGTTCAAATGAATGAATGAATCAAATCATTAATCAGTCAGCAGGCAGATGATGTCATCATACAGGCTCTGATGAGCTCATTGTACACTACATGATGTCATCAGGGGGCTCAAACATGAAATGATGATCTGTAACTTCTGCATGTGGAAGCAGTTTTTGATCACAACAACTACATACGTGATAATATTTATACCTGATCGATCAACCATCTGGACCAGTTCAGATTAAGCTGCTCAGTCAGCTGGTTTATCTATAGACAGCCACGTTTATTTATACAGCAGCACTGACACACGAGGCCGCGCTGAGACACAGACTGAAAATAACACATCGAGGCTTTAAAATCACATCTGAAAGACAAAAAACAAAAGATCAGGAACTTTGTTCACTGATGAAACTGGACCATTTAATGGAGACAATGTCTTCAGTTGTCCCTCTAATGTCTTCACCGACCTACAGAGTTTCCTGATGACTTACTTGTTGCTAAAGTAACGCTAACAGCAGCTAACTGTACCGGGCTCCGAGTTGAACAAGGCCGATGTCGAGACCGAACACAAACTCTGAGACCAGCCAGTGAGTTTGACGACAGGGAATCCAGTCGTGAGGTGGTTTATGAAGTTTAGCTGCTGTTGGACAGTCGTGTTGGACAGTCGTGTGGTCATTTAGCCGTGCAGCACACAAACGTTCAGTGACTACAGCTGATGAAGTAAGAGGCCTGCTGTAAGCGTTGATCCTTTATTTCATGTGGACAGATTAGTGTGTGGGGTGGGGGGGTGGGGGGAGTGACGGGACACCGTTGCTGTGGTGACGCTCTGAATCGGACCTGAACAAACTATAAATACTGAGCTGATGTGTGTGATCCTGCAGAGGACACGCAGTGAACAGTGAACAGCGTCCATTCATACGAGGCTGACGCTCATACAGTGGATCAGTAACGCGCTGCTGTGATGTCACTGTAGTGCCTGGTGCTCAGTGTCCCCCGTCCGTCCACTTAAAGCAGATTACCAGAGACAGCAGAGACAGCAGAGCGGCCTCCATGTGTGAACCGCAGCGTAAGCTGATCAGAGGTAGGACACTTTTACACGACTTCCTGTCTGCGTGCTGCGTTCAGTGACCGCTGCAGGTGTGTGTGAACGGCTGCAGGAGGATCAACTCATATTGATCTGCTGTATTAAAGGAAACACTCGGTGTGTGTGTGTGTGTGTGTGTGTGTTTCTGTTCAGACCTTCCACATACGATCACAGCTTCAGATGAGCTGAGCCGTGGTGAGCTGCTCAGTTTAGATTTGGGCTGAAGTTCTGACAGATCACTTGTTTGATTAATCGGCTGATCGATGTGTTGGACGATTGTTTGGAGTTTGATCAGATCCCCAGTCTGATTTCACAACATGGCTGCTGTCTGTAGCGAGCTGGTTTTAATATTTCTGGTGAAGTGTTTGATGTTTGACTTCTCTGCAGGACAGACTGATCAGACTTTTCTTATTTTACGTTCACAGTAAAGTCTCATTTATTTTTCCTCTTTTTGTCCCTTTGAGGACGGAGTCGTCGTGTTTAAATGAACTTTATTGACACTATGAAACCCGACCGAGGCTTCAGTGTTTGTTGTCGGTCAGTTAACGATGGAAATATGCTGTTTCAAAGATAAGGGGAGAAAAACACTACGAATATTAGACAAAGTTTCTGGCTTGTAACAAGTTAAAATAGTCCAAAAACAAGTCTGAAGTAAACTGAAATGTTACTTTAGGTGATTGTGTCGTTAAATTATTATGAGAAAAGTTTGTAATTAGTAAATCTGGTGTTGAGTTGAACCCAGATTGATGCATTAAAATCTAAAACGTCTCGTTTTCTCTTGATGACCTGAACGAGGAAAGTATTTAATAAAAAGTGTCTGTGAGGGATTAAACGTTACAACACAGAGATTCAGCTCAGTCTCTGTTAAACATCAGTGATCCTGGTAATAATTTGTCATGAAGCTGTTTTTAATAGTTTACTGATCAGATCTGAGCGTGTTCACGAACAGTGAAGTGCTGCATATGAAATGAGATGAAATGATGAGACCTGCAGTAAAACAAATGTAAAGAGTGTAATAACCAGAGCAGAAGGAGACTCGTCCGAACACTTTAATAATGTCCCAATATTAGAAGTGAAGCTTGACATAAAAATGTGAATTATCATAATTATGTGTTTGAATGTGATGTTTATAATTTATTTGGAGAAAATTAACTAGATTATTTTTCTGAGGAGTTTCGTTCTTATTTCCAGTCATCACCACAGAGTGACGGTGCCAGGTCGTTGTTCTGATGGTCCGTTTGATTTGAAACTGCAATGAAAAAAAGCCCAGTGAGACTTAAGACTCATCTGACAAGCGTTCACACAGAAAACACACACAGGATTTCCAGCAGCCTTGTGTGTCGGGCTCACACTTTAACACAAACAATGAACTTTTCCTGAACAGAACCAAGTTTTTGTGCCTGAACCGAATCAAACAGCGACTGTTTATTATTAATACCTTGAAGACAAAGGTCACCTGACCTCGTCCTCTCCTGCTCGTCCAGATTCATTAAATATTAACAGTAAAAACATTTCAGACACTTTTCAGACTGACTGGCTTCGTATTGAAGCTGCAGCGATGGAACAAAAGAATAAAAGTCAGGATCAAATAAACGAATAAAGATTTCTCCACTGAGCGTCACAACCTTTTACAACCTGGAGGTCTCTGTGTATATTTGTGTGGTGACGTGACGTCGGGTCCAAACATCATCTGTATGTACGCTGTGTATTTATCACGCCTGCATCAGTCTGTCTCCCGTGTGTCTCGTCCAGGTGCCGTCTCACTGACTGGACTCTACCTGGTGTATGGATATGGTGCCTCCCTCGTCTGCAACCTGATCGGTTTCGTCTATCCAGCCTATTACTCGTGAGTATATTTCAATAAGGTTGCTTGTTGTGTTTCCTTCACTCGCAGATGGACACAAGTTATGTCCAACACTGACGGACACGAACCAACCTGGACCTCTCCTGAGACACTGAGCTGAACTTTAGTAAAGAAGTCACCTACCAGTCTCACATCAACATGTTCCTCAGGCGACTGTTAAAACTGTGAAATAGCTTCGGGAACAGGAACACGACGCGCAGAACAAACTGTCCTCCTGCATGACCGGTTTCTCTGGTCCGACAGAACTTCTTCTTCAGTACAAAAATGAAACATTATGACTCTGACCTGACACTTTATTGGGCTCAGTGGATGGGCTGAGCTGGAAGCTCTCACCAGAACTGTACCAACATGTCTCAGTTGAACTTGTACGATAGTTCTGCTGGTGTTTAACGGACACATGAAGTTCTCAGTGATTTGCAGCTCAGCTGACACCTGCTGACAGGTTGTTTCTACTCTTACCTGCAGAGTCAAAGCCATTGAAAGTGCGAGCAAAGAAGACGACACAAAATGGCTGACGTACTGGGTGGTGTACGGTGTCTTCAGTCTGGGCGAGTTCTTCTCAGACATTTTCCTCTACTGGTTCCCGTTCTACTACGCGTTTAAGGTGAGAAAACAAGTTGATCACTAAACGACCTAGAATATAAATCAACTAATGAAAGATTTAGACGCATTCAAGCAAGTGAGAAACGTTTGAAATGTTTTGAATACAGCGGCTCATTTTTAAATAAAATGCTACATTTCTAATGCACACTGAAAGAAATGAAACTGTTCAGGGACGATACAAAAACAAGGGCAGCATTTTTAATAAGAAGCTTTTCTGACACCGCCTGCTTAAAACCCAGAAGGACCGAGAGGCCCGGCTCTCACAGTCTGAATTCATACTGAGAAAGAAGATCAAGCGGGCTTCCTGCATTACCGTTTGACAGGTGTGCCGCTCCAGTCAAACTTCCCACCTGCCACTGTCCCCGGAGCAGCATTAGTTAGCATAACGTTAGCTCAGCAGCCAGAGTGGAAGCTGAGAAAATACCAGATATCCTTATATATCTTTAGATATCTTTAGATATCTTTAGCTGTCGAACTTAACAACAAATTGTCATATTAACAAGTGTAGAGCTCCACAGCGGTCGTCACTCATTCTGGAACCAGCCACGACTGCTGAGGATCAAGATGTACCTGAAGTACGATAGTATTTGTGTAGTCATCCATGTCTTTCTGTCCTCTGTGGTCCAGTGTCTCTTCCTGTTGTGGTGCATGGCTCCGGTATCGTGGAACGGCTCCCAGATCATCTACAACAAAGTAGTCCGGCCCGTCTTCCTCCGACACGAGGCCATGGTGGACAACATGGTGAGCAACCTCGGCGGGAAGGCCATGGACGCCGCTGAGAACCTCACCAGAGAAGGTCCAGACCCGTTCAGCTCCAGTACAGAGTGGTTACGCACCAGTATAAAGCAGTGTTTGACTGATTGTTCCTTCCTTCCCTCTCTCCAGTCCTGACCACTCTGATGAAGAATAAAGTTCTGGTGACTCCGGGACCATCGGGCGCTCAGTCTGAACCTAAAAGTTTACCGAGTTCATCTGGAGAAACGTCAGCAGCTAAAGTAGCTCCGTCAGAGCCGAGCGAAGATCGACCAGTACGAAAACTACAGTTCTCTCATTAGTCTTCATGCTAAGCTAAGCTAACCATGTCCTGGCAGCACACCAGCTCCTCACTAACCCTGCACGCTGACACGTCAATCCCTCTGTGCTCGTAGAAGTAGAGCCCCACGCAGCGCCGCTTTGTGTCGAGGTCTGTTCTCAGCTGCAGGTTCTGATTCTTCATGTGATTTGTGGTTTTATCCTGACAAAGATGTTGGCTGATTTTTCTGTCCAGTTAATGTAACGTATCCTAAAAAGTGATTGTCAGATTGTCATCACATTTCTTCAGTGTTTGTGACCGAAGCACAAACTTTTCATTTTGGCAAAAGATTCACTTCAGATCTACAGACGCACTGATCACGGACTGGTGTTGCTCTGCTCAGCACTTTGATTGTGTGGCTCTGTGACTGCATCTGCTGGATGCTAGCTGAACGTCACACTGTCAGTCTGAATGCAGTTTTACAGTTTTTACAGTCTGGGTTCATTGTTAAATCTTAAACATCGTCAGCGTCTCGATGGGAGACGTGCAGCTTTACACAAGATAAAAGATGAGCTGGTTCTTCAGGTTGGAGATGACGACTCTGTGCTAACCAAGCTGTCCTGTTACTTGTTCCAGCCTTTCCTGGGTTAACCAGTGTGGTAAGTCAACTGGTTTGGTGTCAGTAGAATATTTTCCAGACTGTGACTGTGGTGTTGACAGAGTTAGTTTGAACCTCAGTGACCCCTGTAGATCATCAGTGCTGTAATGGTTTAAAGGTAAAGCAGCTTGTTGTGGCTGGTGTTGCTGGGCTGCAGCAGATGGAGCTGACAGGATCCTCATGAAGACGTGGAGAGAACAGACTGAACGCTTCAGACGCCCTCCTCTCCAAACCTGCAGCTCTGAAGTAGACCAGAGGCATCGTGCTGACGAGATCAGCCGCCCGACCGCAAATTAACACAAAGCTGCTCACTTTTAAAATGTCACAGAGAACAACACAAACACTGCTGATTCAAACCGGCTGTGAGCAGAATCACTAACTCAGCTGCAGTTTGATACAACAATCATCCCTTTAAAACAAATACACAGCAGCCCTCATTAGTTTGGCTAATGTTAGCTCGTTAATTTAGTCAAAGCGCCAAACTACAAAATCAAATCAATGAAGGTTTAATGTTTTAAAAGTTATCCAGTGGATTCACTGAGTTTGGACCGTTGGCCGACTGTTTTCATCATCCTCATTCCTCCTGTCCTCTCGCTAGTTAGCATACTGACCAACAGCTAATGCTAACAGTGTAAACTGATTTTAATTCTCAGGAGCGTCACATGAATATATTAAAGTTTTGCCACGATAATCTCTCTTGAAACCTGTTGGGAAAAACAAAGTGTGTTTTGTAAGGCTCATTTCTTAGTGTTTGTTTCTGTAATACTCATTTTGACCACAGGAGGCTGAAGTTCACTAGTTTTAACTTGTTATGTAACGTTACTGTCGTGTCTGAGTTTGACGAGCATTGTGCTATAATTGGTTTTAATCTGCCGTCAGTGTCACGATCAGATCAACAGGAACATTAATGTAACGTTCTGATATATACGAGTCTTTTCATGTTCACCATAGTTTAAAGTTATAATGTTTATGTCCGCTGCAGCAGTTTAGAGTTCAGCACTTCGGTGTTTTCTTATGTTTTATGTTCAAAGTGTCATTATGACACAAACAGCAGTTACCAGAGGGCTCCAGCAGGGGGAGCTACAACTGTTGCGCTGCGTTACAGAAAGCTGCCTTCGTCCTCGTCATCAATCATACTGATTATATTGATCTGAGGACAGTTTGTGTCCCTGCAGCTTTCATTCAAACACTCACCTCTCCAGGTGAGCCTCAAACAACGTTTCACTCGGCATCACACATGAAAATTGTTTGTGTTTTCACAAATTTTATTTTTTTTCACAAAAATAAAGGAACTTTTATCAGATTATTCTGGCAAAACATGTTCCAACAGTTCTCAAGTCAAATGCACACATAAACACACATAAACCCTTTTTTCCGACTTGGTTTCAAACATGAAATAAAAACAAAGAAAACATGTAAAAAAAATCTTCTGAAATATTCACTGACCAAACAAAACATGACAAATGACATTTGACACATGACTGTTTTTTTTTGTTTTTGATGATTTGTTTCCCACTCGACATGAAAAGAAAACAAAGAAAACAAGTTTTCGCAGAGAATAAAATAATAAAGGAACTTAAAAGATAATCGTGGCACAAACAGACAACATGGCGGAGTGGAGCACTGCAGCCTCTTGTGGTCAAAATGAGTATTACAAAAACAAAAACTAAAAATATTAGCCTGACATATTTTTCCTGCCAGACTTTTGTTTCTGACTTGGTTTCAAACATGAAAAAAAAAAAATAAATCACCTGAGATATTCACAAAAAAATGACCCCCGCAAAAAAAAAAATTCTCCCGCCAAAAAATTTTTTCTGACTCCGTTTTCACTGATGATAAGAATAATTAAAGAACTTTACTTACCTGACCAGGATAAAACTCTGTTCTCAAGAAGCGAAAATAACTTGATATAACATTGAAAATGGATCACCGGAAATAAAAATGTGCTCACTGGCTCCTCTGGGCTTCTGTAGTTGTAGTAGCTGTAGATGTTTTCTTTAATATGAATTCTTTACTGGTTTTAATTGTTGTGTCTGTTGATTATGTCTGAACGTCAGGACGAGGTCAGTGTAGACTGACGGTAAGTCTGATCCTGATCAAATAAAACACAGAGAAGATAAAACATCACGATTGTTTTCTCATGAATATATAAAAGACTGTAATCAATCAGGATCAATAATTATTGTAAAAAATCTTTATAATGACTGAAACACAAAGTCAATGTCAAAATGCCTTTTGTTTTTCACATTAAAGTATTTAGAATTATATTGTGAAGAGAAACAGAAAACATTTGTGTTGATCAGTTATATATATGTTGATATATATGATAATTATAGGTGAAAATCTCAAATCTGTTTAAAAAAGTAAACTAATTCTTAGTTTTGTGTGTTTACCTGTAGATAATTTATCTTTTCTTTAGGTCACACAAATAATGTATTGAATGTTAATTAATTACATTGTATATTGCCTCCAGTTAATGGACTTTCCAGCAGACTTCAGAAGAAATTATGATGCAATTACAGGAAATGACAAAATAATTGATTATCTTGTTTCCTGCCCTGTTTTTTCAGTCCTTCAGATAGCAGCAGAGGAAGAGGAGGGGCCTCTGAGAGGAAGAGGAGGGGCCTCAGGGGGAAGAGGAGGGGCCTCTGAGAGGAAGAGGAGCAGAGAGCGAAGGTCCTCCTTCCTCCTCACAGATCCATCAACAACACGACCTCCTGTCAGAGACTGATTTCCTTTTTCTATCAGATGCTCAGATATTTATGCACCAGTCTGGAACCGTTCGGTCCAAAACTGCAGACAGACAAACAGAATTCGCAGCAGTGTTTGTTGTTGTTTTTGTTTTCTTTATTTATATTCAATAATGATATTTCTGATGTGAAGCACCTGAAACTGGCTCAAAACTCACCAGCTCACCTTCAGCAGGCTGCAGATTCAACCTGCGCCACCTGCAGGACAGTCACAGCAGTTACAGGTGTACGCGTGTCAGTGTCGCCTCCTGCAGGCAGCTGCTGAGAACTGCAGGCACTGAGCTTTCTTTCTTTCTTTTACTGGTTATTTGTGTGTTTTTAGGTTTTATATTTAAAAGCTGTAGCAGCGGTCGTCGCCTGCTGGAGGTGGAAAAAGTTTTGTTTATTTATTTATTTATTTATTGGAGACGTTTCACTCTGTCAACATCTGCAGCAGCTGGTTTTGGGTCCTGACACTGTGTCCTCTTTGCTTTTTCATCACATATGTTGTTTCTATTGATGTAAGATATTTTTGTTTTGTTTGTAAACATAAATGATATCATGAACTTGATATGACAATGACATTATGATACGAAATAAAAAATACTAATCAGAATAAAACTAAATGTTTGACTCCTGTTGGAACATTAAAACAAAGGTTTGTGCTGAGGCTGCAGGGAGGTCTGAAGCTCTGCAGGTATTTTATAAGTACAGCAGACTTTCACATTTAAAAAAAGTGTCATCATCACAGCCTCAGAGCTGCTGAGGAGAATTTTAATCATCTGTGTGTCTCATCACTCAGTCATCACTCACTCATCACTGACTCATCATTCAGTCATCACTCACTCATCACTGACTCATCACTCACTCATCATAAAGCGTCAGTATTTGATGAGTTGGGAATGAGACTCGAAAATCAACTTTCTCACAAAGTAGACCTTTAATGTGTTCTCTTATTTTAGAAATATTATTTTTGTCAATATTTCTTATTTAGCCATATGTTTATATAATATATATGAGTAGCCTATAAAGTCAATTCATACCCATAAATTTAACATAAAAATGGGCATTTGTTCTCATACCTTTACCAGTGATTATGTTTTAATTAAATATATATATATCTATATATATATGTATATCTGTGAGCGTATATATACATTAGACACTTTTCCACTGTTATGTGTGCTACTGACATATATTCTATATGACACCATGTATCACACATACTGTTATATAGGATATATACTAAATTAAAATGTGTAAGTACTATAATAATATAAAATCGTCACATTGTCCGTCTGCAGGTCTGAGTGAAGGTTCTGGACCGAACCAGCAGAGGGCGACAGAGAAGCTGCTGATGACGTGGACAGACACGAAGAAGAGTTTGATTAAACTGTGACCTGAAGTTAAAGCGTCAGAAACACAAACGTTTGGACGCAGCAGGAGGAAAAAGCTTCACCAGGTCTCAACTCTGCAGAAGAGACAGATTGTGACGTTACATGAAGAGGCGTGGCCCCTGTGCGTGCGCTGTCACGTAGTGACGTAGCAGGTGACACGTTGTTACGTCTGTCCAGCAGCTTCTGGTTCTGTTTGCTAACCTGACTGAGAGTTCGGCTGGGTTGGGTTGTTTTCCGTCCTTCTGCCCGGGTTAAGTTACAGGAAACAGTCCGGACGTGCTGAGACCGGCCCGCTGCTTTCACACCAACACGACCGGACACTGGTAAGCGTTAAAGAGCAGTCCTGGCTGGTTCAAACAGAACGCCGTATTCCATGTAACGGTTGTGAAATTTAAACTATAACTCCTTATGAGCTAATATAACGCAGTCTTGTGTCAATAATGAACATATTTTATGAATCTTAACGGCTTTCTGTTATATTCGGCTTAGAAATATTTCTCCGGGCTGCAACTAATTTCCACGTCCAGAGCGATTTAGCTTTCGAGCTAGGACAAAACTCATCGGCGTGTTGTGCTGGACGATAACTGAGTGCAACAGTTAATTAAACCACTAAAGCTCAAGTTTTAATAATTACACCTTTTTTTATCTAAATACCTGCACGAAGAGTAAGAGTAGTTACTCTGGAATGTTTATTCATCGTCTACGTGTCTGTATTGTCCCACAATTTAAAGATGTAATTGTCCCTTAATTTAATGTAATATTTAACAGAGGTCTGGGGGGTGACTGGGCTCATTAGCAGCACACAGTGAATACATTATAAATACAGACAGGATGTAAACAAGCAGAATATAATATTTAATGACAGATCAGCGCAGACAGCGGAGTCAGTTAATCAGCTCCAACACGGAGCAGCTGGTGACACACTGACTAATCAAACACGTCATTTCCGCTCAGACTGAACAGCTGCAGGATGAACATCGGGTCCAAAAACAAGAAGCGGGTTGTTCTGCCGAGCCGCCCCGAACCTCCCAGTGTGGAGCAGATCCTGGAGGACATCAACAGAGCCGCTCCAGACGACCCGGTCTTCAGCATCCTGGAGCAGACTGGACCAGGTGAGTCCACCTGCGGCTGCTTTAACATGACGTCATCCATCTTCAGTACTGTTACCATACACACAAATAATACAATGTTTATAGTTTACTGACTGTTGTCCTGCGGTTTACCGACTGTTCCCCTGCGGTTTACCGACTGTTCCCCTGCGGTTTACCGACTGTTCTCCTGTAGTTTACCGACTGTTCCCCTGCGGTTTACCGACTGTTCTCCTGTAGTTTACCGACTGTTGTCCTGCGGTTTACCGACTGTTCTCCTACAGGTTACTGACTGTTGTCCTGTGGTTTACCGACTGTTGTCCTGTAGTTTACCGACTGTTCTCCTGCGGTTTACCGACTGTTGTCCTGTGGTTTACCGACTGTTCTCCTGTGGTTTACCGACTGTTATCCTGTGGTTTACCGACTGTTCTCCTGCAGTTTACCGACTGTTCTCCTGCGGTTTACCGACTGTTCTCCTACAGGTTACTGACTGTTCTCCTGTAGTTTACCGACTGTTGTCCTGTGGTTTACCGACTGTTCTCCCGTCCGTCCTCAGAGCCGCGGCCTGCAGAGGGCGACGTGGAGTCGAGGTTCCAGCAGTGCCGTCGGTACCTGGAGCTGAACGAGCGGCTGCAGGAGGCTCGTGGTCGGCTGCTGCAGCAGAGGGAGGAGCTTCGAGCGGCGGGAGAGCAGCTGGAGAAAGACGTGGCAGAGGTCAAAGGTCAAACACTCTGACTCTACACTTCCTCTGATTCTGACTCTTCTCTGTCGGGACGCTCTCTGCTCCGAGGACCTGCTGGTTCAGCTGATGCTTCTGACTTAGCTGGATCAGATCAAACCTGCCAGAGTGCCCTTGAGCCAGACACTGGTGCAGCCTCAGGAGCCCAGTGATGGCTGACCTCTGACCTCTGACCTCTGACAAACTCATGTTGCTGACGTTAGCTGCAGGAGATGTTCGGTTTGTACTGGCGGTGATTTAATACAACTGACAGATGCTCACATTAGTAATTTATTTGGCAGTTTACTTTCCAATCACTAATCAATATATTGATCGATATATTCATATGTTGATTAATGACAGATTACCAGCGTGATGATAAATGTGCATGTGTTTGTTGGACATCAGTCACTAAAACTCCAAACTGTTAACTTTGTTATAAATTGTGACGTCGGAGCGTTTGTAACGACTCAGTTTGACAAAGGATTTGATTAAAGTTGCTGTAGTTGTTAATCAGATCAGTGTGTGTGTGTGTGTGTGTGTGTGTAAACACTCAGTGTTTGTCTCGTTTTATTTCTCCGTACGTTCCTGAAAGTAAAATCCAAAAGATTCCAGATGATCAGTTTATATAAACCTGGATTGTAATTGTGCAGTAAGACGCTCAGTGGTGGTCGTTCAAGTCATGTGACCGTGATGTCGTCTGTGTGTAGCTCTAGCCCCCTTTTAATTAGAAAATGCGCCACATGTGCAGCCAGGTAAAGCTGCAGTCTGCCGCCTTGTCTCTGTGAAACAGAGGTGCAATATTCCTCCTTTTCAAACAGCCGCCACTGGGGGAGGCGTGAACATGTGACGTGGCGTGAAGCACGACGTCGGGCGTGAACAGTGACGAGTGATCTGGTTATTGACGACTCTCGGCTGTGATGGTGAGCATCTCCCGGATCTCAGCGGCTTTCCAGTTGCTCATCTTGACGTCCGCGGATGAAGTGATGAACTGACTGCTGCGATCAGCTGTTTCCTGCTGTTAAAACTCCCGGCTGTAGGTCGCACAACAGTGCACGTCATCGACACCTCCGCCCATGTCACGCAATTGTCGGCACATCGACGCCTTGGATCTACATAGCGATGGAGGCGGCAGTAAGTGTACCCTCCTGGGCGTCAGACTGGCGACCAAAACAGACCCCAACATGCCGCGCTCTGTCTGGCTTCTCGGACCCAGCCGCAAAAAGGGCAGCCAACTTGGCGGCTTGCTGTCCAGTATAAAAACGCTTATTAGCTTTTTACTGCTACACATTTAATTTACGCTTCAAACATCACAAAGTGGAGTTCATCTGTGAAGATTATCTGGATGAACAGAACCTGGAAGAATCATAAATTTGAGATTATTTTCCAAAATCTAATTTAATAATCCCACAGAGGAACCAGTGATGCTAACTTCAGTTAGCTACAAACATACATCAGTGCTACAGCTCTGAATGAACTGAGCTGAAAATCCGTCTTAAGCATCTGATGCAGTGAAGGTGGCGACATCTGCTGGCTGTTTAGCAGCAGTGCAGTTTTAATATTACAGGAAAGGTTGTGTCTTTCAACAACAGTCAGGCGCTCACAGAAACACTGAAACATGTTTTGCTTGCGATAATAATGTCTTCTGTTCATACTGGACATTAAAACATTCTTTATTCCAAAGAATGGCTGCACAGTTATTTAAAATATTCTGTAAATCGTAATATGACCAGGTGCAATAATCAAAACAGAGGCTGTAAGCTTGTGATGAAGGTAAACGAGGGCTGCACGTCGTCGCTTCAGCATCGCAGGACGTGAAATGTCAAGTTAGCAAATTAACTTAAATCTGATATTAGATCATTTAGTCTGATTGGTTTCTTGGGCTCATGCAGTTTGTTGCCTGTAGGTGACATATTGGCTCGGCATGCTCTGAATATTCATTGATCATTCTTGATCAATTTGTCAAACACAGCAGAGCCTGATTTGGTTGTTTGAGAAAATGCACTCCTATAAAATTTGTATTAAATGTGCGATATAAATGACGTCTGATTGATTGATATCAGGCTGACCCACAACACAACGTAGCCACCTAGTGGACAGTTTGTGTCCGACACACACCACACACTGACGTGGCTCGTACAGTGGCCAAGCATTGAAAGTTCAGACCGTCATGCCCACCAGGAATAACGTAGGCGAAAGCTTTTTACCACTTTTCATCATCAAGGTATGAGGATGAGTCTTAGGCTACGTTCACACTGCAGGTCTTAATGCACAATTCCGATTTATGGCTCAAATCCGATGTTTTGTTTGGCTGTTCACGTTACCTCTTTAAATGCGGCCTGTCTACGGATTGCTGTGTGAACAGCTCACGCTCCTGAAGTGACCCGCATGCGCAGTTGATCATTGATGACATCACGCCACAGCGGTGTTTACGGAAGCGAACATGGCAACCGGTAACCGGTAACGTGGGACTGTAGGGCTTAATGCTAAAAACAGTGTGTGGCGGCAGCCGGCAAATTTGTGAGCGGGTGATATCACGAAGGAGGAAGAGGAGAAAGAAAATTCATATTTTAATGATGGCTCTATGCGGAGCAATAGCGGCAACATCCGTACAGAGGAGTATTTGGATGCGGCGTCGGAGCCAGGAGTGGTGGGATCGGGATGTGGCTGGTTACACCGAGCAGGATTTCTTCCAGAACTTTAGAATGTCGAGGAATACCTTTCACCACATTTGTCAGCGCCTCTCCCCGAGACTTTCGAGACAAGACACGGCGTTCAGGAGATCCATCTCCTTGAGAAAGTGAGTCGGAGTGGGGCTATACTGGTTAGCAACGGGGGCGGGTTACCGCACCTTGGCCAACCTGTTTGGCATCGCGAAGTCCTCCGTTTGCGCTATTGTCCATGACTTCTGCAAAGCTGTGCATCATGTCCTCATGCCTGACTACATTAAACTACCCCAGGGAGACGATCTCCAGGAGGTGCTGCAAGGCTTCAGACAGAGGTGGGGTTTCCCCCAGTGTGCTGGGGCGATCGACGGGAGTCACATCCCCATCATTGCACCTCCATGTTTGTTTTGATTATGTTCGTGGCTCCCGCCCGCTTTTCAATCAGCTTTATTTGTCATTAATTTACAAAACAGTGCAGCGCGGGTCAGAATGACGTCAAAGTCGCATTAAATGCGACCTGGCTGTTCAGATTGCGGTCGCATTCAAAAAAATCCGATACGTATCCGATTCAGTACCACATTTAAATGTGGCCTGAATCTGATTAGAAAATGTCCGATTCAATGCGACTTGTGCTGTTCACACTGTCAAAAGCAAATCAGATATGGGTCACATGTGAGCGAAAAAATCAGATTCAGGTCACTTGTAACTGCGGCGTGAACGTAGCCTTAGTGACTGTGAAGTCTGTGGCGTTAAATCTGTAGGGCAAGTTAATTAAAGTACGAGGCGTAGAAATGAATAAAATTAATGGGAAAAGCCATACGGGGGTGTTAGGGGGCGCTACTGAGCTATCGTGCTGCACATGAGGGCAGTTGTAGTATCGATTTAACGTACTCATGTGTAACGAGCTACAGGCCAAATCTGGTGACCCGTGACTCATGCAGCCAGTGGAGTTACATGATCCCAACATGATTTTGAGTCAATTGATCACATGACCTGGAAGCTATTGAGCTAACATGCTAATATTTACATACAGAAATTAATAAAAATTAATAATAATTAAAACTGCAAGCAGTGATGAACGGGCCCTCGCCCCCCCACGTACGTCGGGCTGTGGCGCCATCGGAGGCCTGTGCGCACAGATGTGTGCTCGCCTGTTGCCTGTGGAAAGTTCCTACCTAAATGGGATTCGTGTCACACAAAACACAACAGTGACATCTTCAGTGACTTCCTGTGTCCAGTGGGTGGCGCTATGGATATGACGCAGTTTTGATGCAGAGACGTATTCAGGGTGAGCTCCTCTACATGTGTGAGCAAAATGGGAAATTGTATGTTGAAGTTATCAGGACTTCCTGTGTGATGGCGAAGGATCGAAATTGACCGCACCGCCCACCGAGCACAACACAGGCTGTTGAAGGTCTGAGGATGCTGCTGAGTCTGAACTTACTCTTCACCTTCAGTCTGAACTAACTCTTCACCTTCAGTCTGAACTTACTCTTCACCTTCAGTCTGAACTAACTCTTCATGCTCAGTCTGAACTAACTCTTCACGCTCAGTCTGAACTAACTCTTCATGCTCAGTCTGAACTTACTCTTCACCTTCAGTCTGAACTAACTCTTCACGCTCAGTCTGAACTAACTCTTCACGCTCAGTCTGAACTAACTCTTCACCTTCAGTCTGAACTTACTCTTCACCTTCAGTCTGAACTAAATCTTCACCTTCAGTCTGAACTAACTCTTCAATGCTCAGTCTGAACTAACTCTTCACGCTCAGTCTGAACTAACTCTTCATGCTCAGTCTGAACTAACTCTTCACGCTCAGTCTGAACTAACTCTTCACCTTCAGTCTGAACTTACTCTTCACCTTCAGTCTGAACTAACTCTTCATGCTCAGTCTGAACTAACTCTTCACGCTCAGTCTGAACTAACTCTTCATGCTCAGTCTGAACTTACTCTTCACCTTCAGTCTGAACTAACTCTTCATGCTCAGTCTGAACTAACTCTTCACGCTCAGTCTGAACTAACTCTTCACCTTCAGTCTGAACTTACTCTTCACCTTCAGTCTGAACTAACTCTTCAATGCTCAGTCTGAACTAACTCTTCACGCTCAGTCTGAACTAACTCTTCACCTTCAGTCTGAACTAACTCTTCACCTTCAGTCTGAACTAACTCTTCATGCTCAGTCTGAACCAACTCTTCACCTTCAGTCTGAACAAACTCTTCACGCTCAGTCTGAACTAACTCTTCACCTTCAGTCTGAACTAACTCTTCATGCTCAGTCTGAACTAACTCTTCACGCTCAGTCTGAACTAACTCTTCACCTTCAGTCTGAACTTACTCTTCACCTTCAGTCTGAACTAACTCTTCAATGCTCAGTCTGAACTAACTCTTCACGCTCAGTCTGAACTAACTCTTCACCTTCAGTCTGAACTAACTCTTCACCTTCAGTCTGAACTAACTCTTCATGCTCAGTCTGAACCAACTCTTCACCTTCAGTCTGAACAAACTCTTCACGCTCAGTCTGAACTAACTCTTCACACTCGGTCTGAACTAACTCTTCACCTTCAGTCTGAACCAACTCTTCACCTTCAGTCTGAACTAACTCTTCACCTTCAGTCTGAACTAACTCTTCATGCTCAGTCTGAACTAACTCTTCACCTTCAGTCTGAACCAACTCTTCACGCTCAGTCTGAACTAACTCTTCACGCTCAGTCTGAACTAACTCTTCACGCCTGGTCTGAACTAACTCTTCACGCTCGGTCTGAACTAACTCTTCACGCTCGGTCTGAACTAACTCTTCACGCTCGGTCTGAACTAACTCTTCACCTTCAGTCTGAACTAACTCTTCCACTCAGTCTGAACTAACTCTTCACCTTCAGTCTGAACTAACTCTTCACGCTCGGTCTGAACTAACTCTTCACGCTCGGTCTGAACTAACTCTTCACCTTCAGTCTGAACTAACTCTTCACCTTCAGTCTGAACTAACTCTTCACCTTCAGTCTGAACTAAATCTTCACCTTCAGTCTGAACTAACTCTTCACCTTCAGTCTGAACTAACTCTTCACCTTCAGTCTGAACTAACTCTTCACGCTCAGTCTGAACTAACTCTTCACCTTCAGTCTGAACCAACTCTTCACGCTCAGTCTGAACTAACTCTTCACGCTCAGTCTGAACTAACTCTTCACGCCTGGTCTGAACTAACTCTTCACGCTCGGTCTGAACTAACTCTTCACGCTCGGTCTGAACTAACTCTTCACCTTCAGTCTGAACTAACTCTTCCACTCAGTCTGAACTAACTCTTCACCTTCAGTCTGAACTAACTCTTCACGCTCGGTCTGAACTAACTCTTCACGCTCGGTCTGAACTAACTCTTCACCTTCAGTCTGAACTAACTCTTCACCTTCAGTCTGAACTAACTCTTCACCTTCAGTCTGAACTAAATCTTCACCTTCAGTCTGAACTAACTCTTCACCTTCAGTCTGAACTAACTCTTCACGCTCAGTCTGAACTAGCTCTTCACGCTCGGTCTGAACTAACTCTTCTGTCGGTGCCTGTTTGACAACAGGAACAAATACAAGCACTGATGATGTTTTCTTCTCTTCTCTGTAGTTTGTCAGTTACACACCTGCATCTGTATGAAGGAGAGTCGACACGGCGGTTTAATGAAACACGTCACTTTTTATTGGATGAAAACATTTATTATGACACACCTCTGTTGCTTTGCCTATTTCACATGGCACCAGACGCCTCTGTGGCCTCGTTCAGCCTCGCCGCCGTTATCATCTTATACTGTATCTAATTATCTGATCACTGATTCAGTCACATGCAGGTTCAGATTCATTTTAACCTCAACAGTTAAATATTTAGTTGTAACTTGGAAAACGCTAAATGCAAAGCAGAAGCTACGTTATTTAAAAACTTGTCTAAAATCTCGTCTGCAGCCGGACGTGAACGAGGCCACCGACAGCGATGGTGGACAAACATCCAGAACCTTCACGGAGCCAAATTCTCCGTTTGTCTCATTCAACCAATTCTCATCTTTTCATCCTGATTTGACTTTTAGGGGCTGTTAAAAAAACTAATCCAGATCTTTTCAGGATCAAACACTCAACTGAAATGTGTATAAATCCAACTTTTACAGGTTCGAACTCAAGAGACAAAAGATTTTGACTTTGTGAAATGATCAGAGGGAAGTTCAGGTTCTGTGGTCATATAAAACCCAGTACGAACATTTCAGGTGACTCTCAGCTCTCACCTCGTCTGGTCAGGAATGAAAGCTTGCTTAGTTAGATATCTGGAGTCATGACAGTCCTGTAGTCCACAGCAGGTGTGTGTATTGTGTTAATGTTCACACAAATATTCACACACATGGTTTACAAGACTATCAGACTCAAGACGGCACATGTCGTGACCGTCATGTAGTGACCGGAGAAACCGCTAACTGCTGCTAATTGTCGCTGCTCTTAGCTAGTGAGATCAGTTCGCCGTGCAGCTAACAGTAGCTGATGCCAGACGTCTTTGACAGAACGTCAAAACTTTATATCTTCACATTTTGTTGATGATTCCTGAATGTTTGAAACTAAAATTCTTACATATTGCACCTTTTAACTAATTCAACACATTTCTCAAACAAAACAAAATAAAACTTAAATGTTTTTATTTGTAACTTTAGCCTCACAGTTTTCTGCTTCAACACTTTTCCCAAAAGTGCTTTTTTTAGTCTTTGTGTAACACTGTTGATATATTTTGTGCATGAATTTTATGCAGATATTCAGATTTTTAGTTTTATATAAAACCACTTTAAATTATCTCTGATCATTTCACAAGCTAAACATCATATTGATCCTCATTGAACTCTGATACAACTGGTGAGTGTTTGATACTCAGAAGATGCAGATTTTCTGTCACTTCAGTGTCTCATAATTGCTGCTGGGACTTGAAAAATTTGCATTCAAAAGCTACTTGGGATTTATTCATACTCAAAACATGCTTTGGAATAACAGTAGGGTGACAGAAGTGAATATAAAACCTTGTTTTTGTGAATAAACAGCCCCTTAATGTAGATTAATGTCGGTTCAGTCCAGCACTTTGCTGTCGTTGATCTCTGAGCACACATGGAGGAGTGATGGTACAACTACAGAGAATATTCATCGTCTTTATATTCGACTTCTTCTCGACCTATCACTACTTTTACAGCAACACAGTTAAGCAGATATTAACACGTTATAAAGACTTCCAGAGGATAACGTCTGTAAGGACACGCGGCCATCGAGTCAGAACCAGCTGTCCAGTGAATCGTTTTGTTTCTTGACAGGAAATACTCAACAGCAGACGGTGTCTGACTCTAGTAGCAAACACAAATATAATGTCATCACATTCCATTAATGGAGGCTTTGTTCATCTACGCTGACAGTTTATAGCATATTAGGTCTTTGCGGCACTTGAATACAGATGGCTAGTGACGCTCTCACCGGGCGTCAGAAAGTATTTACTCACTGAATGATCCGTTCCACAATGTTACCAGGTGTGTGAGTACAGTCGGTGAATATATCGGCATGCTGTCAGGGAGCAACACAGAGACTCATTTGTCCACCAGGAAGCTTTGAAGATTTTGTATATCTGCATGTTATTTACAATACTAATTGAGACAGAGTACAGGAGAGTGTGACGTTACACCGGATCAGCTGAGCGTTTGGATAATGATGCTGTAATATTTTCTGCAGCAGTGATGGAAGTGGAGTCCAGTCGTTGTGGGGGCGAAGATTTGTGATAAATCATATCCTCTAATTAATAATGATCTGCCATTTATACCAGGACAGCAATCCCATAATAATTCTGCATGTGTTAGCCCTGTTAGCTGCACTGCTTTATGGAAATACTGAATTTTAATTAGCAGCACTGACTTTAAATACTTTTTTTTTGTGCCCAGGAAATACTGACTCATGTTTCGACTAAACTTTTTGTTGCTAAATTTTGAGTTTAAGGATTTAAAAGTGCGATATGTAAGAATTTGCCACCTGTTGATTTCATACTCCAAACATACAGGGGGCAGCACATCAGCTGCTAACGTATTCTATATATCCATGACTGTAGTCTTGGTGTTTACACCGCTATCACAGAAGCTTTGGTTTATTAGGCCAAGGGCTAGCTGGTTAGCATGCTAACTTCAGTAGAAATCTCTGCAACACAGTAAATAAACACCAAAAGTGTTATTTCTTCACAATGTGTTGATTATTTTAATTAATTTCTAAATGTTTAAACTAAAGTTCTTACATATTGCACCTTTAACTTTTGTACTGATCAAGCTTTTATTCCTGTAACAGATATAACAAGGATTGTGTTGAAAGAACAAAGACAGAAGGAATAAATGTGACTGATATTAATTTAAAGACATGTTTCACCACAGATTTACCTCCAACCCCTCCGGCCTCCATATACGTAACAGGAAAGGCTAACAGTGTATCGTATTCAGTTGTGTTGGTGAGGCAACGGCCCAAAGCTTTGATGTACTGTATGTAGAAAAAGACTTTACACGTCAGTGTTTGTGTCCTCAGTGAGTCTGTCAACAGTCGGCCACTGTTCTTACCTTTTTTAGGTAAAAGTCCAACTGAGTTATCCTTCAAAAGTTTGCATAATATTGTTCTTCTGTCAGTTCTGTCCAGGAGACCGAGGATGATTTATGTGCTGAACTCAAGTTCATTGTCTTTTGCGTTTTGTCTTCACTAAAGTTCTACCAGGCAATGACTCGTCTACAAATACAAAAAAAGTACAAAAAGATGCACTTTCCATTTGGGGTGAGATTTTTCTCTGAAGTGCATCTCTGAAAGTTACTGATGGTCTGCTCATGTCAGACTTGTCTCAATGCATACATCCAACCCTGTGTGAATGGTCGATGGAAGCTGTGAGCATTTGTTCAGAGAGAAACCTTTTGAATGCAGTGAATGGGGAAAGTAAAGGGTCAATTCCCGAGGTATAGGGGACCAGCACACTCCCAGTCTGTCCACCTGAGTGCTGAGTTTCATACAGGAACACGTAGACTCGTCCACTAACCTACGATTCAGTTTTCTCCCCTGACTTCTCGTTGATTGTGGCTGCTTGGCTCTGTGCGTCTTGCAGGCAGCAGACCATGGGGCTTGGGATGTAATTAAATGGAGAGACTCGGGCGGCCTTGCTGGGTGATCCTTGGCGGAAATGGACGACTCCGCCCACGTGGCTGTCTGACGTTCCCGTGGAGACGGTGCTCCTCAGGGAGCCGTCTGAATCTCCATCCTGGAGGTTACTCCCAGAGGTGGCACTAATCTTTCTGAGAAGCGTCAGTCGTGCCACTTCCTCCGAGATCACCTGAGCTGTTTCAACCGATGGAGAGGTGCTCGAGTTGGTCTTGTTGTTTGAGAAGTCTTCTGTCTGGACTGTTGCGTCGCTTGTCTTGCGAGAAGCAAGTAGAATGGTTGGCAGTTTTCCTTGAAGAACTGGTAGCTTCGGCTTTTCCCCGTCAGGAGAAGGCACCAGAGGTAATGCATTGGCTGGCAGAGTGCTTTTCAAGATTTGAGGTACGTCTTCATCCCTGATCCTCCTCCAAGTGACTCTGTCGTTTAGCCGAGATGCAGATCTCTGCCCTTTTTTCTTTGTGTCATCTTCGCTCTTTGCTCTTCCACTTGAATCAGATGATGAAGAGCGAAGTGAAGAGCGGCTGGTCACTCGGCTCAGTATGTTAATGCTTGGTGATGAGGCGTGACGTTTAAAGGTATCTTTGTCTTGTTGCTGCCTGGCTCCAGACACTCTGCCAGGTCCATTTCGCTGAGCCACCCTGCAGGGGCTTTCAGAGCTGGTTCTCCTCCCCGGGCGTCTTGCAGATAGGTCTCTTTCACTGGACGTTGCTCTAGAGAGGGTTGAAGTCTGCTTCTGTCTATCTTCTGGCCTCTGGGCTTGCTGTGCTTGTCCTGGACCTTTTACTTGGACCCTTCTCTGGGTTTGAACTGCTGCCTTAAGTTCCTGACAGCGTGATGAGCAAAGGAAGACAGCTGAAGGTGCAGGGGATGCTCTGCGGGGGGATCCATTCTGAGATCCGGGCGTGTTGCGTGCAGAACCATCTCGTCTCAGCACAGTCTTTGATTCCTTAATGAACGTCAGCTGTCTCAGAAATCCATTGCGATCAGACTCGCCTCCACTTGAATGGGCAGAAGTCATCCTGATCAGTTCAAATCGGTTGCTTGGTGGCACCCTTTTCCCATTGGTCTGATTGGTTGGTCTGCCGGTTCCTTGGTTTGTCACCAGAGGAGACAGAGGTCTGGGCCTGACTGAAGTTTGCATAAAAGGGATTCTGACAGGCGACTTCTGAGTTTTAGGTGGTGGAGATTTTTCATTGTGATTCACAACAGGAGAGCGTCCCTTCCTCTCAGGGGGGCTACTAGCTGGCGGGCTGCTCGTTGGTGAGGTATTCTTTCTCTGGATGTTTTTGTTCGTCTGAGTTGGGGATGTTATCTTCTTCTGAGAGTGTTTGGATGGTGTAGAGCTTTGTGATGATCCAGAGGATGAACTTTTTGGTATCCTTGGAGGTGGAGTAGAGCTTCTCTTTGGCAAAGACAGTTCAATGTCCTGGGGGTGGCCTAATCGGTGAAGGCTTTTTGATCTGTGCTGAGCGAGGTTTGGGTTCTTTGGAGCATCTGTCTTGGATGGTACTCTTCTGGGAGGAGGTCTTTGTGATGGCGCCGTCTCTTTCTTCGGTGTGTAGATGACGGTCCTGCCTCTGAAAACCACGGGTAAGTTTGGAACTGGCTTGCGCTGAGCGAAGTCGAGAGGTTTATTTGCCTTTTTGTCTTTAGCAAACTTCCTTTCTTTGGGTGTAAAGCTGGATGTTGACATGAATGACAGGACCGATTCAGTCTCTTCAGAGGATGGCTCTTGAGACTTTGATGCCTGCAACTCAGTGACGACACAATTAGCACCTTCTTGTATGGCTCGCCATTCAACACTATTAAGGTCTGAATCTTTATCCCATGCTGTGTCATCACTATCCATTTCCTCATCCATGTCCCACCCATCACAGGCCTTCTGTTTTTGAGTATTTTCTGCTTTCTTCTTCCTGGCAGCGAGCTTCCTTCTCTGCTTGGGCATGGCAGACGTTATGCATTTCTGAAGGAGGTCATCCTCTGAATCCATGCTGACTGAGCTCGGCGAGCTCGGCTCTTCGTACTGGCTGTGAATGTTCAGAGTCTTTGTTTGTTGCACCATATTTAGTGTTTTGTTGTGTCTGTTTTTGTACCATATTTGCTGGGCTTTTGATTTATGATCCTCAAACTCAGCATCACTGAGTGAACTGAGGGAGGAGCTGAGTGAGTAACAGCCGACGGATTCATCCTTTATCAGATTCTGTTTAATCCTGTGGAACCCTCTGGACTTTCCTTGAGAATTATCAATCCTGCCAATATTCGTCATGCTCCGGGAGAGAGTATTTCTGCTCGCTTCCCTGATCTGTTTTCTACTTGTTCGTTTCATTGCTTCATCTTTTTCATTCTCGTCATCGTAGATGTCCTCAGAAGAATGTGTCATTTGTCGAAGGATTCCTTTTCGTGATCCCACATTAAGGTTTCCGTCTGTGTTTTGCTTTATGACGGGCAGCTCCAGTTTCCTGACCGGGCCTTGACCTTGCCTCCTCTTTTGTTGGTTAGGAGACTGATCACGATTTCTTTGGCTTGCCACTCTGTCAGCTACCTCTTTGCTTTGCATCAGCACCCTCTGAGTGGGAATGACGTGTTTGGTTGTTCGGTTCACTTGTATCTCAGGTGGGTAGGTCATCCTGTTGGGTTTGTGGAAGTGTGAAAATATCCTCAAGTCTTCGATCCTCTTTGCTTCATCATCAAGCACTTCCTGTTTGTTCATACCTTTAGCTGTGCAGTCTTTAGCGCCCCTCTCTTTCACTGGATACTTTAGTGTTTCGTCACTTAATGATGTTGTGCTGGAGAAGTTGACCGGTGTACCTTCTGCAGAGTCAGTGAAGGAGGAATCATCATATTTGATGTCCTTTTGCGGAATGACAATTCTCCTCCCGGGACAAATTTGGGTTTTGCCATTTGGGAGCATCATGTACACGGGGAGATGAATTTGTTTTCGGTTCTGGGCATTGAGAATATGAGGCGAGATGGTCGTCATCAGCGAAGGTCTTACTTTTCTGAACTTGGAGGGCATTGCTGAGTTGATGCATTCCTTCAAGATTTCTATGTCGTCGTCTGAGTTGCCCTCGCTGTATCTCTCCCCATGGTCATATCCTTGCTCGTCCTCGTCAGGGAAAGGAAGATTTTTGTCACTTTGCTGGAGTAGAGGCGTCAGTTTCAGCTCCACATCTTTCTGTATGTAGTGTTCATGAAGAGGCAGAGCGCTTAAACTCGACGCACAAGAGAAATTCTCAGTGGGCTTTTCCACAGTGAAGTAGATCATGGTGTCCAGGTCAGGAGGAAGGTTAAACCTCTCCTTGGAGTCTGCAATCTCCATGAACTTTCGCAGGCTGCTTTCCCACTGGCCTGCTATTCCTGCCGGCTGTGTTTCTGGTCCATTTGACTCAACACAACATGGAGTTTTACTTCGACTCGGAGGCATTGTCTGCCCTGGGCTGTCAGGAAGATCACTTGGGCTTATTGTTCCATCGATCATCTCGCTGCATGGATCACTTTGGATTGAGCTGGCAATAGATGGAGACTCAAAGCTGCCCAGTGAACTGACTGAGCTACAGCGACTCATCACCAGCGGGGTCTCGTGTATGTAGTTTTCAGATGAACTGGATGGAGATCTGTCTTCAAGTATGGCTGGTGAAGCTGCTCTAAGGAAAACCTTTTCTCTTTTGGCAGGACAGGGAATCTCAATGGGATCTGTTTCTTTGCTGGGAAATGTCTTTGAGTCAGTCATCAGCAGCTGACTGTCACTCAGATCCTCCAAAGTTTCATCCTCTTCAGGTCTCTTTACCACTTCTTCATCCTCCACTTCTATTATTTCTAATGAGGAGTCACTCTCTAGCTCATTTTCACTTTGTCCATCCAGTGCTCCGTCACCTGAAGAGAGGGAGGACAGTGAACTGCAGCGGGAGAAGCAGATTGGGGTGTTCTCCACCGAGTATTTCTGGACCGTCTCCATCGTCCCAATGGTCGGGCTTCTGGTTGATGACATCGGAGAAAATTTTGTAATACTCCCCCCGGTCATCACAGTTGGTACCCATGCTTGTCTCCTCATTGCTTGGGCAGCCTGGACATTGATGGCCGTCTTTGCTACACCGAATTTGGCCACACTCTGAATGAGCGGGACCTGTTGATAAGAAGGAGACAGTTTAATTGAAGTCATGCTGACATCAGAGGAGACTTTAGTGGATGCACTGACAGGTGACTGGACAGACTGATCCTGGTTTTTATCTGCATCTGTGATGCTGAACTCAAGAGCTTTCAAAACTTTGTTGTCCACAGAATCTCTCTCAGGAATATCATGCTGGTTGGTCTCATTCAGGACAGAGGGCCCGAGGTAATCTTGATGAGCCACCTTGAGATCGAGCTGGTTGGGTCGTTGTTGCCGCATTAGAGCTCTTGGAGCAGGTCGCATCTGGTCTTTGCTGCCGCAGTAGCCATCGCTGGTGCTTCCACTGTTCAGGCTGTCTGTCGACACACTTGTATGGGCAGTTTTTAGACGCAGGAGTGCGTGGGCTCTGCTGAGGCGTTCTCTGTGGGCCAAGCTGCTCGTTTCAGAGAGACGGCAGGGGGAGCATGACTTCGCCCTGGCTTCATTGAGTTCATCTAGGCCGTAAGGCCAGTCTGCCAGGTGGTCCTCAGAGCTGAGGCTAAAACTGTCCTCTGAGGATGTGTGCATGGTGATGTCCTCTACTAACCTGTCGATCTTTGCAACTGTGTTGGTGATCTTTTTTGCTAACTTCTCTGCAGCGGCAGATACCACGTCATCAGGAGGTGCACGTCTCTTCTCGACCATCTGAGGCGGGTCTACGTCTCTCTCTGGTTCATTGTCTCTTTTCCGTGGCTGGTTTTGCAGGAAGTTAGAGTTGGTAAGGAACATTGACAGCATAGAGAAGCTCCCAGTGTCCAGGCTACTGGAGACGTTCGGGGCCTCGTCGTCATCAAAACAACCAGAATCGGATGCGTAATCCTTTGCCAGGCTCTCAATGTGCCGTAGCGGCTTGTTGAGGGTCAAGTGTTTGGGGCTCTGTTTCTCAAGGGTATCAAAAGTCTCTGCAAGGTGTTTGGCGTCCAGCTCCGCCTCCAGAGCCTTCTGTTTCCTCATGTAGAGTGAAGGCATGCAGGAGCCAGGCGATACGACTGCAGCATCCTTATATTTCAGGGGTCGATTGGTGAGGAGGTTCCTCAAAGCTGCGGCGCTGCCCATGGCTATCATCTTGTGCTTGGAGTGGATCAGGTTGCGGAGCATGCTAACGGCCCCGAGGTCCCACAGCAGCTCCTGGTCTTTTGGACTTCGGGCAGAAAGGTTCCACAGAGTCCCGCAGGCGTTGCTCACGATGGTCAGGCTGTGGGAGCGCAGGTGCTGCAGCAGAGTGTGGAGGCAGTTGTGGTCTCGGAGGATTTGCCTGCGAAGAACGAAAGCAAAAGACATTTCAATAATTTGATGATGTCAAGATGAAGCACATTTTTGCTACCTATAGTTAATTAAGTGGTTTTGCATGTTTTGGCTCATTTTGATACGAGTCACTGATTCTGTACCTCACTCCAGGCTATTTTCTAAAGCACGATATAGTTGTTTTTCATGGTCCTTTAGAGGCGTCGACTGATCTGGCTTCAGGGCCGATACGGATTATTAGACAAGTACTGTTCTTTAGTACAGTTACCGCTACTTTATACTTCCTCTCCTCTCCATTACTTTGCAGATTCAGATTATTTAGTGTTTATAGGTTATTAATCGTGACGTGTTACAAATCAGATGGTGCTGTGGGCGGGACACTGTGAGAGGAAGCTGCATCGGAGCCACAGTAGCTCATTTTTAAATAATTTTCTTTTTCAGCAATCTGACAGAAAATCACTGATACGATAATTGATCTGCCCTTCATCCTGTAATCTATTTTTTCCTTCCTTACACGTATCTATTCATTTCCATTGATTTCACTGTATTACCTGCAGTAATTTGAGGTTGATTAGAAAATTGTGCATTGCATCATTTTTCAAAATGATAATCACATCAGACAATATCTCAATTGTGTTCTCTACAAATTGATTTTCATATTAAACAGAGATCAATGGAAACCAATTGATTCATGTAAGCAAGAAAACAACCTAAAAGCTGCTGTTGTGCTCTGTGAAACAGTAAGTATGGTAATTTATTTGTAATAAACAGGCTAAAACATAAAGATTCCAGATAAAATCAGCAGGCAGCCCTTCAGTCAGGATTTTAATCTCAAACTATTTACAATTTCAAGAATTAAAATTCATGCTAAAAAGTAAGATGTTGATGAAGGTTCTCAGTCATCCAGGTCGTGGTACCTCTAAGTGCTGTATCGTATTCAACTGGACTTGTTTCAGTGTCTTGAAGACGTTCCACCTCTCATCCAAGAGGCTTCTTCAGCTCTTACTAACTGGAGGAGCTGCAGGCTTTTAAACCCGGTATGGGAGTGTCCTTCCAGAGTGTGGGAGTGTCCACAGAGTGTGGGAGTGTCCTCATAGTGTGGGAGTGTCCTTCCAGAGTGTGGGAGTGTCCTCATAGTGTGAGAGTGTCCTCATAGTGTGGGAGTGTCCTTCCAGAGTGTGGGAGTCTCCTCATAGTGTGAGAGTGTCCTTCCAGAGTGTGGGAGTGTCCTCACATAGTGTGGGAGTGTCCTCACAGAGTCATCAAGGACACGTGTGAGCTCTGAGTTTCAGAGTCTTTGGGCCACTCGTGGGTGGTTGACCCAACTGGCCTTCATGTGGGTTGCTAAGGCCAGGTGAGCCCGGGTGTGAATGGTTGTTAAGCTGTCTGGGGAGAGAACTCGGTACTGCATTATAGGTGGGTGATCAGTGATGTCTTAGGCCATCTCCTCTGTTCAAAGACGGTCGTTCCAGTTTGTTGAGGACAACAATGTAAACATGTTGTCGAGAGAAGATGGTTTGAAAGAGTAAAAGAATCCATTCATGTCAAACTGGAACGAGCGTTCTGAACAGAGGAGATGGCCTAAGACATCACTGATCATCCACCTATAATGCAGTACTGAGTTCTCTCCCCAGACAGCTTAACAACCATTCACACCTGGGCTCACCTGGCCTTAACCACCCACGCGTGGCCCAAAGACTCTAAAACTCAGAACTCACATGTGTCCTTAACGACTCTGCGAGGACACTCCCACACCCTGTGAGGACACTCCCACACAGAGTTTAAAAGCCTGCAGCTCCTCCAGTTAGTTAGAAGTGAAGAAGCCTCTTGGATGAGAGGTGGAACGTCTTCAAGACACTGAAACAAGTCCAGTTGCCTACGACACAGCACTTAGATAAAAAATAAGACATTTTCTTTTTACTAGTGTGTCAGTGAGTGTTGGAGTCTCAGAAACTCACCTGTAGTCTTCTCGTGTGGCGACCAGACTCGATACGTTTCGAAGGATCCCTCCGCCGCTCTCGATGATGGCGAGCGAGTTGGTCTGACATCGGTACGTCAGCGTACTGACCAGGAAGCCCAGAGCTCCGTCCACCGAACAGATCGCCACCTTGTTGTCGATGCTGTGAGCCGACAGATTCCACAGAGCGCTCAGGAGACTCTTCAAGGTCGACTCCTGGAAAACCAACACAAAGATTTTATTTGGACTCATTTACAAAACACAGAAAATACATTCATTTAAATTTAACTGAAAATCATTTACAAAGAATCCTAAACAGGACTGACTCATTCAGCTTTAACTATGATGGTTTTTTGTTCATTTTCAGGCTGACACTTGCTGTGTAATCCATCACAGTGACCATGAAGCATTAACGCAGAACGCTTAATGTCCAACTGTTTCCAACAAGAAACTTCAAAATGATCCAAGCAACAACCCACCAGTGTTTCATAAAGTATCTTATACCAACAAAACATCAACAAGATAAACACATTCTTCACAGAAATTCATTTCTTCACACCAAAACAAATAAATCTGCTCCTCTCCTGCTACTGTTGTGTCTCCTCTGTGTGGCTTGGTTTGATTTGTGTTACCTTGGTGGCCTGCAGGGCGCATGTCATCAGTGCAGACACACAGCCGATGTCTCTGAGGACTCTCTTGCTGCTGTTGTCGGCCCTCCAGGACAGATTCCTCAGGATGCTGGAAACCACCTGATGTAGCTCCTCGCTGTCTGAGGCCAGCTGGGCCACCAGAGCCTGGAGGCAGCTCTTCTTAGAGCACAGAGTGGCCTAAAGGAAGGGTGGAGGTTAAACAAACAGAACTTATAGCTGACCATAGCGTTCAGATTCTTTTAAAACTGTCGCGGTATGGTCCGTTTGTCACAGACAAGTCTGCAAAAAGACGTTCAGGACTCTCGTCTGGAAAATGTGTCCAGTGCAACACTAAAACATCCTGTTATGCTAAAACCAAGATTAAAATCACTACACAACAGAATAGCTAACAAAATGCTAATGCTTACACAATGCCAACATTTCTAAAACGTTCTAGCAGTCATTTTAAGGCTAATACTGCATGCTAACAGCATGGTAATGCTAAAACCATAGTTAATACACTAACCCAACATCAACAGTGTGGTTATCCTACCACCAAGACTAACAACATGGTTAGTAACATAATGATGCTAACACTATCGCTAACAATTTGTTAATGCTTCCAGCATGCCTTTATTTTACACCATTGCTAAAAAAAATGCTAACAATTAGACCATGGTTTACAAATACTTTGGCTAACAGTGTGCTAATCCTACTATGAAGGTTAACAACTGTATAATGCTAACTGAACACTGTCCTTTTATGTAAAGTAACTAAAGATGTCGGTGTGGTGCAGTAGTATGTTTACTTTTAAGTAGAGCTTAAAAAGAAGATTAAAATTTAAACAGTGAAGTATAAGTACTTAAGTAAAGTATTTAGTTACTATTCAGCAGTGGTTTTCAGTTACTTCTCTAATCCATGTGACACATGTCTTTTATACTTTTTGCTGCTGATATTTTGATCAATATATCATCTTATTTACTGTGAGCAGATTTCTGATACAATAAAACATCTTTTATCACTTTAACACTTTGTTGTCTGTGTTGCTGTATCTGTCAAACAGTCCTGCCCACTGATCCATGCACACCTGTTATTAACACCACAGTGTGTCACGTTCCTCTGTACCTTGTTAACGACGTCTCCGAAGGTCAGGTTGGTCACTGCCATCCCTGCGTAGCGGCGCAGTGCCATGTTGATGGGGTCGTTCTGCATGCCGTACATATCCTGGTCCAGGTGGATCAGATCGGCCACTACCTGCAGACCGCCTGGAAAACAAAACACATAACTGTGAGCAGACTGCGTCACTGGTGTTGAGACAAACTGAAGACATGTAGCTGTTTCACCGACCTAATTCATTCATGGCGCGTCGGTACTCCTCTTCGAAGGACAGCTTCATGATGGCACACATGGCCTGACAGATCTGAGGGTCCACAGGTTCAGGGATGTCTGCACAGAGAAGACACAGAGAGGAGAAGGTTTCAGGATGTTCTCTAAAAATAAAGAAAACTCATCTGAATGATTTGCCTCTTCATTTGTTTCAGGGTATGAACACACTGTGTACGACGGCTGCGTTTAAAAACAGAAAGATTTTCTGAGTCAAACTGATCTTAAGTTGAATGATTCGATATTGATTAATAAAATCCTGATCGATCTTCAAATACCGGCCTTATTACATACGGGTCTTTAAAGAACAACAGTTGCCACGGTAACGGAGCAATGATTTTTTTTTTTTTGATCAGAAGTAACAAAAATTCTTCCTTCGTACGTGAGTCGGGTGAACGATGATCAACAGCCCAGCTGATTATCAGATACAGTTTTAAGTAAAATGTCAGGTTTATTAAATTAACTGACATTTTATCACTTTCATTTAAATCAGTTATCTTTTGTTACTTTCTCCGTTGACACCATCATTAAACAATAAAAGACATTCTTGTGTTGTGAATGATGAATGATGAAATGTGAGTGTGTTTTCATCAGATCACGAATATTTCAATCAAATCACCTGATCATTGATCGATCAGTTGCATTTTCACCCCTCTGCTTTTCAATTCACCTCCATTTTTATCATGAGTGTGACTTCCAGCCCCCACAGAGTAAATCGGATCAGTGGATCCACTGTGTACTGTGCTGTTCCTTCATACTGACGCAAACAAACAACAGTTCCCTCTAAGTCTGGAGGAACCAGAACCACTGTTGAGGAGAGTCACTGATGGTTTTGGTTCTTTGAGGTTTGGAAGGATCTTCACTCACCGGTGGTTTTGGTTCCTCCGGGTGAAGGTGTCCCTGCGTGGCTCTCGATCCAGTCCCAGCCGCTGTCGCAGTAGGTCCGGATCTGCTCCAGCATGTGCAGCACCCTCATCTCCCGGCGGGCCTGGCCCTCGTCCTGCTGGGAGTAGATGATGTTGTGGAGGGCGGCGCTGGCTCTGGATTTGGCCTCTCGGCTGCAGCCCGTCGTTGTACCACCAGCCACGGTCTCTCCTGGTCCGCTGCCTCCAGCCGGAGCTTCGTGCAGGATCTGGACCAGCAGCGGGACGCAGCCGGACTTCCTCATGGCGATGCAGCTGTCCTGAGAGCTGGACAGAGCCAGGAGAGTCCGAGACATCTCCTCCTTATCTCTGTTGGCGAGCATGGAGAGCAGCCAGAACACCATCTCCACCTGGAGGGACGCTCAGAGTGAGTCTACACAAGTACTCTATTACTTCATTACATCTCACAGGTAGTTACTTTACTTTATACTCCACTACATTTATCTGATAACTGTCTTTACTTCACAGATTCAGATTATTAAAACAAAATATAATCTAATAACTGATGTTACAGATACATCAGCTAATGATTCATGATAATGAGTACTTTTACTTCTGGTACTTCAAGTATTTTGTATCGGACGCAGGTGAATCTTGATTTCCTTTAGAATAATTTAACTTTAGAGAGATAAAGTTAAATTCTACCTGATGAACTAAACACTTGTAATGTTTCTTTATTATTATTTGACCCTTTATAAACAGGTGTAATGTCTCTTCATTGACCCGTCATGAAGCCTGTGTGCTGCAGTGAAGTGTCACCTTGCTGCCTCCGTCAGCTGGCCCGTCTGTTCCTGCTGCAGCAGCTGATGACGTGTTGTTCTCTGGTTCTCCAGCAGGGGGCTTCTCAGCTCCAGACAGCTGCACAGAGCGAGAGGAAGAGATGAGGACCTGAACAGGATGATCAGATATCTGACTCCTGTCAGTGATGATGCAGTTACGAGAGCCACATATTGTGATGTACCTGTACCTCCACACAGGCGTCTGACACACTGAGCACTTCCTGTCGAGTGAATCGCGCTACACGTCTTTTTGTTTCCATGTAAACATTAAAGTTTTGTCGTACATGTCTTCATGCTGCAGTGGTGTTCTCATTTGTTTGGTTCTGTGTGTTACTGCAGCAGGTGTGGTCAGTGTTTCTGTGTGAAGTTGGGCTGAATGCCAGTGAAGAGGAAAGAAAACAACACTGACCTATTTCTGCTTCTGGTGAGTGCTTTTATTCTGAAAGGGGACGAGTACAGACAGAGGACGGAGGACAAATACTGTTGATCTTTTTAACCTTCCTGTTGGTTAAAGGTCTGGTGACTTCAGACAACAGTAATTAACAGATCATTAATTAATCTGTTTACTTTCAGCTACTTTTATTATTAAATATTCTTTTGACTGTACAAAGTCTGATACGACGTTTTGGGAATTTTAGTTAAAATAAAGACGGTATTAGAGGCAGAGAGGTGATGAGCTCACCTGTGTGTAAATATTCAGTTATTTGGTTTAATTGTTTTGTTTTTTGTGATGAATGACGATGCTCGTTGTCGTGGAGAGTTTCTGTGTCAGAGATAAGTGAAGTTATACTTTTTATACTGCAGCTCACAGATTTACACTTTATTAAAACAACATACTTAATATCTGAATCTTGTGGGTTTCTTTGAGATAGTTTGGCTCCTTTATAGATTTATTAACATTTATTGATTATTGTTTTTCCTATTTTTTAATTAGTATATTACATTATATTCTCCTGTATGTTGTTTCTGTTTGTATTTATTGTTTCTACATTTAAGTCATTTTATGTTTATTTTTTATAATATATTTATTTTATTTTAAGATCATTCTCAGTTATTTTAACTCTCACCAGTAAACTCTGTTTATAATCCATTCATTCTTATCCTGTGTTTTCTAGCCTCGTGTTTCATCAGTGAGACTCCATGTTGGTTTGAACCGTCACGTGTAAAACATTCATCAACTCGTCTGCTGCTTCACAACTCAGACTAAATCTGTCCAGCTCCAAAAAATAAAACGTCTGACTGACACACACACACACACACACACACACACTGACACACACTGACTGACACACACACACACACACACACACACACACACACACACACACACACACACACACACACACACACACACACACACACACACACACACACACACACACACACACACACACACACACACACACACACACACACACTCTGCAGACACATCACACCCTGAGGCGTTGCCATGGTGATGCGATGGATAAAAGGGGGGATGAAAGCTTTGAAACGACTCTGAGGATTTCAGTCTGAATCCAAATGAAGCCGTGTGTGTGTGTGTGTGTGTGTGCGCGTGTGCGTGTGTGTGTGCGCGTGTGCGTGTGTGCGTCTCCTGTTAAACAAAGGAACCCTGAATATTTTCCTCTTCCTGTGTTCGACAGACTGAATCTGTGGCTCTGATCCAAACCTCCATTAAACACAACCGACTGCACACATGCTGACAAAATGGACGCCAGCGAGAGGAAACAGCCGAGGATCAAACTGATCGGTTTCATCCAGCAGCAGCGTCACAACCAGAAACCTCTAAACCTACCGAACACGCTCGGCCCGGTGGACCAACGGCACCGACCGGCTCCTCTAAATGTCCCCGAGGCTCCGGATCACCTCGCTGTGTTTCTGCACAAAATGTCACCAAATAAATAGAAAATATTGATATTGATTCATTGTTTTTACTAAAGATGCCCTGGATTGTAAGAATATGCTGCTTTTGTTTTTTTTTATTTTAATGACCCGTAAAGAACGAGAATATACTGAAATACACTGAAAAATATCATATATTAAAAAACATTTTTATACATGGAAGGCGTCCACATATATCTGACAGAACAATATATTGTTGTTTTGCTATCACATCATATGTTTTGATACGACACTGGTAACATAAACTGATGTCTTAAAATATCACATGTATATTTCTAGAGAACATATTTATGGTAATGTTTTATGCAATATTGAAAAATGACAGTATTGGGATATTTGTTAATGTATAGAGAATATAGCAGCCGTGACTGTAAACCTGTCAACAGAGAGTATATCATTAATATATTAAGTAATATAACGCGTATATATATTTACGTTAATCATTAAATATAGATTTAAATAAATCTGATGACACTAAATTCAAACAGTTTAATATGTAATTACAGGTGAACTCTTCTCATAAACTGACAAATAATGAAAAAACTAATGTTAATATATTAAATCTGCATGTATAGAAAATATATTTAAAAAGGAATAATTCAATGATATAATAAACATTAACATAAACATTACACTTCAGTACAGTTGACTTGTAACAGAGTATTTCTGCACTGTGGTACTACTACTTGTACTGAGGCAAAGTATCTGAGTACTTGTTTCACCGCTGCAGCATCAGAACTATTAAAAGAATGTTTTAATAATAATTCTCTTCACGTGTTTGTTGTTTATCTGACGCCCCCTCGTGACATTATTTACACACATTAATAAACACTAACTCAAACGCTCTGGTGTTTAAACCCGCCAAGGTCCAACAGCACAACACACGGACCTCGTACAATATAAACAGCTGACACAGATTATATCTCTGGAGATTATTGAGTAAAGACATCATACAACACAGAACTGTGTTCATAAAAAACATTTTAAAGATTTCAATAAAAGCTTCGTCTTCAGTTCTGGTAAATAATGATGAATTACATTATATTAATACTAATAACCCAGTCTGGTTCTGGATGCTGACACTTGTCAGGTCTAGTTTTTGGGGGGTCTTTTCTGGACCAGGACCAGGTCTGACTCAGTCCTCACAGTCCTTTGGTCCTGCTCTGATCGGGTCTCTGTTGGTTCTGTTTCTGATTGATTCACGCTGAGGTTTGGGGAACTTAAAATACTTAAAATAGTTTAAACAGCAGGTCCAGCTTCCACATGAACTACAGATGTGGAAATAAAATGTTTCTGTTGAATCATTTTTTATATAATGAGCAGCACAATGTTCTGTTCACCTTCACTGTGCTGATTTGGGTCGGAAACCTCCGAGACCAACGCCTGAAAACCTGCATGATAAAATCCAAACGGTCCGCAGGGCCCGACAGAACCAGGCCGAGGACACACAATGTGTGTTTCTGTGGTTTGGGTGAAGTGACCCTTTAATGAGGAGCAGAATGAAACAGAGTGAGTGTTCGTCTCTCTGCTCGTTGGTATTCTCAGAGGGAAGTCGAGCAGAGAAAGGACGAACCGACTCGCTCTCTTTCTCTCAGACACACTCGCTCCGTGCCAACCCTGCAGCCTGGCAACAGCCAATCACAGCTCAGCTCTGAGACGCCTGAAAAGACCTGGTTTCTCTGCATAGCAACGAACCGAGCAGAGCTGGAGACGAGAGGACGAGGACGAAGACGAAGACGAAGACGAGGACGAGGAGGAGAGTCGTCTACGTGTCTTATCAGAGTTTCAGATCCAGAACTTTCAGACAGAACCCTGAAGAACACAGCAGATCAGACCAGCTGGTTCTGTGTCAGTACCTCATCTTTACAGCCACGGGTTCAATAACACCTATATTTTATTACTGATTAATCAGCTGAGCAGGTTGTCGGGTGTTTAGTTCACAACAGTCCGAGTCGACAGCGGCCCTGAGCGGTTTGTAATAATACAAACGTTGTTCCCTCAGTGAGTAAACAAGCTGTTCTCAGAGGAAAATAACAGAACACTGTTTGAAGCTAGAAAGGTGGCAGGGTCCGCCACATATAAACAGAGTACACTATAAACTGTGTTGTCCTTTAAGATCAGTTTGTTTATTCAGTCATGAAAACAAAGAGTTTGTTTATTTATTTAATTTTAAATCGATTATCAGAATTGTTGCCCATTTTTTATGTTCAAAATTAATTGTTGTAGTTCAATCAGCCTAAATTAATATTTAGTTTGAGAATCAAATCATTTTAGCTCTTTTTTTAAATTATAAATGGATTTATTTATTTTTTGTAATTCATTAGACTTTTCTACTGTTTGTCTCATTAATAAGAGAAGTAATCAGAAAAAGTAAAAAGTATTAACATCAATACATAATTAAAAAATAAAAGAATGGCTTGTTTCAGAATAACAACATATTACTGAATTATGATTATTGATGCATTAATGTGTTCATCACTTTAATGTAGCAGCTGATTAAAATTAACATTTTTACTATATCTATATACATATATATATATATCCCTCATTATTATTATTATTATTATTATTTCATTATTTCAGCCGCCTGAATCAGCTTCTTGTCTGCCTTAATGACATTAATTAAACTGCTCAAAATATTTTGGTGTAATTAAATTAAATTAATTAGGTCATATTGTTTTTGATGACGAGTGAATATTTTCTAGTCAAATCTCCAAATTAGTTTTTTTCAAATTCAAACTTTGTTTTTCTTTTCTTAGATTTTCAGTGAACTCATTTTATTTGAGGTTAATTTGTATCTTAATTCAAACAGAAGAGCTTCACTTGTGTGTGTCACCTTGTGTTTATAACTTTTAATACAGTTTATTTTCTATAGAACTAAATTCATTTGTTCTCGTCAGTACAATGATTTCTGACAATAAAAATGTTTTTCATGATCCATTCTGTTTTGTTTTGTTTTTTCAGTTCAGAGGTCACAATGAGTTCAGCCTGCTTAATAATTAATGAGCACAGCTGAGATGATGTATTATTGATGAGGTCAGACTCCGCCCTCGTCCTCCCTGACAGTCAGCGGGAAGAAAATCCCACCTGACTGATTTACAGTTTCACTTGTTCACGATAAACGATCTGTTGTTAAACTGCAGAGACACTTTAACTGTAACCATGTAAACGTCTCATGAATATTTAATGAGTTAGAGCAGCTTCGTCAGCTCTCTGATACCTTATTAGCCTCTTTTAGCTCCATGTTTTGGTTTTACAGCACACTTCCTGTCTGGTTCAGTCTCAGTGTTTCCACTGATGAAGCTTCTGAACACTACAGACAGCAGACAGACGGTCAGAGAGCAGCTGGTGAACAGTGTGGAGCGTCCAGCAGCTAAAGAGACAGATGTTTCCCTCAGGAGGAGGTGGAGACCAAAAACAGAGCTAAAAGAGGGAAGACAGGACTGAGGTTCATCAGGGGACACAAACATTATGAGCACATGAAGCATCATGTTGGTCTGTGACAGCTGCATGTGAAAGCAGACAGCTGGTTGCTAACATGTTAGCATCAACAACACGATGGTCAGAAGATGAGGTGACTTCCCCTCAATCTTCTTTAACACAGAAACGCCCACAGAGAAACAACCCAAAGCACAGCACACATGAGCCAGGAGCCAATCACCAGCTGAGCAGTCAGAGTGAAATATGGAGACGAACTGGTCGAACCAGAAACCAGAAACAAGTTCAGCTGAATGTTAGAAAGTCGAGTCGTTCCACACACAGAGAGACAGGCGGAGATTACAGCCACTCGCTCGGAGCCTTCAGACGGACGAAACACTCTGGATTCAAATCGTCTGTTGTGTTTTTAAAGGAAGAATCAGGCTGAACAGTGAGTATCTGACTGAGACGTCCTGATTGATCGACTGAAACTGAAACCACATCATCAGATTCCTTTCAACAGGCCTGAACATGAGCTGAGAGCTGTAGAGACAAACATTAATGTTAGAACTGAGAGTTAAACAGCTGTTGAAGCCTCATTTCTGAACAATATCTACCTCATTAATCAACAACAGCTTTTCTAATTTGAGGATATTCTGCTCGTCAGTTTAATACCATAACATGTTTTGGACTGGACCGTCAGTCCGACTGAACAAAATGTTTGAAAATGTAGTTTGATCGACTGAAAAATGTGACCAGATTCATCTACAGCCACGCTGGCAGTTCTGTTAGGCTGCACTTCTGCTCACAATGACAACCCCAACATATTGAGCCTAACTGGTGGTGCAAGAGACAAAAGCTCATCAAAGACAAATCAGGTCAAAATCCAGGTTATAACTCATCTCTGACAGACGTGCTGCTGTCCAACACTTTCCAAAATAACTACAGTTCACCCAGAAATCTGAAAACTGTCACTGAATTACTGTGATACTGAAGAAAACTTAAAAACATGGTGTTTCTAAGGCAAGTTCTGAACAAGTGAGGACTGTGAGAATGGAGATAATGAGCTGCTCTGCATGATTGTGACTGGAAAAGGACAGCTACAGAAAGAAAATGAAATGTTATCAGTCAATGTAAAATCATGTGTTAGTAATTCTTCTGAATTCTACGTTGATCTGTTCATACAGGTGCTCTGCTCTCTGAAGTCTCCACAAAGTCTCCAAGAAGATCAAGTGAAGAGCTTCAAAACGTAACTTTACAAAGATAATCAACAAAACTCTGCTGAGACGAGTTTCACAGAAAAACAAAGACAGAAAATGAGTCTTGTTAAGGAACCTTCCCAAGAAAATGACCAGAGAGAACCTGAAATATGTCTCCGAGAGGACAACGACACGAGTGAATCAAACTCCAGTGACCGAAAAGACGACAACATGAGGATGAAAGACCCTCTAAAGACAAATCAGAGGGAGAAAAGGACCACAAACCCACTGAGTCTTCTCAAAGAGGACTTCAGCCAGTTTACAGAAGAAGTGTTTAAAATGTTCAAGGACAAAGACACAACGTGCGAGTGTGAAGACCGGCCATCGAGTCAGACAGAAAGTAAACCTGCCAGCAGCACACTTGACCTTCTGAAAGAGGACTTGAGCCAGTTTAAAGAAGACGTAACCAGCATCTTCAGCATCAGTTCGTCCAAGGACAAAGAGATAAAGACGGAGGGCGAGGACCACCCAACAGGTGTGACAGAAAATAAACATACCAGCAGCACGCTGGGACTTCTGAAGGAGGACTTGAGCCAGTTTAGAGAGAATGTGACCAGTGCTTTCGGCATCAGCACATCCAGGGAAAAGGAGACAAAAACGGGGACTGAAGACCTCCCAACAGGTCAGACAGACAATAAACCTGCCAGCAGCACACTAGATCTTCTGAAAGAGGACTTGAGCCAGTTGAAAGACGACGTGACCAGCGTCTTTGGCTTCACTTTGTTGAAGGACAAAGAGACAAAGTCCACAGAAAAGACAATCAACCGTCTCTCTAACGTCTTCAGAATCGGTCTTTCAAAGGAGAGAGACCCTCCGAAGGACAACCCATCAAACAACATCAAGATAAAAGACTCGAGGTCTGAAAGGACTGATGAGCCTCTTAAGAGTCTGTTCAGAAGAGACCTGAAGACTTCTCAAAAAGCAGACAACAGTCAGGGAGTTAAAAAGACCATTTTAGAGACAACGCAGGAACAAAAGGAAGATGGTTTGAGAGGAAACCTCTCAGAGAAGAATGAAGAGACAGTCGAGGCAGAGAAAATAAGTAATACCATGAAAGAGCAGATGAATGAAGTGGATATAACTGTCTGTGAGGAGGAAACTGAAAGGACAGGACTGTCTGAAGCACCACAGAGTGAGGAGGTGATTCCTGCATCGCAGGCAGGTACGTTGATCACTTTGACTATAAAATCATTGAACACCCAGAACTTTGCTTGATGTCAAACTTAAACCAAACACGCTCTCGTTGCTGAGCACAGATAATGTAGAAATAAGGAATTCAATTTAAAAACACTTTTAGTAAGAAGTCACAATAACAGTGCAGAATGTACAATATCAACATTTTAATCTGAGTTGTGTTTTAACTCTACAGCTGAGCAGAGATGTGAGAGTAAAGAGCGCCATGACAACTCAGCTGTGGTGTCAGCTGAGGACCAGACAATAATACAAGAAGGAAAAGATGAAGAAAAAGAAGAAGAAGAAGAACAAAAAGAAAAAAAACAAAAAGAAGAAAACGAAGAAGACGAAGAAGAGAAGCCATCAGAGTCTCTTCCCTGGGCGTCTCTGTCCTCCGGCCTCAGCCTCTTTAGTCTGAGAGACCCAAACAAAGACGACACAAGGTGAGTCGAGCCAAAGAAGAACCACTGTCAGATCCAAACTGTTTCATGTTCGCAGTTAAATGTGATCCATCATGTTTAGCTGTTCGATGCTGTGATTGTTTCTGCTCTTGCAGGGATCAGCCTGGAGACGAGTTGTGGTTGGTGAAAAACTGTAAGCTTACATAGATTTATTTTTATCTTTCTCCCTCACATAGTAAACTTTACAGTATCATCTGCATAGAGTCAGACCATTCACTGAGTCATAACATAATCAGAGAGTTTGGGAAACAACTTCATTGCTTTGTTATTTTCTAATCCACACTACAAATTATTATAGCTACTAAATCAGTGATTAGCTCATCGGTCATCTAATATATGACTGGAGGGGATGAAGATATGAGGATCAACCTCAACAGTTTTTCAAGTATCAAAATGACTCGCTGACTTGACTAATCTCTCTCTGTTTCCTCTCAGTCGCCTGCTATCTGACCCTTGACCCCAACACTGCCAACTCAGAGCTCCGTCTGACCGACTGCAACAGGAGAGCGACTCGAGTCTGGTCAGACCATCACCCCTCGGAGCATCCGGACCGGTTCAAGCGCTGCCCTCAGGTCCTGTGCAGGGAGGGGCTGCTGGACACAGTGTACTGGGAGGTGGTGTGGACCGGTGGCGCCGACATCGGCGTCTCTTACAACAACATCTCCAGAGGCAGAGACACGGTGAGCTGTCTGCTGGGACACAACGAGCGGTCCTGGAGTCTGGAGTGTTCGGAGGGAAGCTACACACCGTGTCACCAAAACAAGAGGTTCAGATCCACCTCACCACAACCCTTCACCCACAGAGTTGGGGTTTACCTGGACTGGTCTGCAGGCTCTCTGTCTTTCTACTGCATCTCTCAGGACGCCATGGTCCACCTTCATACCTTCACCTCTACCTTCACTGAGCCACTCTACCCGGCGTTCTGGGTCTGGGCCTACGACGGCTCAGTATCGCTGTGTCAGGTGGAGTTAGACTGGGAGCGACTGCTGCAGTGAAGCTTCCTGAGGCTCACAGAGGAGCAGATTCAAGCAGCAAGATTCATGATCACTGCTGTCGCCTGGTTTATGTCTTAAGTTTGATACAAAGACAACCAACATTAAGATGTTTCAGTTTGACAGTCAGGAAGGAACAGAAAGTCATTATAACACTAATGAACCACTGGTCAGTGACAGCTGTAGCTGACACGTGTTGTCTTTACCAACAAACAGCAGCTTCAACTGTTTACATGCTGCAACATTTGTGCTGAAAAAGGCCAAAAAAACTGAATAAAGCTGAGAGTTTGATCCTGGATGGAGCGCCGACAGAGGGAACTGGATCTGAGTGGAGCTGACTTCAGGTAAAGCTGTTATCTACAGGTACGTCTCCCTCGGCAACGCACAAGTGATGACGACCGAAGCGACTGGATTTAAAGGCTTCAGATTAAACTATGGCTTTATCTGTGGACACCAACAGACCCAGAGTGGAGCAGAACTGGACCAACGTGGTCCCATCAGTCATCACAAAACAGATTCATCATCAGCTGCCGTCCACACACACACACACACACACACACACACACACACACACACACACACACACACACACACACACACACACACACACACATCTGTTAGTCCACTTTAAGAGTCGAACATACTGAACTCCAGCAGCAGATCAGTTCTGATGTCGAGAGTGAAACATTTATTAAACTGCTTTAATAAAAACAGACGAGTCTGCTGTTGTCTTTGTGTGTGTGTGTGTGTGTGTGTGTGTGTGTGTGTGTGTGTGTGTGTGTGTGTGTGTGAGTGTGTGTTCATGTATATGTCTGACCTGTAGCTGGCTCTCCTGACTCCCTCGGGTCTCGTGCAGCTCCTTCTCCAGCTGCTCCAGACGAGAAACACGCATCTGCAACACACACACACACACACACACACACACACACACACACACACACACACACACACACACACAGCTCAGACACATCCAGATGTTTCGGTTCTACCAACCAGATGTCTGTGTTGTATCTCAACAACAACAATCACATACACTACACGCTGTGTGTGTACTGTATATACAGAATATATCATTTAGATGACGCTGATATAAAGGTGTGTGACTGACGGTCCAATCAGCAGCCTCAGTCTCACCTGTGTCCTCTGCACCACCTCATCGCTGGTGCCGAATCGTTCCTCCATCACAGACTGAACCTGCTGAGCTTCAAACTCCAGCTGCTGCCGGATCAGATCCATCTGCAGAGAGAACTGCAGCGCACACACACACACACACACACACACACACACACACACACACAGGTTAGGGGTCAGAGGTCAAAGTTTTGTCTTCACCTTGAATACTACATCACAAAATGTGTGTTCTCACCGTGTCGATGCGAGGCAGCTGAGCCAGTCTCTGTGACAGCGCCTCCAGCTGGCTGAAGTACCAGCAGCGCTCCCTCTCCTCCCGGTCGATCTCACCGAGCAGGAGGTTCCTACACACACACACACACACACACACACACACACACACACACACACACACACACACACACATCAGATATTACCGTTAGCGTCATGGCTGCTGACTGTGGAGCTGCTCGCTCTCACGCCAAATAAGAGGACGTTACAAGAGCTCGGCTCAGTGGTCCGGAGCTACGACACATTTATCAAAACAAAATATACAAAAGTTCAAATTTCACTCTTTAAACGACCTTCAGTCAGTGCTGTAAAGTACTCAACAGGACAAGAATCACTGTTTTTTATCTGATAGATGATAAGATGAATTATTTTTAAAATGGCTCTGATGCAGCATGTAATCTGTAAAGTAACTAGTAACTAAAGTTATTAGATAAATGTTGGTGAGTAAAAAGTACAATATTTGTCTCCAAACTGTGGTGGAGAGGAAGTATAAAGGAGCAGAAAATGGAAATACTCAAGTAAAGTACTTCAAAATTACACTTAAGAACAGCACTCGAGTAAATGTACTTAGTTACATTCCAACGCTTGAATCCAAACCACTGTTAACTACAACACTCAGCTGACCTCTCCTTGTACAGCTCCTCCAGGTGGTGGTCGCTCTGTCGCCCGTCCGCCCCGCTGATCACAGCAGTTTTGGGCGGGGCTCCGTCCAGGAAGTGATGCGGCAGCATGACCGCGGCGGCCTCGCCCCCCGACGACACGCTCAGACGAGACGAAGGTCTGAGCGGACTCTTCGCTCTGCTCACCGCCGCCACCGAGGAGGAGGAGCAGGAGGAAGGAGGCAGAGCCAGACGATCGTCGAGCTCTGCCCCTCCGACCCCCGTTAGCCCCGCCCCTCCCAGACTGTCCGTCAGCAGCCTCATCTTGTGAGGTTGGTGTTTGAGTTCGTAGTAGTTGGTGAGGTCCATGTGCAGCTCTGAGAGAGGGAGAGGATCAATAATCGGTCAATAAATCAAACACACCAGCTCTGAGAATCAGACTGTTCTCTATAAACTGTTAATCAGTGGGAGTTGATCGAATTTCAGTCTGAACTAATCGACATTAATTAATTGTTTAATTGGATTGAGTCCTAACGAAGCAGAGCCAGCTGCAGCCAATCAGGTTAGCTGATTGAGTCAATTTGTCTGTGAATGATGATTGGTCCCAGCGGAGACAGTCTGAGAGACTCGAGTCGAGACACTATCGTTTCTACTCAGCAGGGACGGACTTTAAAGGAACATTACAACTGAACCTGATGTCAGGCTGTAGTTTTGAGACAGACTGAACCTTTGAGTTGGTGCAGCACGTCGCTCCTCCCGGACGAGGCCAGTGTTCCCGCCTCCTGCTCCAGTTTACTCTGCAGCTGCTTCAACACCTCCTGCAGGAGAAGAAGGAGAAACCTGATTAAAGACGTGTTCACAGAGGGAAACATCCACCCAGGAGGTGGAGGAGGGGTTTGTGTACAGTCGTAAATCTGGGCGCTGTGGTTTTACATAAAGTCAATAAAAAAGATGCAGATGTATAAAAGGAAGAAGGCGTGTTTCTGGTTTGGTTTGGGAATCTTAGTGGACTACAGTGGTGGAGTCTGTAGTCCTAAAACCCAGAAATCAGTTAGCATGTTAGCGCTTCCTGTCCCCTTGTCTGTGAGTTTGTTGTGAAAACCTTTAACATCACTTTTATGAAGATTTTCACATTTTGTCTTCTTCCATCATCTTTTATGATTTGATAGATTTGTTCACAAAGAGAATAAAACACACACAAACACATGTTTCAATTCAACTGCTCAGTTCTATTTCTGCACGTTTTATCTCCTTACAGGATCAAATGTTAATAATTAATAAAGTTGTCTGAGTGTTCAAAGACATTCTTGTCACATTTAAAGGTTTTAAGCTGTAATGAGATCAGAATCAGTGCTGGATGTGTTGGATGTGTAGAATAAAACTCCTCCTGTCTCCGCGCTGATACAAACTGCTCCTGCAGCTTCAATACTCTTAAACCTTTAAAGTGTCTCTGGATGCTTCAGCTCACCACAGCTCAGATCCAACATCACACACAGCGATCGATTCAACAGTTTCGACATCAGAGGCTCAAAAAGATGAAAAAGTAGATCCCACAGAAGATAATAATCCAGTAAAACAGGTCAGATCCTCCAGCAGCAGATAAAACATCACACAGGTCCAGACGAGCGTCCTCCTTCAGAACTGAACCCTGCAGACCGACGCTGACTCTGTCTGATGTGGTCGTTAGAGATGAGGATGAGCTGCGATGTCGTCGTCCTGCAGACTCACCTGCTGCAGGTGAAAGTCACTCTGCACCTCTCCGTCCGTTTGTGTGTCGGACGTCCTGATTCTGATCAAAGCTGCTGAGCTCAGTCTGATAATCCAGCTGCTGCAGCATCTGGACACGTGAGTCCCAGTGTGTAGTCACATGCGTGTGTGCACATCCATGTGTGTTTATGTGTGTGCAGCTGATAGGATTTACTGCAGGCTTTGGGTCTTAGCCTGGTTTTACAGTTTCTGTCTCGGTGTGTTTATTGATTATTCTCTTATTAATGGAGCTGGATTTTAGACGTCGTCACAGTTTGATTTCAGACTTTAGATGTTGACGAGAAAGAGAATTAAAATGTTTCTAAAAGACGAGGAAATTAATATGTTTTACATTTTCTCCCTGACGAAGAGTTGAGAAGGTGTTTTATTTCCCTGTCGCTCGTTGTCACGCACAGAAAAACACGAGTTAATGACAATAAAAAGAGGCGTTTTTTAAATAATTAATTACAAATGAAGATTGAAATGTTCGAGTGTTGTTGACTGTTGTTGGTGGTTTGGATGAAGGTGAGGACAGTGATGGTGCTGGTGGTGTTGGTGTCTCCAGACTGACCTTCATGCCGGAGGTCTCCGTCTCCAGTTTGGACAGGTGGTTGGAGTTGTCCTCCAGCTCCCTCCGCAGGTGGGAGTTCTCCTTGCGGAGCGCCTCCACCTGGTGGGCCAGCTGGTCGTAGGAAGCCACAGCGTTGGCCATCTTCACACTCTGCAGCGCCTCCTGCAGCAGCACACAGGTGGAGGAGTGTTAGAAGCTTCACCCATTCATACAGTTTGACAGGTTCACACAGGGAGGAGACATCAGCAGCAACAGGTTTGTTTCTTTCTGGTCTCATTTGGAAACACACAGACACAAATACAGAACAAAAGAGGAGCGTTCAGGAGGTCAGGTATGATTGTTTGGTCCCGTGCCAGAGTACGATTGAGAACACCTGAGTCTGAACCAGTAGGTGGCAGGATGTAATCCATCAATACACACAAAGAAGAAGAAGTGACCGCTCGTGTCACTGACACACAGCCCGTCGTTTGGTACAGCTGCTCTCACACCTGATGCGAACTGGACCCGAGCTCACATGAACAAAACTCACCAACACTTTTTCAAGCAGACCCGGGCACAGTTCACTGACTGGACCCCGGTACGCTACACTTTTGTTCGCACTGATCAAAGGAACTGGACTTCAAACTGAGCTGTGCAGATTTGCATTTCCATCACCAGTGTTATCGTGGCGAGCTGGGCCGAGCTGACAGACCGCAGCCAATCCATGACGACCCCCATCTCTGCCAAACCTCTGGTCCCTGATGTGAAAGCACCCTTAGTTTTTGTTGTTCTTCCTGTTTTACCAACACGGCCTGAACTGTCTTAAGGAACCATTCAGTACCACCAACCAGAACATGAAGGGCTCAAAGCTAAAGTCACAAAATACAACTGAATTCAGTTTCCTCCAAATATAACAGGGAGGTCTGGTGTGTTACCTCACAGGAAACAAGGAGAGAGACAGGTTTACACCAATGTTAAAAAAAACCAAACTCCTCCTCTCCTTCACCTTCACCTCCTCCTCCTCCTCCTCCTCCTCCTCTCCTTCTCCTCCTCCTGCTCCTCCTCTCCTCCTCCTCTCCTTCACCTCCTCCTCCTCCTCCTCCTCTCCTCCTCCTCCTCCTCCTCCTGCTCCTGGACAGCAGATGGCTCACAGGGAGTCTGATAATCACCCGTCACTTCAGTTGTAGATGTGTTTCTGCTGTGAACAGACCAACATGAAGCTCCTGACAGTCTGTTAGATAACATGTTATCTAAGTTTGTCCTGCGGCTGTTTCCATCCTCCACTCATCTGATCCTGAATCAGTCTGATAACAGTTTCCACTCATTACTCCACAAACAACAACAGGCTCAACAACTGGACGATAATATTCTTCTTCTTATCGTTATTATTATTATTATTATTATTATTATTATTACTGTCCAACCTCTTTACAATCATCACAGTGAAGATGGTTGTTGTTTGTCAGACATACTGTGCTGATAATGAAACATAATAACACGACTACAGATTTTGGATTTCTCTCTTTTTCTTTTTAAATCACTCCATAAATCAAATATACTGTCAACATTAAAATCTTTGTTCTATAAACCAGGCTGTGAGTGACTTATGAACAGAGCCCTCTGTCGAAGCCCTCAGAATATAAACTCACGCGAAGATGTTTTCTGATATTTTATGTTTAAACGTGCAGGTTAGGCTCAATAACAGGAGCATATCTTAATAAATCTCCAGAACAGGAATCTAACTAAATAACACACTAAAATAAACACATAAATGTGTATTTAAGCTGTTTTCAGCTGCAGCGTCTCGATTAATGTGACCAAAATAATCTGACAACTATTTCATTTGTTTTCCTGCAGACTGTGATCACAGCAGACGAGCTGTATGGAGACACATGATGTCTCCAGCTACTTCAGTTGTTTAGGACGATGCTGCAACACTTTCTGGGTGAACTGTTCCTTGAACACAACCTCAAAAACCCGTGAATCTGCCCTTTAAGTTAAACCACTATCTCTCCTCAGCCTACTATCATTTCACAGACATGGCTGCGTATTGTCTTTATATTAATATTTCCTCTTATTATTTCTCTGCATGCTTGTTTTGTATTTTATCAACAGTTTTGATGTTATCTAACTGACTGCTGCTTCTGTGCAGCCACAGTTCACAGAGATGAGCAGAGATCACAAATGATCCAATAAAACGATCAATGAGTGAAGCTCAGACTGAGTCCGTGACACAGTGAGGTCATCACTCCGGGGTCAGACCTGCACATGCTCAGTGAGCTCTTTGAAGCTGAATCAGACGGTGACCTTCACTGCAGAGACAGACCGCTGAGTCCAACAGCAGGCTGCAGACAGGAAGTGACTCTGCTCTGCTCGTTTGTTTGTTTGTTTGTTTGTTTGAGGCAGTAAATAAACTACTCTTCTCTCTTCCTGTTGATGCTCAGGTGATTTTGTGTCTCTGTTTTTTTTTTGCCCGGTGCAGCAGATCTGAAGTCAGCAGGCGGTCAGTGCAGCAAATGTCACTGCTGCATTCATAATGAGGAGCTGACCCCAGGGGGATTGTGGGTAAGAGGAGGGCGGAGGTCTGAGAGGAGGAACAGCCTCCATTTAAAGTGGATTTACTGGACGTGTTCTCAGGTTACAGGACAGACTCAATATCAAGTGATCAGCAAGAAATGTGACGCTACGAAAGGCAACAACGCACCACCGTCTGAAATAATCACTAGTAATCCTAAATACAGTGTTTGAGTAAATGTAGTTACTTGTAAATAAAGTTACTTTCCACCTCTGACTTTAAATCACATAATTAACAGAACTCACTGATTTTAGAGAGTAAAAACTTCATTTTCACAGAAGCTTATTGATTATCAGTGAAGTCTCCACCAATCACACACCAACATCATTGTAATCTGATTACTTTCACAGGCAGACTCAGGTTTAGAGTTAGAGGACACATCAGGGAGCGTCCTCACAAGTATAAATAAAGAAATGTGTGTGTGAAGGTCTGCGATACTGCAGACCTCAGCAGGTGTGTGTGTGTGTGTGTGTGTGTGTTTGTGTGTGTGTGTGTGTCATCAAACACCTCTGACATATTGATGTTCAGTGTTACCATGGTAACAGGGCCACATCCCCCACTATCGCCATGGTGACACATTTACATCAAGAGATGGCTCTTTCTGCCTCTCTTGTCATCTGATGCACGCACACACACACACACACACACACACACACACACACACACATACACATACACATACACATACACATACACATACACATACACGCACACGCACACGCACACACACACACACACACACACACACACACACACACACACACACAGAAGGCTCACTGCTGCAGTCGCTGCAGAGCATGCTGGGTAAGAAAATGTGGAAGCTCCCAAGAGGATAGCGAATCAGACGGAGACCTAACCAGTGTTAATGGAGCCTGTTAACGGTGCAGTTGCTATGGCAACCACCGATCTGAGGCGTGTGACCCCAATATGAGTCGACGCCGAGAGGAGATGAAACAGGAAGAGACCGGAGAGAGGGAGAGAGAGAGAGACAAAGGAAAGAGGAGCCAATGTGACTGACTGCAGACTCTCAGCTGCTGTTAGCTGCTAGTTTGCTAGCAGCTCTCTGAGCTTTGTAGACTAATAACTACATAAACAACTCTGATAAATGCCACAATCATACAAGCTAACAGCCGTCAGGAACACTGTGGCTGTGTGCTTTGTGCTAACTGAGTTAGCTTCACGAACACTGTGGTTGTGTGCATTGTGCTAACTGAGTTAGCTTCACGAACACTGTGGCTGTGTGCTTTGTGCTAACTGAGTTAGCTGCTGAACGAGTCATTGTTCAGGTCAGCAGCTGTGTTCTGTGATCGCCGTCATCAGTCATCATCTGTAGCTACCTCATGTCTCACTCACATGTAAGAAAACACCTGACGTTGTCATAATGAACGTAAACCACAAGCATGGCTATTGTTAGCACTCACCGCCATCAAGCTAGCATGTTAGCATTGGGAAATTTTGGATGCACTTCCTAAAATGTTAGTTGTGGGCTTTAAGACATTAAAAATCAACATTTCATCCAACTGTGCTTCTACAAAATATGAAGAATGATTGATTGATTGTTGTCCCAAACCGACAGTGAGTTAGTGACATCATCATGATGTCTTCAACACAAAAAGGGTTTGGTCGAAATAAAGAACAGATCTACGGTCACATTTGATTCATAATCCAGCAGGATGAGACACAGCGACGACCTCTGGCTACAGAGTAAGTGGGAAGAATACAAACAACCTGAAGACGCTGCAGTCATTCACAGTGAGTTAGCTAACTCTATCTACCAATGTTAAGTCAATCACACGGGGCAGTCGGCCGTATCAATTTGAGCTTAATCATCTAGTGAGTCACGGCAGTGCAGCCTTTTGACAAAAGTTCAAAAGCGTTTTCGTCTACAGATTAAGATTAAATCAAAAACAGCAGCCAGAATTAAAGCGTCCGTCTTCACTGTCTGACCTTCAGGTTCATGTTTCTGCTGCTTTAGATCAAATTTCCTTTTTTTGTCTGTAAAAACAAAACTACTGGACGAGACAGACGGTCGCACTAAGCAGTTATTGATCATATATGATATCTGAATCATGTGTTTATCAGTATTTCTCCTCCTGCTGCTGACGGTGACATCTGTAACTGTCTCAATAATAAATGTTCACGTATTAAAAGTGTGTCTCTGAACAAAGAGACTGTCGATCACTCCCACCACCTGCTCCACCCCCCTCATCCACCCGGCCTGCATCTCTCCTCCTCCCTCTGGGGACTGTCTGGTTACCATGGCAACCGCATCCTCCAGGCAGGCAGAGAGGAGGAGGAGGAGAAAATGGCGCCGGTGTGGAGGAAGAGTGGAGTCAGGCACACATCCAGATACGTCTCTGGGTTTAAACACAGCTTCGACCTGTCAGGGTGATGTTACTTTGAAATCTTAAAACCAGAGTGAGATTATAATTTAATCTGGTGCATCAGACTGAGAGGAGACTCTCCCCGAGATGATAAAAGCCTTTCCTCTAACAGTCACTGCTACAAGCTAATAAATGAAGCTGAGAGCTTCATGGTAACTGAGCTCTCTCCTCTGTCCGACAGGGAGGACATTTCCCCTCACTGTTGGTACCTGATTACTGGGCCTAATACTAAACTATACTATAACGATACTTCAACATAATTAAAGTAAATAACTTCAGAGTTGTATCAGCGTGTTAGTAGAGGCAGCTGTTAAAAACTAATATTTTGGTTGTGTTTGTACGCAACATTCAACGGAGAGCTAACAGGCAGAACAAAATGCCGTCTGACCTGTAAATGATTTCTTGTTATTTAGGGAAGTTCATAAAATGTCAGACACATCTGTCAGTCCAGTCACCAGGATAACACGTCACAGGCTACATATTGTGTTTACATTATATGTTCACATATATGTATGTTTATTATCTGACTGTCATGTCTGGAGGTGGAGCTCTCTGGATATTTTAAGGACAGCTCAGGACACTTTCTAGTCTGTTCGTGGAACAAAAAAACAGATATTTTTGACGGTAAGTCAAGTTGGACCACGAGTCCGGGTGTTTTTAACGAGATCTCGGGACATATACAGCTGTGTTAGTGGCGACCAAAGCAGGACGCCATTTTAAGTCCAAACAGATATTTTTCGGACCCAAACCGAGTGGTTCTGTGTTTAAACATGACCAGAGCAGAGAAAACACAGATACCATGTTTTTGTTTTAGGTTAACTTTCACAGAGAAGCTACTTTACTCACTGTGTTCATCCATCCATCACCACCAACAGCATCAACAGCACCACCATCAGTACCACCATCAGTACCACCTACAGCACCACCATCAGTACCACCCACAGCACCACCATCAGTACCACCATCAGTACCACCCACAGCACCACCATCAGTACCACCTACAGCACCACCATCAGTACCACCATCAGTACCACCATCAGTACCACCTACAGCACCACCATCAGTACCACCTACAGCACCACCATCAGTACCACCTACAGCACCACCATCAGTACCACCATCAGTACCACCATCAGTACCACCTACAGCACCACCATCAGTACCACCTACAGCACCACCATCAGTACCACCATCAGTACCACTATCAGTACCACCCACAGCACCACCATCAGTACCACCCACAGCACCACCATCAGTACCACCTACAGCACCACCATCAGTACCACCCACAGCACCACCATCAGTACCACCTACAGCACCACCATCAGAACAGCAGCAGAATGATCCAGGTAAAGAGCAGATAGGTGGATGAAGCAGCTCCATGTTTCATGATAGATGAAGCTTTCATAGCCTCCATCCTTCAACACAGCAGCAGACTGTCATGTCATCACAGAGTGAGTCAGCGCTCACACTTCCAACAAACAACAGCTCCGACACAGCAGCATGAAAACACACCTGGAGACATCTCCACAGGGAGACATCTCCACAGGGAGACATCTCCACATCGACCGACAAACTCGACCTGAAGAAGTCTGAACAACTTCACTTCCATGACCACCGAGCAAAGCCCAAAACCTTTTACCTTTAATGTTGTTCTTATTCTCAGTGTTTAAAAGGTCCACAGCAGATTTGAACCCTCAGACAGTTAGAAGGTCAAAGGTCGGAGTGAGAGCTCCAATGATCATCACAGTCCACACACCTCAGTCCAACAGCAGAGATCAGCTCTCTGCTCTCTCCCAAACCTCTCCGTTACATAACGTGACATCACAGCCGCCTTTTCCAGCTGATTGGAGGACTTCCTGTCCCAGAGGCTCTGTGAGTCACAGCAGAGCAGTCTCAACCAGCTCGACCCGAAAACAGCTGCTGAACATCTGATACGCTGAGGTCAGAGGTCAGACTGTCTCTGCTCGACGCCTCTGAACGACTCGGACGAGAACAGATCAACACAAACCGGTCCTAAACATCAGAGCTCCATCTGAGCTTACAGACACAGAGAGGTGGTTACAGATAAGATAAGTTCATACTGATTCAGTCGGTTCTGGTCCAAAGCCTGCAGAGATTCGGTTTACTGAGATAGAAGTCACAGAAACACCTGACGAGCCCGAACACAACAGACATGTTGTATGTTTCTTAATAAAAGACTTTAACAGTTGATGTTTTGTGACTCTGTGACTTCGACTGCAGACACTTAAACAACATTATGGGACACAACAGGAAACACTGAGGACGCTGTGGAGCTGAACTTTGACCTCTGTGTGTCTTTATCGCTGTGAAAAACACAGCACATCAACAAGAACTGATTTATGGAAGTGGTTGATTATTTTCCATGATTCACGATCTTTGATTGTTGCATCAGTGTGATTAATCAGATACTTTGGGTGCTGAATGAGTCAAAAACTGACACACTGGGCTGTTGTATCTGAAATAATGTAATGTGTCATCATCATGCATATATCTATACTGTAAAATGACATCATGCGAGTGCTGCAGGATCGTATGACATCAGAGGACATGTCTTCACTTTAACAACTTAAAAGCAGGTTTAAACAGTGAGTGCAGTGTGGAGCTTTAATCAAGAGGAAACTCAGTCAATACATTTTAAATATAAAATGTCGGACTGGACCTGGTTCTGGTGGATTTTCAGAAGTAAATAAAATGCTTCAGTATCAGAGACAAATGATGAAAATATCCACGGCAGCCTGAATTTTATGAAAAAGGCTGAAATTTTACTGCAGTTATATAAAAACATGAGTGAATGGTTGATGCTTCATGCTGATCAATCTCCAGCTCATCCTTCAGTTATTGATTGATTTTCTGTCAGACAGACGCTGGTTTCACAACTGATTCACTGATAAATGAAGGAATGTCTTCTTCATGTGGAGATGCAGCTGAGAGCCTGCTTTTTAAATCACTTCCTGTTGGTGTGTTCAGGGACACTCCAACATCTGACGAGACAGATCTGCTGCTGAACAACGTCAGGACGATGACTCACGTTATCAGAAAATCAAACAGATAAAAAAAACACGTCAGAAAGAGAAAGTGAATTTAATTGTTTCTTGTGTTCGATATTGTTGTTGTTTAGCAGCCGACGCTCAGATGTCTGAGTTTACATGAACACATCATAATGTTTGATTTATTCAAAATCAGCATAGTCAATTTTTTCCCCCAAAGTTGTGTTTTGACAATGACAATGAAGATGATTGGACACAAACAGGTGAACGTGTTCATCAAATTAAAACTAATATATATAATAATATGAAAAATACAGTAATCAGAAAGTTTTCAGTAACTTATTTGTAATGATGCTGCTGGGGGATCATCAAGTGTCTGAACGTTCGGTCTGACATTCAAAACTACATTAAGAAATCACCTAATTTAATCCTTCAGCAGGAGATGATGACTTTATGAATTATGAACTAAGACGATTAAAGTTTCCAAAGTTTTAAATCCAAACCTCCATCCTCCTCCATCCAACCCTCCATCCTCCACCATCCTCCTCCATCCAACCCTCCATCCTCCACCATCTTCCTCCATCCTCCACCATCCAACCCTCCATCCTCCACCATCCAACCCTCCATCTTCCTCCATCCTCCTCCATCCAACCCTCCATCCTCCACCATCCAACCCTCCATCCAACCCTCCATCCTCCTCCATCCTCCACCATCCAACCCTCCATCCTCCACCATCCTCCACCATCCAACCCTCCATCCTCCTCCATCTTCCTCCATCCTCCACCATCCAACCCTCCATCCTCCTCCATCTTCCTCCATCCTCCACCATCCAACCCTCCATCCTCCTCCATCCTCCACCATCCAACCCTCCATCCTCCACCATCCTCCACCATCCAACCCTCCATCCTCCACCATCTTCCTCCATCCTCCTCCATCCTCCTCCATCCAACCCTCCATCCTCCTCCATCCAACCCTCCATCCAACCCTCCATCCTCCACCATCTTCCTCCATCCTCCACCATCCAACCCTCCATCCTCCTCCATCCAACCCTCCATCCTCCACCATCCAACCCTCCATCCTCCACCATCCTCCACCATCCAACCCTCCATCCTCCTCCATCTTCCTCCATCCTCCTCCATCCTCCACCATCCTCCACCATCCAACCCTCCATCCTCCACCATCTTCCTCCATCCTCCTCCATCCTCCACCATCCAACCCTCCATCCTCCTCCATCCTCCACCATCCAACCCTCCATCCTCCACCATCCAACCCTCCATCCTCCACCATCTTCCTCCATCCTCCACCATCCAACCCTCCATCCTCCACCATCTTCCTCCATCCTCCACCATCCAACCCTCCATCCTCCTCCATCTTCCTCCATCATCCTCCACCATCCAACCCTCAATCCTCCACCATCTTCCTCCATCCTCCACCATCCAACCCTCCATCCTCCACCATCCTCCACCATCTTCCTCCATCCTCCACCATCTTCCTCCATCCTCCACCATCTTCCTCCATCCTCCACCATCCAACCCTCCATCCTCCACCATCTTCCTCCATCCAAACCTCCATCCTCCTCCATCCAACCCTCCATCCTCCACCATCCTCCACCATCCAACCCTCCATCCTCCACCATCTTCCTCCATCCTCCTCCATCCTCCACCATCCAACCCTCCATCCTCCTCCATCCAACCCTCCATCCTCCACCATCTAATTCATTCATCCTGTCCATCCAACCCTCCATCCTCCACCATCTTCCTCCATCCTCCACCATCCAACCCTCCATCCTCCTCCATCTTCCTCCATCATCCTCCACCATCCAACCCTCAATCCTCCACCATCTTCCTCCATCCAACCCTCCATCCTCCACCATCCTCCACCATCTTCCTCCATCCTCCACCATCTTCCTCCATCCTCCACCATCCAACCCTCCATCCTCCACCATCTTCCTCCATCCAACCCTCCATCCTCAACCATCCAACCCTCCATCCTCCACCATCCTCCACCATCTTCCTCCATCCTCCTCCATCCAACCCTCCATCCAACCCCCCATCCTCCACCATCCAACCCTCCATCCTCCTCCATCCAACCCTCCATCCTCCTCCATCTTCCTCCATCCTCCACCATCCAACCCTCCATCCTCCTCCATCTTCCTCCATCCAACCCTCCCTCCTCCACCATCTTCCTCCATCCTCCACCATCCAACCCTCCATCCTCCTCCATCTTCCTCCATCCTCCACCATCCAACCCTCAATCCTCCACCATCTTCCTCCATCCAACCCTCCATCCTCCTCCATCCTCCACCATCCAACCCTCAATCCTCCACCATCTTCCTCCATCCAACCCTCCATCCTCCTCCATCCAACCCTCCATCTTCCTCCATCCTCCACCATCCAACCCTCCATCCTCCACCATCTTCTTCCATCCTCCACCATCCAACCCTCCATCCTCCACCATCCAACCCTCCATCCTCCACCATCTTCCTCCATCCAACCCTCCATCCTCCACCATCCAACCCTCCATCCTCCACCATCCTCCACCATCTTCCTCCATCCTCCTCCATCCAACCCTCCATCCTCCACCATCTTCCTCCATCCTCCACCATCCAACCCTCCATCCTCCTCCATCCAACCCTCCATCCTCCACCATCTTCCTCCATCCTCCACCATCCAACCCTCCATCCTCCTCCATCTTCCTCCATCCTCCATCTTCCTCCATCCTCCACCATCCAACCCTCAATCCTCCACCATCTTCCTCCATCCTCCACATCCAACCCTCAATCCTCCTCCATCCAACCCTCAATCCTCCACCATCTTCCTCCATCCTCCACCATCCAACCCTCCATCCTCCTCCATCCAACCCTCAATCCTCCTCCATCCAACCCTCCATCCTCCACCATCAAACCCTCCATCCTCCTCCATCCAACCCTCCATCCTCCACCATCCAACCCTCCATCCTCCACCATCCAACCCTCCATCCTCCACCATCTTCCTCCATCCTCCTCCATCCAACCCTCCATCCTCCACCATCCAACCCTCCATCCTCCACCATCTTCCTCCATCCTCCTCCATCCAACCCTCCATCCTCCACCATCCAACCCTCAATCCTCCACCATCCAACCCTCCATCCTCCTCCATCCAATCCTCCATCCTCCACCATCCAACCCTCCATCCTCCTCCATCCAACCCTCCATCCTCCACCATCCAACCCTCAATCCTCCTCCATCCAACCCTCCATCCTCCTCCATCCAACCCTCCATCCAACCCTCCATCCTCCACCATCCAACCTTCCATCCTCCACCATCTTCCTCAATCCTCCTTCAAGTATTTAAAACTGTACTTTAATACAGCATTTGAGCAAATGTACTCAGTTACTTCTAATTTTCTTCTGAATACAAACCAGCTTTAAAATAAAATAATTGACATGATTTCCAAAATCAAAAACTGACTGACCTGTTTGGGGAAGTTTGTTGGGGACTATTTTCAGCAGCGGATTAATCCACATTTGTGCTCTGGTGAGTATTTGGGGCAGCAGATAAATTCAGACTCCAGTTATCAGCACCGTTACCTTTATATTCATCTTATTTAAATAAAAACTAATCAGCTTTAAATAATGTGATCTGTTCAATCATAGATCTGACTATAAATGTTTACTGTTATTTTTCTTAAAAATCCCAAAACACTCACAAATCTAAATCATAAACCTGATCACACGAATTAAATCAGATCTACTTTCACCTTCCAGTGCAGATGTAATGATCTAATAGACACAGATCCATGAAATACACAGATCCCTCGCATCAACATCATATAAGTAGAGAATAAAATACAAACTGGATAATAAACAGAGCGTCATGATGAACCAGTGAGACCAGCTCAGACTGGGAGACAGAACCAGCTCAGACTGGGAGACAGAACCAGCCCAGAAACCAACCCCAACCATCAAATGCAACAAATCTCCATGTTCGACTGGAGAAAAGCAGCTCTGGTGTTTAAATAATATAATAAATAAAATCACCTTCCTGTTTTTTTTATCTCCAGGTTTAAACTATAAATCTGTTTTTCATATTTGACCTCTGAAATATATATATATTTTTTAGCTTCTGCTTTTTTCTGACGACATCGATGATTCATCAGCTCCTCCACCCTCCATCCTCCATCTGCAGGAAGGAGGACAAAAAAAACAGGACGCACCCCTGAAGGAGCCGCATGAACGATGGATGGACTGAAATAAAAACGCAGCTAAGAAGAAAAATCAACCTGAAATCTG
>NC_140190.1:818097-843097 GCF_965226575.1 Pagrus pagrus | reverse complement strand
AAGATGATTTAATCCATTAATCACAGATACGAACTAAAAGCTAAAAAGATTTAATCAACGTATATGAAAATATTTCTATTTCTAAAACTGTCAGGATCTAAATGTAGTTCGTGTTGTCAGTTCAAGCTGCTGCTGGAGGCGCGAGGCTCAGTCTGCGGGATGATCCGCTTCTGTTTTCTCTGGGTGACGCGTCTGAGTGACGCTGGTGGAGGTGAAGGTGTGGAGGGAAAATGTATTTATACTCTGGAAGATGATGATGATGATGATGAGGTGCCAGTGTGGAGGCTGAAAATGACACTTCCGCTTGAGGATTACAGCCTTCAAAATAAGAGCGAAGACACCTAGTTTTATTTTTTATATTCAGATTAATTCACTTCAAACCATCAGTGTGAAAACCACTGCTGGTCTCTTTCACGGCTAAATGTTCGCGCGTTTATATACGTTATTTTACTTATTATTATATTTAAAGAATGCGTAAAGTTAAGATTTAAAACATAGATTTCAAGATGAAATGAAGGTTTTTGCCGGCAGTTTTTTTTTTTACAGAATCATGCTTTTATTTTGATGAAACCCGAGCGGAAGTGTTCCTGTTGTTTGTGCCAGAAGGAAGGAGGTGATGGAGGGAGGAGGAGGAGGAGGAGGAAGAGGAGGAGGGCTGATGTGTGCTGATCAGCAGCAGGTCTGATGATGATGATGATGATGATGATGATGATGATGATGATGGTGATGATGTGAGTCAGAGAGCGGAGGGTTCAGGATGCTCACAGCCGCTCCGGAGTAGACAAACCCCGGACACAGACCCGCAGAGGAGCCGCAGAGGAGCCACGGTGAGTCCGCACTCATCACACCGACACTCGCTCACTGACGGCGGGGAGCGCGCAGACAGCAGCCCGGCGGAGGAGCTCCACAGTCGGTGTGATTTCACCGCCCGGCTCGGTGCTGCTGCTGCTGGGGCTCATTTCAGAGCTGTGCGTGCATGTGTGCGTGCGTGTGCGTCTTTAACTGTGTGTCCAAGCCACCGAGTGCGCGTGCCCGGCTGTGCGCGAGCTCGATCGTTACTATTGAGCGAGTCAGACTGATTAACATGATGAGAGGAGATAATGAGTCTGCAGCTGATGGAGACTGAGAACAAAGCAGCAGGTCAGAGTGTGTGCGTGCGTGCGTGTGTGTGTGTGTGTGTGTGTACAGAGGTGAGTTGTGTTTGTGTTGTTTCATTGATTCTTGATGCTTTGGCAACATAGTTCTCACATTCATGCCAATAAAGCAAATTTGAGAGAGAGAGAGAGAGAGAGAGAGAGAGAGAGTGTGTGTGTGTGTGTGTGTGTGTGTGTGTATGTGTGAGTGAGTGTGTGTGAGAGAGTGTGTGTGTGTGTGTGTGTGTGTGTGTGAGAGAGAGAGAGAGTGTGTGTGTGTGTGTGAGTGAGTGTGTGTGAGAGAGTGTGTGTCTGTGTGAGTGTGTGTGAGAGAGAGAGTGTGTGTGTGTGTGTGTGTGTGTGTGTGTGTGTGAGAGAGAGAGAGAGAGAGTGTGTGTGTGTGTGTGTGTGTGTGTGTGTGTGAGAGAGAGAGAGAGAGAGAGTGTGTGTGTGTGAGTGTGTGTGTGTGTGTGTGTGTGTGTGTGTGTGTGAGTGTGTGAGAGAGAGAGAGAGAAAGAGAGTGAGTGTGTGTGTGTGTGTGTGTGTCTCTGTGTGTGTGTGTGTGTGTGTGAGTGTGTGAGAGAGAGAGAGAGAGAGAGAGAGTGAGTGTGTGTGTGTGTGTGTGTGTGTCTCTGTGTGTGTGTGTGTGTGTGTGTGTGTGTGTGAGTGTGTGTGTGTCGTGACGACTGATCAGCCTGTTGCTGCTGTCAGATATCATCACCTGAGGCGTCAGCGTACAAATACTACAGGAATACTTCAGGAATACTATAGTCATGTAGTACTTCATCATTACTGGTGTACAGAGGTGAAGAAGTAAAAGTACTGCACTCAGTATCAGCATCAAAATATATTTAACGTGCCAAAAGTAAAAGTACTCCTCATGCAGAGTAATATATATTATAATATTGTTTTAGAGGTGAAGAAGTACTTGATATTTCTTATTGTTCTTATGTTTGATAAACTGTTTAAATCACAATATTTTACTTGTTATTATTGTTCTTGCTTGTTTGCACTCGTCTCTCCACCTGTTTTTGTGCCATGTTGTTTTTTAAATCACTTGTGAACTGTCTGAATTGTTTGAAAGCTGCTGTATGAACAACGTTTATTTGATTTATTGAAAAGTATCAACATGAAAAAGTAAAAGTACTCATCATGCAGAGTAATATTATATATATATTATATTGTTTTACAGTCAGTGATGTGTTTGTCACTTTAACGCTGCAGCTGATGAAGATCATTGTAATAACTGTACAAACAGTGTAATCTATTATAGTATATTATTATTTATTGGTTGATTATATTTAGTATTAATAATCTGGATCTCACAAATAAATGTAGTGAAGTAAAAAGTACAATATTGCATAAAGTACAAGTACCATAAAAGTTGGGCACTTATAAAAAGACAGCAGTCAGTCAAATAGTAAAATAATTTAGATTAATAGTCAGAACATATGAATATTATTATTATTATTATATATCATAGTGAATATTATAATAATATTAACGTCTGAATTGTAATATTGTAGTAAAATAAACACAGTCAGAGTATTTTATGAATATCTGAGTGATGTGAAGCTGCTGACAGGAACGTGAATATTAAATACTGCTGTGGTCATAATCTACTTTATGAGATAATCTTTCTTCTAACAGAATAATGAGGAACTTCATTGTCCTGCGTATAAAACAGCATCGAACACAGTAAAAAGTATTAATAAAAGACTGTGTTCAGATCAGCTGATCTGATTCGTATTATAACTGACACCACTGGACGGTGCCTCTGCTGCAGCTGACGTTTTACTGACACCGTCCTGCTGACTGAGACCGAAACACACCAAACTTATTTTAATGTTCTCATTTTGAAATAATATATGAAACTAGAGACGTTCAGAAGAACCTGTGGCTGTGAGTGCTGCCTGCTGAAAAGCTAAATGAACATTGTTAATGTGTACAAATGTTGAATTCTGCCAATAATGTGTGAAAGAGAGTGAAGAAGGCTGACGTCAAACTGAACTGGTGACTTTAACATATCTGAAGTCTGTCTCACAATTTAGACGTTTTAATCTCATAATTATGACTTTTTAAGAAGCATGACGAGTCGTACTAACAGTGAGAGTGAAAACATACTGCATGCTGGGAGCTGTAGTGTTGCTGAAAGAGTCAAACACTGAAGAGTGAGCAGAAACTAATTCACTCAGGAAAATGTTCAAGAAATATCACAAACAATATAAAGTGTACTGGTGCAGTACTGAAGTACTGAAGTACTTCAGTACGTCAGTACATCAGTACTTCAGTACGTCAGTACGTCAGTACATCAGTACTTCAGTACGTCAGTACTTCAGTACGTCAGTACGTCAGTACATCTGTACGTCAGTACTTCAGTACGTCAGTACGTCAGTACTTCAGTACGTCAGTACGTCAGTACGTCAGTACTTCAGTACGTCAGTACGTCAGTACGTCAGTACGTCTGTACGTCAGTACTTCAGTACGTCAGTACGTCAGTACTTCAGTACGTCAGTACTTCAGTACGTCAGTACGTCAGTACTTCAGTACGTCAGTACGTCAGTACGTCAGTACATCTGTACGTCAGTACTTCAGTACGTCAGTACGTCAGTACATCTGTACGTCAGTACTTCAGTACATCAGTACGTCAGTACTTCAGTACGTCAGTACGTCAGTACTTCAGTACTTCAGTACGTCAGTACGTCAGTACGTCAGTACATCTGTACGTCAGTACTTCAGTACGTCAGTACGTCAGTACGTCAGTACGTCTGTACGTCAGTACTTCAGTACATCAGTACGTCAGTACTTCAGTACGTCAGTACGTCAGTACGTCAGTACATCAGTACTTCAGTACTTCAGTACGTCAGTACGTCAGTACGTCAGTACTTCAGTACGTCAGTACGTCAGTACGTCAGTACATCAGTACTTCAGTACTTCAGTACGTCAGTACGTCAGTACGTCAGTACTTCAGTACGTCAGTACGTCAGTACTTCAGTACTTCAGTACTTCAGTACATCAGTACATCAGTACTTCAGTACATCAGTACTTCAGTACGTCAGTGTTTGAATCCTCTGTAGTTTCTGCTGCGTGAAGTAAAACTCAGTCCGTCTCCGCTGGACGTCTTAACGCCGTCGCAGACGTTAAAGAGACGTCTGTTGGACGTGTTTGTGCTCAGCAGGACATTTTGTTCATGTTGTGAGTCTGAATCAGATCAATACAGACACTTTACTACAAAGGTCCATACAGAGGAGAGAAATACATCGTATTGTGATTATTTCACAGTTATTAAGATTGATTCATGATCACGATTACTCAGAATTATCTGTTTTTATCTTTATCAGAATTAAAATCCTGATGATGTCACACTCGTGGTCTGCTAACACACATTTTCCTTCTTATTTCATTACATGAGTTTTCATTGTTTTTCTGTCATGTTGAGTCAACATGAATACATTTAATAACTAAGTCTGACTAAATTAAAATAATATAAACATAAATATAGTATAGTATAAGTACATAGTATGAAAGTAATATTTTTTAATCTGCCTCCTGTAATAAATCACAGTTCAAACTTGTCAGGTTCATTAAAATGTGTTATAATTATGGACAGATTAATATTGTTATTGTATTTAGAGCTGAAATAAAGTTGATACTAAAGATTAATAATAAACAAGAGAATAAATGTAAATGTGAATACAGATCACACTTCATGACTCCAGCACAGTGTGAACAGCTCAGCTCAGATTTATTTTACATTTATCATTTTATTGTGTTACTGCTCCTTGTAGTTTGTGTATGAACGGTGTCATTAGGTGTCATTAGGTGTCTTTAGGTGGTATTAGTCATTTGTCCAGCCTGAATGAACTGAATGAGTTATTGGTCATCTTGAACATGAAGATTGAGTCGTTACAGGTCGTCTTTTCTTTGCTCACTGATTTATAATTCATATTTTCCAACTTATATTTTAAACTGGACTTTTCCTCACGCAGACTGAGAGGAGCCGTCATTATCAAGTCAGACCAATAATATATATTTAATATTAATATCATCTCTCTGAAGCTCCCTGTGTGCGTTTGTATTTTCTGCTGCTGCTTCGCTCACTGATGGTGTTTTCCCCGCTGCCCGCCTCCGCACAGGAAGTGATGTCAGATGATGTGGGCAGGCAGGTAACCATGACAACGGCCCTGCCGATGATGACATGTTTGCACTCGTCTCCGAGTGTATGAATCTCTGCTGTCTGAGCACCATCGCCACGGCAACCAGACAACTCACACACACACACACACACACAGACACACACACAGACACACACACAGACACACACACAGAACATTCAGGTGCTCCCATGGTTACATGGATGCTTGCAGGAGGCAGGTGTGTGTGTGTGTGTGTGTGTGTGTGTGTGTGTGTGTGTGTGTGTGTGTGTGTGTGTGGCACAGATTGATTAACGAGCTGCTGATTAGTCAGAGGTCTAAATGTGTGGTGGAGATAAGGAGCGGTGACGTCGGCGCTCTGTGAACAGCAGCCGCTGAGAAACTGAATTTTATAAATTTAAATTCTTTTTTTTTGTTCAGTGATAATTAATAAAAAACTTATTCTCAGGCTCTTTCCAACGACCCTCAAACTTCATACATGAAAGAAAATCACTTGAGTGCAGATGAGAAGTTCAAATATAAGAGTAGAATATATTTAAAATAATATGCAGCTCACTAAAACAATATTTACAGCCTCTAACTGCAGGTGGAACTGTCACTTTATGTTAGCTATGTTGTCTTCAGCTTGCTAATAACGTTAGCATGATGTTGAGGTCTGTGAAGGCTGTCGCCACATTTCTCACTGTTTTCACCAAACAGTTGACGGATTTGTGGAGAAAATGATCAACAGCTCCAACAGAAACATCCTGATTTCACAGGAATGACTGAGTCACAGCCTGCAGACACTTTACTTTAACTACATTTTCAGGAGTGTGTTCGTACTTTTACATCGTTAGCGTGTGTGAATACTGGGAGCAGGTCTCCTGGATCTCACTGTGATGCGGTGGACAGTTTGAGGCTGGTGGAGCAGGAAGCAGTGGGCGGAGGCAGCGGATGCTCTGATGGTATCTCTCCTGATCTACAGACGTTATTACAGCGAGGACGTGTGAGCTGCAGGAGGCTCTCAGCTGTGAGACGGATCATTAACCAACATCACAGATCCTGTCTCCATGTTTAACTGCTGTCCTGACAGACTCGGTGTGTGTTGTCATGGATCCAGAGCAGTAAGTGCATCGGTTCAGTAGAGGAGGAGCAGAAATGATTCATCGATCGAGTCGTCAATCAACAGAAGATCAAAAGAATCATGATGCCTCTTGGTGCTGTATCGTAGGCAACTGGACTACAGTACAGCACCAGGATTTACCCGGATGACTGAGAACCTTCATCAACAGTCATCATGACATGTTGATTGATTCATTGTTTCAAGACATTTGTTACTGTTTTTTTTTTCGACTGATGACAGCAGACTCTGATACTCTGAACAGACTATTAGATTATTAGTATTATTGTTTTTAGCTTCTGCCAAACTGAACAGAACTAAAGTTGATACTGAGCAGGTTGTTAGAAAACACATTAAAAATACAGAACAGATCATTTGTACTGACGTCATCAGCTTGTTTCAGTCAACAGAACTTCATCAGGAAAAAAAACTAAGAAAATAATTGTATCTAGTCAACATCTGTTTTATTTCTTAAATATACGTTGTACAGTGAGGAGTGGTGACAGGAAGTCAGTGATGAAGACAGAAGAAGTGAACCCGGTGTTCCCCTGACACGGGTACATATCAGCGCCGGTACAGTTTCTGAGAAACCGTTGAAATAATGTATTTTCATTTATTAACCTAAACTTTCATTATACTTTCATCATTTCAGTCGAGGGCTCATCACATCAAAGCTCCAGAGATTCAGAGTTCAACAGCCAATCAAAAGGGACATACAGCTTCCTGAGGTCCAGTAGTACTGTACCTTTATCTCTGACAGTGTAACTTACTTGTAATTTAGAAGTAAATGAAATCTATTACTGTGTAAATCATCAAGAAATAATGAAACATACTCATGACAGTTACCCAGAGTCCAGTGTGACGTCTTCAGGTGTCTCGTTTTGTAAAACCAGCCGTCCACAAACCCACAGATTCAGTTTCCTGTGAAATAAACCAGAAGAAACCATCAGAAACTCTGGAGACACTAGTGATTTTGATTTTTGCTTGATGGATCAAAACAATCACAAAAGTCATTCTAATGATCAAGATATCGATTAATCAACTATTAGTTTAGGAGGATTCATTTTGTGTTATTTGACTCTTTGCTTCTCAGTCGTATATATAACATATATATAAAATAAAAGCCCTGATCGCTTCAGTTGACAGTGATTGATTTCGCTCATTAAACACTTTTATATAAATCACAGAACACCCAGGAGATCTCTGAGTGATGCTTGTGATGTTTCCAGTAACTAAAGTGTTGTTGAACAGTGAATGAAGACAAATCGTTTATATCTGAGGGTATAAAACTGTGTGAGGATGAATCATCCAGAAGAAAATCTGTTTCCTGACGTCTCTTGTTGAAACGTCTCTCCTCTTCTCTCTATAAAAGCCTCTCTGGTTTTTATCTGCTCTCCTCTTTAATGAGATGCAAAGCTCTAATCAATGCTCGTTAGTCACTCTGCGGGGGAACACAGCTCAGCATGCTGGGAAACTCCCCGAGGACTTTGCTCCATCTTTTAATTCATCCCGTTTGTCATTTTATCTGTGAAACACACTCGGAGAGTTCAGAGAGGACGAGATGAATCAGGTGAGACGTCAACGTGTTCCAGTCAGTGAAGATTTAAATGTCACAGAGCTGCAGCACGAACACTCGTCGCTGCAGGACGCACTCAACACTGTCTTCACACCAGAGACACACACACATCCAACACGAGGCTTTTATATTATCTGGGTTGTAAACGTCACATATAAAGTCTCCTACACTTTATCCAGTGAATCTACTGTGAGAGATTTGAACTGGGCCGCGACAGAAAGCTCATGAGAAGCTAACAGTGTTTTTGCTGCTTCATGGAAGTTTTTGCTGATCCGAACCAAAAAAATGCTTTCGCTCATAATTCAAACTAAAATGTCGCTGACATGAACAATCTGGTAACTTAAACTAAAGCTAACCTGCTAGCAAACACAAGTCAAACTAAACTGTTAGCTAATGTAAATCAGACAAGATTATCTTAACTGCTCGCTGAAATGAACAAAACTATTTTACCTACATTATTTAACTGTGTGTGAATGGGAGCTGAGCTAGGCTACTTTAGCTGCCTTCTAGCAAACATGACATAAATGCTGCCAATCATTAGCTAACCTGAACCAGTGTGACGAGCCAGAAGCTTAAAATTGTAGTTAAATGTGTGTTAGAGCATCTTTATGTTCTGTAACGTGACAGATTTCCCTCAGAACATGTGGATGTGGTTCAGTTTATTAGTAATTAGGGCCCGAGCACGAATCTCGTGCGAGGACCGATTGTATCTGCTCGGATTCTTTATTATTATTTTTATTATTATTTTTTGTCCTTCCCCAGGATCGCATATGTGGCGGCCTGAACGTGCCCCACAACTCACCAAACTTGGAACATGTGACCAAAAACTGTCTCGGATCGTCATGAAATTTACAGGACTTATGGGTCTCAAGGACTTAGCCCGGAATTATTTTTGTTGGAATTTTTGCCGCAACAGGAAGTCGGCCATCTTGAACGGCGTGTGCCAATTTTCAATTTTCCGACGCCGTTTTCGGGACTTCAGCATGTTCGCAGACTCACCAAATTTCGCATGTAGCTTCTTAACCATGAGGACATTATTTTGATACCACAACTGCCCTCATGCGCAGCACGATAGCTCAGTAGCGCCCCCTAACGGCTTTTCCCATTCTGTACGGACCGAATGTCTGTGCCTCGTACTTTAACTAACTCATCCTACAGATTTAACGCCACAGACTTCACATTCACTATATAATTATTATATAATAATTATTATATTATTATACAATAAATAATTATTATATGTAAATATTAGCATGTTAGCTCAATAGCTTCCAGGTCATGTGATCAATTGACTCAAAATCAGTGTGGGATCATGTAACTACACTGGCTGCATGAGTCACGGGTCACCAGATTTGGCCCGTAGCTCGTTACACATGAGTACGTTAAGTCGATACTACAACTGCCCTCATGTGCAGCACGATAGCTCAGTAGCGCCCCCTAATGCCCCCTTATGGCTTTTCCCATTAATTTCTTTTCATTTCTACGCCTCGTACTTTATTTCACTAGTCCTACAGATTTAACGCCACAGACTTCACACTCACTAAATATCATCTTCAGACCTTGATGATGACACCTTGTCAAAAGCTTTTGCCTCCGATATACATATGTATCATGACCAGACGCACAAAATACCCCTCGGCACCGAAACCCTCAGTCCAACAGGAAGTCGGCCATTTTGTCAAACTTGAAGCCCCGCCTCCTACATGCACATACACTAATGAATTTCGGCACGCATAAGTATCGTGACCACACATAACACACACATGCATTTCTGACAGAAGCTCACTGAGGCGCTATCTTCGCTCAGCTATGTGCTGTGACGACAAACATCATCCAGTTTACATGACATTCACAGGCTGTTTTCTCCAAATCACACACTACAACATGACATATAATTGATGGGTGAGCTCTCGGGCCACATAGTGGACAGACTCGCCCTCTGCGTCTGCCCTCCGACGGCGCCACAGCCCGACGTACGTGGGGGGGCGAGGGCCCGTTCATCGCTGCTTGCAGCTTTAATTTTAATTAAATCCTTTAGATTTGATTGGATCTGTGGTTTAGTTAATACAGCGGAGCGTTACAGATCTGTAGAGAGAGAGAGCTGCACCCGAACCTCCATCATCCACACAAATCACATTCGCTTGGATAAATGTATGGAATCAACCCAGATACCATGATGATCTACAATGAAATGGATTTAAAAAACACATTTTTAGCATTCAACAAGAGACTTTAAACACGTCTTGGAAAATACATTTTTCATTTCACGGTTCTTTGAAAGATTACAGGTATCTCCGTTTGACTTCAGCACCCTGTGAGAACAGCATGCTCTCATACTGTTGCTAATGTAGCGCTAACAAAACTGTAACGTCCGCCTACACTATTGGATAGTTTGAGGAAAACATCCTGGTCGGCTTCAGATCACTTCCTGAAAACAGTCACCTTTGACCTCTGGTCTCAGACGGACCCTGATCCTGGTGATCGTCCTATGAATGAACCACCTGACCAACGCCAACCTCCTCCTGTCGGGAAGTTCAGGCTCCTTATACCACGTTTGTCTGTTGTTCCTGTCATTATCGCCCCCTGCTGGTACTACACCTTCAAACATACAGTGCTTTAGGCACCTAGGTGAGTCAAACCGTCCCCCTCAGACCTCTCGTGGGTCGACGGGCGTATTACATGCTTGAGAGTGACACCGTGCTGATTGTCATTACAACTACTGTATATATAAAATAAAATAGAGTCATCATAGACTTTATAATATTTGAACTACTGATGCAATAGTATCGTTTGCTAACCTGAACCAAAAAGCTATTAATCTGAACTGTTCACATGTTTTAGCTACAAAACTTATTATTTTTCTAACTCGAGCAAAACTGTTAATACATTTAACCAAAACAACGTCTAAAACGAACCTGAACTTAACTTTTAATCAGAACCACGGGTCACTGGGCTTTAACAGAATAAACTGAGGCTGAGTGCTGAGGACAGCACACACACACACACACACACACACACACACACACTCAGTAATTACATGCTCATTGTGATGGAGATGATGCAGCAGGTTGCAGCTGAAGGACTCTCCTTCTGTGTTTTCATTTTTTTCCACCAGGTACTCGATGACACTAATTACATTCAGACGGTTTGTTCCTGCCTCGCTCCGTCTGAACACTGTTTTACTCTTTGACCTCCACAGATACTCACGTCTCTGTTAATGTTCATTTATTGAGTTTGTCTCAGATGGTGACTTTCATTCAGGAAAAACTAGAAGAATCAGAATCGCTTTTATTGCCACGTAAGTTTACACATACAAGGAATGTGCTGTGGTCTGTAGGTGCAAACCAACAAACACTGAAAATACTTAAAAGACATACTAAAAATATAAAAATATAAATCGAGTGTGACGGATTTTAAAGTAGGTGAAGACTGTCCAGAGTGTGCGAGGTCACATCAGTGTGCAAAATAAGAGCCTCAGTGACTAAAACTTACAGTAATGTAAGTGAAGGGGGAGGGAGGGGGTCATGGGAAGAAACCGTTCTTATGGCGAGAGGTTCTGGTCCTGATGGACTGCAGCCTCCTGCCAGAGGGGAGACTCTCAAAAAGTGTTTGCCCTGGCTGTGAGGGGTCGACAGGTATCTTACCTGCACGTCTCAGGGTCATGAGGCGTGCAGGTCCTGGAGGGATGGCAGATTGCAGCTGATCACCTCCAGCAGTCTGCAGTCTGCCCTCGTCCCTGTCAGAGGCAGCAGAGTACCAGATGGTGATGGAGGAAGTGAGGATGGACCCGATGATGGCTGTGTAGAAGTGCACCATCATCGTCTTGGGCAGGCTGAATTTCTTCAACTGCCGCAGGAAACACATCCTCTGCTGGGCTTTTCTGATGAGAGCGCTGATGAGAGAGCTGAGAAGCAGTAAGACCTCCACCATGTTGACGCTGGAGTCACCCAGGGTGACGGGGCCGGGCGTGGCTGGGCTCTTTCTGAAGTCCAGTCACCTCCACTGTTTACAGAGCGTTGAGTCAAAATAAGAATCTAAATTAAACTCCTGCTTTGATTTTACATCAGTTCACTTCTTTTAACTTTGAATTTCTAATTATACAACTCTTCTCTTTGTCTTTTCTTTCTCAGTGTACAGGTCAGTTTCCAGAGCAACCGGCGGACTCCAACTCCCAGAATGCCAGAGCAGAGTAACGACTACCGGGTGGTGGTGTTTGGAGCAGGAGGGGTGGGGAAGAGCTCGCTGGTGCTTCGGTTTGTTAAAGGCACCTTCAGAGACACCTACATCCCCACAGTGGAGGACACATACAGACAGGTACGACACACCTTTCTGTTTTTATCAACACGTTCTCTTCTGGTCATAACTGATCTGTTGAATTATTGATCAGTGCCTGTCGTCTCTGCGGCGTCTCTGCAGGTGATCAGCTGTGATAAGAGCGTGTGCACGCTGCAGATCACCGACACAACAGGAAGTCACCAGTTTCCCGCCATGCAGCGACTCTCCATCTCCAAGGGCCACGCCTTCATCCTGGTCTACTCCATCACCAGCCGGCAATCACTGGAGGAGCTCAAACCCATTTACCAACAGGTCACCGTCTTTACTCTACAGTCGAGGAGCCTCGTGTGGCCTCTGATGGTTTATATGCACTCAGGCTGTTTTCCTGAGGTGGAGATTTATCTTATTACATTAAAGCTCCAGAGAAAACAGTCGCTAACTTCTAACTGGAATCATTTTAAATGGACAGGATTTTTAACTACGTGTAAAGGTTGAACCGATCATGAATGTTCTCTCTCTAACTTGTCGAGGCCGCAGACTGACTTCCTCTTGTCTCCCTCCAGGTTCTGGCCATCAAAGGCACCGTAGAGTCCATTCCCATAATGCTCGTGGGCAACAAAAGCGATGAGACGGCCCAGCGTGAGGTGGAGACGAAGGAGGGCGAGGCTCAGGCCGGTGCATGGAAGTGTGCCTTCATGGAGACGTCGGCCAAGACGAACACCAATGTGAAGGAACTGTTCCAGGAGCTGCTGTCCCTGGAGAAGAAGAGGGACATGAGCCTGAGCATCGACGGGAAGCGTTCAGGGAAACAGAAACGAGCCGACAAGCTGAAGGGGAAGTGCAGCGTCATGTAGAGCGAGCGGCAGACCGTCTGTAGAGGACCGGCAGGGGAGGCCGGACAGGACTCGACTTCCCCTGCCATCTTTCTCCAGCTCTGCATCATGGAGGGCACGTCTCCTCCTCTGTGTATCTGAACACTGAAGCCCAGAGGAACAAAACCATGAGACTGATAATGAAACTTTATTTATAGCGGGCTCTCGGGCCCCTTGTGGCTCTGAACTGGATCGTGTTTGTGGCCCCAAAATACTTTTACCACACCAACATTATAATAAAGGGATACTCCACTGATTTCTGTTGTGAAACCTGGACCAAGCCTGAAGAAACCTGTATTTATAGTTTTCTATATTCTGAGAGAAAAAGTACATTATTTGGAAATATTGTGAACACTAAGATGTAGCTGAAGCTCTCCACAGACCCGACCAGTACCTGAACCTGACTGGTACTGCCTAGTTTGAGACTCAGACCCAATCCTGAATCAATGGGCATCAGATAGAAACACACATGACGACATGCAAACAGACAGATGATTCGAAAAAGTCAGAAAGAAAGAAATTTACTTATAAATTAGAAGATCCCAGCACCTGAACCCAGGAAGAGACCATAGCTTTGAACAAAGTGGCCCAAACGTTCAGGTGGACTGTAAATCTGTTCAAGAGTAGTAGTATCTGAGGACTGGCTCACGGACGGTTGATGTTCCAGTGCTCGTAACCCAACAAAACAATTATATAGCGCGTTAGCTAAAGCTAGGCTAATGCCAACATCAGGTTGCATTTGTAGATATGAAGCTAGTTAGCTGAACATGCTAACTTTTACATTTAGATATTTTTTCTCCACTCAGTGTGCTGGTTTGTAGTCTGGTCACTGGTCACTGGTCAGTGGTCTCTGGTCTCTGGTCTCTGGTCACTGGTCTCTGGTCTCTGGTCTCTGGTCAGTGGTCTCTGGTCACTGGTCACTGGTCTCTGGTCACTGGTCTCTGGTCACTGGTCTCTGGTCTCTGGTCAGTGGTCTCTGGTCTCTTGTCTCTGGTCACTGGTCACTGGTCTCTGGTCAGTGGTCAGTGGTCTCTGGTCTCTGGTCAGTGGTCTCTGGTCTCTGGTCTCTGGTCACTGGTCTCTGGTCACTGGTCAGTGGTCAGTGGTCTCTGGTCAGTGGTCAGTGGTCACTGGTCTCTGGTCACTGGTCACATATGCGTATGTGTGTTTGTACCAGAGACAGAATGAATCCGGTGTGATGACAACAGTGAAGAGCGACTTCAAATCATTATTTATGTGAAACTAAAAATAGTCACGTAGTTTTGGTGGCTTCATTTAGAAGGTGTTGCTGGAGACAATCCAGTCTTCACCCTCCAAACTCTCTGTTTGAACATCACTTGTGGGGAAATGTGAAGACTTGCTCATCTTTGATTGGACAATTACTGTAAGAGGGTTTAATGACTGACTGATCAGCAGAGTGACTCAATCATCAAACTAAAGAAAGCAAAGACTTCAGTCTGAGTCACTCAACACATTAATGTCTCTTGAGTAAATCTTAGCATGCTAATGTGTTAGCCACATTGCTAAGCACACTTCATGCACAGTCCTGACAGGCAGTTGGTTTGTACCCCCCTTTAGTTGAAGAGGGTAACACTGGTTTGACTCCTGGTCATCTGTAACCACATCCTACATCAGGACTTTCCATCACGTATCGACCATAAATGCACCATCAACCAATCACACATCAGACCAAAAACAGTGGAGTATTCCTTTATCTAATGAGACGAGTGACATTTCTGTTGTTGGTGGTCGTGACCCTGAACGTGGACTGTGTTTCCTGTTGTCATTAGAGGAGCGCCTACACTCGCTGACAGTCTTCACCCTCCACAGAAACACTCAGTGTTTACTCCAGCAGCTGCTCTGCTGTGGACGGCAGGCGGTCTGATGAGCTGACAGACTGCACAGCAAACAGCAGACGCTCTGACGATAACGGCTTCGATCATTTCTACGAGCACGAGCCGGCCTTTCACTCTGTATCTCTGTCAGACTGCAACATCTGTTAGCATCAACACGTAGCTGCAGCAGCTGTAAGAACTGTATTTATTGATTTAGAGGAAAAGTCCAGGACTGAGGAAATCATCTCCAGAGACAGGTGCTTCTCATCAGTTTCTCTCTACTGAGAGGGGTCCTAGCTTAGCATAAATACTGGAGTAAAGCTAGCCTAGCTCCATCAAAAAAAGATTAAAAATCCACCTAATGACAGCTTCTGTTCTGAGTCAGTGGTGGATGTTAGTTAACAAACCTGACGTCCCCAGAATGAAGTGGAAGATGTTTGAGGGTTTTGTGAGTTAAGGATTGGCATTAAAGTCGTCCCTGAATCTTCACCACAACTGAACATCTCAAGTGCAAAACAACACGACCTTATAGAAGGAAAACGTACAGATTCTCTTATCTGCCGGTTTTACAACGAAGACCAAACACCTTCTTCTATCAGCTGTGCAGGAGAACGGAGCAGAGACTGATCTCAGCACCAAACACTGAGTCTGACATTTCCAAAGAAGATGAATTTGCATGAATTTATAAAATATCACCAGATAAAAATGTTGCTTGAATTAATTTTTTCCTTGCAGTAAAGATTTGTTTGTGTAATAGAAAACCAACAACTTGAATGTGACGTTTCAAAGACGGACTGTCTTCTTGGCAAATCCTGTGTTTCTGTAAATTGAGACTTGCTCCATCACCTGATCATTTAAAGACCTGATGAACATCTCGTCTTCACTCTTTAACCTGCAGAAACCCCTCGAGGCAGATTGCAGTGAATATTTGTGAGCACCTGCAGGACTTTGTCCTCACGTGTGGCTGAAAGTTTCACTTTACAGCTCAGTCCTGATAAAACGCTGAACAACTCGTTCCTCTCATCAGCCGTACTAAAGATCTTTGCTCATCACAGGCTGAACACTTGGTGGAAGCTGTAGTTTCACTTTTAACGGAGCTTAACTAGTTTCACTCAGCAGTTAAACTGATCCTTGATGTTGGCTGGCGTCTCCTAACCCTCCACAGAGTGACGTCTGTCTGTACTGATATAACTTCTCACCCGACAACAAGAGGGTTTCTAAATGTGGGACTGTTCCTTTAACGGTCAGGACTGATGACTGGAGGTTGTGTGAGCAGTCGTGTATATTTTAAAGGCCTTTCCTTCAACTGTACTTGACAGTTTGGTTTGTTATCTGAACACAAGTGAGCTAAAAACTCTTCGAAGCACAAACACATCAGACTGAAGTCAGAGCTGCAGATCAGTGACTCACATTTTATACACTTTTAAAAATGTGTTTGTTCTCACTGTAAAAAGCTTTTTAACATGTTTTTGTGTCGAGGCGTCACCTCACCTCTGTTCATCACTCGGGCTTTAGCAATATTAAAAATGGCTGCAGGAGGAAATATTAAATAAACCACTTTAAGTTTCAGTTTATGAATTCTAACATGTCGACTCTCGTAGTGTTTAAACTGACGTGGTCTTCAGTTGATTTTCATCTTGTGTCTCTTTATCATTTTGAGATATGACATCATAAATGCAAAATGGAGGAGGGGGGGGGTAACTGTTAATCCTTTTATTCTCAGAAAACCAGACAAGTTAAAAAAAAAGTTTTCTAAACTGAATAAGATGTTAGAAAGACTTAATCCAGATTTTAATAATATTTTCTTGTACATTTTCACTGTCCGCTCCACTAATCTACACCTGAATAGTTTTATTAAACAGTCACAGAAAAAAAAAATATGTACAAGAAATGTCATTAAAATCTGGAAAAAAGTCTGTTGAACATCTTATTTAATTGAAATCTGAGAATAAAAAGGATTCAAGAGTTATTCCTGAATCACTTTTATTCCTTTAATTCATGATGTCATTTACAAAACTCCTTCAAAATAACAAACTGACCAATAAGTTAGTGGCGGGATGTTGTTACTTCTGTATAATTCTTACTTTATGATGTAATAATAAATGTATGAAAGTGTTCGTGTAGCTCAGCCCGTGAGGTTAAGAGGCTGCAGCAGGCGAACTCTGGAGCTCAGCTCAGCTCATATTAAAATGTCGCTGCTCTATTTTAAGGCTCCATCATCATTTTAACACTCTTCTGATGAGACCAAACACTGAGGACACCGTCAGTCGCTCCTCTGCACTGAACAGCTGTCGTCTGTCTGAGCAGCAGCATCAGGAAGTCAAGTCAGTTTAATTTACACAGCAGCAACTCAAGTTATCTCATGACTCTGATTAATTTAGATACATTTGACCTTTTTTATGCCCCGTTTCCTGCCAACAATCAACTTTGTGAGTGACAGTGAGCACCATCTTCCTCTGAACATAAGAAAGACATTTTTGTTCATAAATGTTCAAATAACAGATCTGTGCCGTCGTTGAGAAGCAGTGGCATGAGACGCTTTTGTCATTTTGTTTATTAGTTTCCTGGAAAGAACAATTTAATCTGCTGGGAAAAGAAATGACTTAATTTCCAGAGGAACTTTATTTAAAAAGTGCTTCTTTTACATTTCTTTCATTTATTTGAGATTATTTAGAACCTCAGTCATCGTCTCCTCCTGATGATATAAAGTCAGGCTCAGCCATCGTCTCCTCCTGATGATATAAAGTCAGGCTCAGCCATCGTCTCCTCCTGATGATATAAAGTCAGGCTCAGCCATCGTCTCCTCCTGATGATATAAAGTCAGGCTCAGTCATCGTCTCCTCCTGATGATATAAAGTCAGGCTCAGCCATCGTCTCCTCCTGATGATATAAAGTCAGGCTCAGCCATCATCTCCTCCTGATGATATAAAGTCAGGCTCAGTCATCTCCTCCTGATGATATAAAGTCAGGCTCAGCCATCGTCTCCTCCTGATGATATAAAGTCAGGCTCAGCCATCATCTCCTCCTGATGATATAAAGTCAGGCTCAGTCATCGTCTCCTCCTGATGATATAGTCAGGCTCAGTCATCGTCTCCTCCTGATGATATAAAGTCAGGCTCAGTCATCGTCTCCTCCTGATGATATAAAGTCAGGCTCAGTCATCATCTCCTCCTGATGATATAAAGTCAGGCTCAGTCATCATCTCCTCCTGATGATATAAAGTCAGGTGAAGTCTCGTAGTCCACAGAACATTTCTGGAGCTTCACAGTAAAACAGAGTTGCAGCGTTCTGCTGAACACCTGAAGCAGCTGGAGATGATTTAAACATCAGATGTCTCCATGCAGCTCGTCTGCTGTGATCACAGAGATCACAACCTGATCTGAGGAGACCAGATTTAACCCTAAATCTAACTCTTTTAGCTGAGCAGTGAAGACTTCTGCTTAAAAAAGCTTCATAATAAAATGTCCTGACAAAGTTGAAGTTGAGACTTCCATATTTGACAAAGAATTGCACTAAACTTGGATGGAAACTTGCCTTTTTGACAATCTGGCAGAGAAATAGTCCCTGAACGGGTTTATATACTGTTGGGTTAAAATGAAGCTCAGGTGTGGAGTGACAGGTGTGAAGGGAGGGGTGAGAGGTAAGGGGTGAGGGGTGAGAGATGAGGGGTGAGAGGTAAAGGGGGTGAGAGGAGAGAGGTGAGGGATGAGGGGTGAGAGGAGAGGGGTGAGGGGAGAGGGGTGAGAGGTAAAGGGAGGGAGAGGAGAGAGGTGAGAGGTGAGGGATGAGGGGTAAAGGGGGTGAGGGGAGAGTGGTGAGAGGTGAGAGGAGAGGGGTGAGGGGAGAGGGGTGAGAGGTAAAGGGGGTGAGAGGAGAGGGGAGAGGTGAGAGGGGTGAGTCGAAAAACAAAAGAGAAACGTCAGAATCAGAAAGGTGTGTGTGATCACTGGGTCATTAAATCAGCAGAGAAACGTGTCTGAAGGTTGAGTTTTTATCCTTCGTCGCCCTCAGATGTTTGTGACCAGACTTTTTGGACCCTGGCTGAGCTGCAGTCCCAACAACGTTTCTGTGGCTTCACTTTAGTTTCTGAGAGTAAATGGAAACTACTGAGTGAATAAAATCAGCGCTGCTGTATAGAAAATATCTGTGTGTCTTTAATTACAGCGGATTAAAACCTGTTGAATACACCCGCAGACCTCCAGGGTACCAACAGTATTATTTTCACACATTTCACATGCAACTGATTATTACTACAACTATCCACCAACACTACCATCAGAGTGACTTCAGGTTAGAGGCACTGAACCCACTTTAGTCTGTCCACAAATCTGAGATATGACTGCAAGACAAACACAAATTCATGTGAGCGTGTCATATTTAACATTTTGTCTGAAGCCTCAAATATTCTTGGAACAAAAACATATAAATTAAGTTGTTTTCCTAATTAAAATCCTCCCATCAGGTGCCTGAAACAGAAGAAAGCTCTGCTGCCACCTGCTGGTGGAGGTGTCACATGACTGCTGAAGGTGTTACATCACTGTTGGGTGTGGTGAGCCGGATACTTTAGTAAAAGTACTAATACTGCAGTGTAAAAATACTCAAAATCAAAACATGAAGTACGAAAGTATCAGCATTAAAATATAGTTCAAGGGCTGAGACTAAAAGTCTGCAGAATGGCCCATTTCATAATATTATACATTATTTTATTGTATTATAATCATTAATACATCAACATTAACATGCAGCTTGTAAAGATGGAGCAAATTTAACACTGCTGAGCTGTTAATCTGTAATATTACATCATCATATAGTTTATTGATTCTGTGTTATTAATCTGAATGGGCAAATTAACTTTACTATCAGATAAATGTAGTGGAGTAAAAAGAGATGTAGTGCAGACGCAGTAATCAAAAATACTCAAGTACAAGCACCCAAAATTGTTCTTATGTAGAGTACTTGAGTAAATGTACTCAGTTACTTTCTACCAGGAAACAATTAATAATGTGGTCAACAGGGGCGGATTTAATCATTGTTTAATCTTTGTCCCCCTCGTTACAATCCTCATTAAGACCCACCTGTCACGTCTCCTGGTGAAGGTGGATCTCCTCTTCATCATCACTGACACAGACATCATGTCCACGTCTGGAGCTGCATATCTGAAAGAAACACAACAAAACATCTGAACAGATGAACCCACTGTAACATCGTATTTTCATAAACAACACAATCTCTGTATGATGACACTTCACGTTCAGCAGCTCAGTGTGAGGCTTGTACCCGGCGGTGTGAGGTTACTAAGTACTTAAGTGCAAATGTATCATTCTTGTTCTTCACTTGAGTATTTCCATTTTATGCAGCTTCACACTACTCAACATGTCAGCTTTAGTTACTAGTTACTTTACAGATTAATGTCTTTTTCTTATCCGTCCTGTCCACGTATCTCCAAACGATGATTGCGAATATGTCTGTGATAAACTTAAGGACTGGACAGATGTTTCCTTTACCAGATTCACATCTGGTGCGTTTCCATAATCTGTTTTGAGCGAATGAACTCGGCTACTTAAAGCATAGTGTGGTCAGAGGATGAGGTGTAGGCTACGTGGCTACGTCACGCCTGGACGTAAACAGAGGCTAGAGGTAAACAAACCAGGAGGCAAGGTGGAGAGAGGTCCGCCCCCTGGTGGCCAGAAACCAAGGAGCGTAAATCCAGATAAATGATCCGTTTTCGGTGATGGCAGGTAAAGACAGTACAGCTGATGATACACAGCCAGAGTGCAGCTTCTCCACACATGGTGGTGGTATGGTATATAAAGTGGGTTTGTGAGCAGCCAATGAAAACAGAGAAGAAGCACACCTGAACCGCCACCTGTGTGTGAACCACACCTGGGGTCACTGACGAGGGCAACAGCCGGATCACAGCTGTGGATTATGAAATAAATCATCTTTGTTCACTACATCTGAGCCTTTCTCACACTCAGCTGTGTGGTTACTACAGGTTAGGTATCGGCCATGAGAGTCAGAGAATTATCGATCACCTTATCGGCTGACAAAGATCCATATCGTGCCTCGTCACAGAGCTAACAACAGATGTGTGGTCACCTGACAGACACATTATGAACATGTGCTGATCGTATAGAGTTTGAAGCTTGTAGTGGAGTGTGTTCACACACAGTGTGGTGTGTGTGAGTATTGATCACACGCCGCTGTGTGCTGTGTGATCAATACTCCGCCTGCAGGCAGCGGCAGCCCCGCTACAGTTACCCGGGCTCACGCTGACTGCAGCGGGCAGCTCCTCGCTGTCAGCCCCGCTAATGCTAACACAAGGAGCGCCTGCTTCTTCCTGCTGTTTATCATGTTGTCATCAGTAATGGCCGCCGTGAAAAAGCTCGTCACCTTCGCTAGTTTTGCCACAGACGTTGAGTTTTCCTCCCGCTGCCTCCACGTTTCTGTCCCGCTGCGGTGACTTCGCGCCATTCAGTTTGTTTTCCGCTGTCTTCCTGGGTCATGTCTGCACATGCGCAGTGAGATGGAACAGTCCATTGTAGTGGAGACTGAAGGGGGAGCCAGAGACACTCGTGATGTATTAAGCCTTGTGAGGCCATGTTAGCGCGTGCTATTTAGAAAAACACAATTAATTAGCTAAAAGTAGAATTAAGTTTAATCAACCAGAAGTTTATGAGGCGTTTTATGGGGTCCTTCGTGGATTGAGGCCCAAGGCAATTGCCGGCCTGTGACTAATGATAGGTCCGCCCCTTGTGCTCAACACAACTCTGAAGTCTATACAAATAAACTTTATTAGTATGATTGATAATAAACAGCTTCGCAGGAAGATTGATCAGCACTGACAGCCGATCAGAAGCGAAATCATGAATCATTAATGTCGATATAAACATCAGATACGTTCATATCTTACTTCACTGCCCTCTGAACAAAACTGTCATTTATTGTCAATCTTTACATTTTATGAGGTGAGAACAATCATAAACATGAGAGTGCTGATGAGGATCAATTGTTTCTATTTGTTTCAGGTGTTAATGTCTCATCAGAATTATTTCTTCTCTGCTTCACTTGTGTTAAGATAAAAAGAGCTCTGCTGCCATCTTGTGGTCTGCAGGCTGAATGTGAACTGAGGCAGTCTGGGACATGTCTTTATTGACAAAAACAAAACAAACCAAGTCATTAAGACACATTAGGATCAGTTCAGAACAGAGCCAGGGAGCTCTTACATGCACTTTTTTGTTTTTGTAGCTCACTTATTTTTTAAATCAGAAATAGTTTCAATACACTGTTTAGTTTCCTTTCAAAAACTATAAATAAAGGTTCAGCGTGGCTAAATGTGGCTCTGTGGATATGGTACCTTCAACAAATTGATAATATATAATCCTTTCTGTTTATTACTTGCGTTGTGGGGTCGGTGTTATCAACAATATACCAGAATACATCGCTCCAGAATAGATAAAAACAAGGATCACCTCTGTGTTTGAGTTAGGTTCATTACATTTTCAACAGGTCTGTTTTGGAACAAGTCCAACCTTTCAGACCCTTTTATAATTATATTATATATTTTTTTAAATTCTTTTTATTTAGCACCTTTAAAAACAGAATTTATAAAGTGCTTTAACAGACAAAGTGAAAGCAGGTAATTCAGATAAATACACAGAGTCAAAGAACAGAAAGAGCACATGAAATAAAGTTAAGACAGGAAATTAAAAGATGCAAAAAGCCAATATAAATAAATACAAATAAAGGAATATCCACAACATCCCCAACACAATCACTGTTCCTAAAACAACATGACAGCTGCAGCGTACCAGCGACAGATGTACCTGTCGTACATTCATTCACATTGGTCAGGTTTAGGAAAACATTGTGGTTTGGTTAGAATCACCACGTTACATCTGAAGCTTCAGTTATGAACATACGTGACGTAGCTTCACACCGGAACAGCGTTCTCCTGAGTGTCGACCTACATGGATGTTTTTCTGATGAAGACGGGCTGACATCCTGTAAGAATCCAGATAAAAAGAAGAAATAGAGCCAGAAAAGCAATAAAAAGATAAAAAGACGACATCACAGAAAAGTCTATAAGTCTATAAAAATGGGTTTGGTGATTTATTCTGTGATCCTCATTGATTCAAAGTCGAGGAGTCCCGATGACACAATCACCGTCACCTTTGGATTCAAACCTCGACCTTGGAGCGACCAGCTGGGCCTCACCTGAGGACCCGAACAGGATCATACAGGATCAGACCCAGAGCAGCTTTAAAGGAGCAGTCTGTAGTTCTGGTGAAGAAATGTTGATGAGCAGAGAAAGATCCTCATTGGCTGATTTTTTTCTGCCTAAATAAACAAATCGACCTTTAAAGGACAACACAGTTTATACTGTTTTACTTTGTTAATATGTGGCGGACCCTGCCACCTTTCTAGCTTCGAACAGAGTTGTGGGACCTTATTTTCCTCTGAGAACAGCTCGTTGATTCACTTATGGAACAAAGTTTCCATTATTACCTCATTAATACTGTAAATATTAAAATCTGAGTTTGAATTTCTTCTATGAAACTACAGAGCGCTCCTTTAAAAGTGATCAGTAACAACTTCAGATCAATATTTTAACCAAACAGGAACGACTGCAGAGAAGTGAGACGATCAGCTGCTGCATCCTGAACTGGCTGGAGCTCAGAGAGGTTCAGTGTCTGACAGGAGGGAGGAAATAAAAACCTCTGAAGTGAAGGAAAGATCCTGAACATGTTCAACTTCTCCTCTAATGTCACTAAGACTGGCTCACTGTTGTTGGAGTATATTCATAGTGCTGTTGTCACTATAAGTCAGAGGGTTAGTAGAAAGTCCCTGCAGTTATCAGGAGGATGGAGTCATTGTAGCTCTGTTGTTCCATGAGCACCGCCCTCCTCTCGCCCCCTCAGTGAGCTGGAATCAACTTTTCCTGCCTCGCTGGTTGTTTTATCAGAGGAAACCGTCTCTGCAGGTTTACTGCGCTCACACTGACTCATCGTCCACCACCAGCCAAACACCCCTGGAAATATTTTCCCCATCGCCGTGGAAACACTTGTAAAAGCCAAAAACTGCTCAACTTATCCGACTTTCCTCAGTTTGGGTTTTGAGAGTGTTGCTAAAATAAAAGTTGTTTTACAGACTTTGCTTTAGAAACCTGAAGCTGTTAGATTCAGACTCAGTGTCAGCAGACGCAGTCAGAGACGAGCTGGTGGGAGGAACAGCCACAGGAGGGTGACGGGTGGAGGGTGACGGGTGGAGGGTGACGGGTGGAGGGTGACGGGTGGACCTGGAGTTTGTTAGCTGATGTCGGTCAGTCCCCATGTTTCCATAAAATGTCAAGCGAATTTGAAGCAAAACGTCAGGTGTGGATGTGGAAGTTAACAGAGGCTGGAGGCAAACAAACCAGGAGGCAAGATGGAGAGAGGCCTGCCCCCTGGTGGCCAGAAACCAATGAGTGCAGCTTTAAAAGTCTAAATCAAGCCAACAGGAGGAGATCCGGCCTTTGGAGCTGAATTGAGAAGGTGGTCAGACTGATTAATTATAATGTCACCCGATGAAAGTGGCCCAGAACCCCCCTGGAGCTTATTGTGAAAGAAGCTGCTGTAAAAAAGGATACATGTGTCAGAAATGTCTCATGTCACGGTCCTAATTTGATCCATTCAGAAAGTCTGAAGAGCTGCAGCTTTAAATCATTTCATCCACATCCAAGTTACTGAAGGTCTCAACTGGAAGTCAGCTGCTGGAAGAGCGACCGGCTCTGATGCTGTTGACTTCCCTCAATACATCCATGGTTTATCTTTGTCGTTCACAACCAACATGATCAAACATCACTGACTAGAACAAATGTGGACCGCTAACGGGCCAGAACAAACAGAAGCATTGTGTGAGAATGACTGGGAACAAAGAGGAGAAGGTTTCCATGATTTCCAGGATGAAATCCGAGTCGTCATCAGGTGTGCACACTGAGGAAACTGCCCTGCTGTTCCCATCACACACTGTCAGGGAGCTTCCTGGAAACACCAACAAACTGAACTGCTGAGAACT
>NC_140190.1:803097-808097 GCF_965226575.1 Pagrus pagrus | reverse complement strand
GATCCATTTCCTGATCTCAGTTATTCTCTCTCCTGTGTTTCTGACTGAGAACTGGTGGAAAAAGTCATCTGTGAAAACAGAAACAAATATTTTTTGCAAGAAAAGAAAATGTTTTTTTTTACATTTTCACAGAATTCATGAACTTTTTTCTACTCAAACTTTTTTGTCACCCTTCACAGATGATTAAAGAAAGAAAGGAACTAATAAAGAACAGTCCTCACTCGTCCCGCTGAATGGAAACGTAAGTCAACGATGATTATTTAACTAACTGACGCAGTGAACACAGAAACTGAAGTTACATGAGTATCGTAGTTACTTCAACCCTAAAGCTGACAAACTGTGAGCGTGTGATGGAAGTTCAGACGGTGTCGTTGAAAAATGTTCAACCCAAAAAAAATGGACTGGAGTTACTGGTGAGTCGTCAGAACAGCCCAAAGAGCTCTGACCCGGGCCAGTGTTGGGCCGTCTGTGGCTCACTCTGATTGGCTGATCAGCTCATTGAATCGGAGCACGAGAAGAGGAACAGAGGCAGACAGTGGAAGCCTCTTGAGTCTCAGTCAGTCAGTTTCTCCTCGTCTTCGTCAGTGACATCACAGAGTTGTTTCCTCTCACGCAGCTGCAGAGCGTTCGAGCTAACTGTGGTGCGTTCAAGTGCAGCTTTTTGTCGGAGGCACAGGAGACGTTTGGTGTCTCCCTCCTTAAATGACCCACAACACGATGTGTACTCAGCAGCACCTGGAGACTCTCAGGTTGTTCTGGTGTGTGTCGGGAACACACCTGAGTAACGATCAGAGGAGTGTGACTGTTAATGACTGACATTAAACACCAACATGTTGATGAGCCGGTTCTACAGACAGGAGCTCAGAGGTCAGCTGAGAGGACTCAGGAGTTCTGCAGGTGACTAAGCTGAACTTCTTCTTCTCCTCTCGCCTTCATCCCTTCACCTCGGCTGCTGTCATCTATAACTACATTTACATCAGACCTCGAGATGATCAGCTCATCGGCCACAGATCTGTGGGCACATTCAGAGCTGCTGTGTGTGAAGGACGATCCCGTCTGTAAGATTCTGTCACTTAAGATGAAACTTTTCGAAGCATTTCCTGCAGAGATCATCCTGCAGAGATCATCCTGCAGTCTCTCTCTCTCTCTCTCTCTCTCTCTCTCTGTTGCTTCTTCTCTCCAGATGTCAGCTGGTTCAGTCGACTCTTGTCTGAGTAACTTTCACTTAACTACAAGTTTAACTGTTAGTTTTGAAACTTTATGATATTTGAACTTCTGCACCAGCACCACAATAAATAATGAACCCCAGCAAGAACAAACATCTGCTGCACAGATTTGTTTTGTTGAAATTCTCTCTTGAAACTTTGTCTTGTTTATTTCAACACTGGAGTCTCTGTTGGGTTTCTGGCTTTTCATCTCCCCGACCTCCTCCTCTTCCTCCGTCCTGACACAGGACTGCAGCTGACAAGGAAGTTTTCCTGCTCAGAGAGCGGGAATCAGACAAACAGTTGGGAGGAGACGACGAGGAAGGGAGGAGGAGGGAGGAGGGAGGAGGGAGGAGGGAGGAGGCATGTTTGTGACGGTTAGGAAATGATTTCAGCCTGCAGACCTCTGAGGGGAATTTATTCTTCTGACGAGAGTTTTTCCTCTAAAGTTCATCAGAAAAATACCAGCAGCAGACTCTCCCTCCAGAGTGGAGGGTCATTTGTCTGACAGTCAGGGAGGCTGATGATGATGATGATGATGATAGGAGAAGGAGGTCAGGGCTCTGCAGGAGGTCACGGCTGGAGACAGACTGAGGGAATACGACACACACACACACACACACACACACACACACACACACACACACACACACAGTGAGAGGTGTGAAGGCTGCTCTCTGGGCTCAGGTGCTGACTGAAGCTGTTAGTTTTAACACTTTTTACGTGTGTGTGTGTTTCTTCAGTCGCCGCTCTCACCCACCTGCTGCTCACTGGTTATACTGGGAGACACTGCTGCTGCTGGTGACACTCCCATTACTACTGAACTGTTTACGGCCATCTTTGCAGTAGAGATCACAGCTGGCAGGGTCAGAGGTCACTCCTCGGACAGCAATATCTGATCGTGCTGAGCTAACTGAAAGTCAGGCTCAGTCATCATCTCCTCCTGATGATATAAAGTCAGGCTCAGCCATCGTCTCCTCCTGATGATACAAAGTCAGGCTCAGCCATCGTCTCCTCCTGATGATATAAAGTCAGGCTCAGCCATCATCTGCTCCTGATGATATAAAGTCAGGCTCAGTCATCTCCTCCTGATGATATAAAGTCAGGCTCAGTCATCGTCTCCTCCTGATGATATAAAGTCAGGCTCAGCCATCGTCTCCTCCTGATGATATAAAGTCAGGCTCAGCCATCATCTCCTGATGATATAAAGTCAGGCTCAGCCATCGTCTCCTCCTGATGATATAAAGTCAGGCTCAGTCATCGTCTCCTCCTGATGATATAAAGTCAGGCTCAGCCATCGTCTCCTCCTGATGATATAAAGTCAGGCTCAGCCATCTCCTCCTGATGATATAAAGTCAGGCTCAGTCATCGTCTCCTCCTGATGATATAAAGTCAGGCTCAGTCATCATCTCCTCCTGATGATATAAAGTCAGGCTCAGTCATCGTCTCCTCCTGATGATATAAAGTCAGGCTCAGTCATCGTCTCCTCCTGATGATATAAAGTCAGGCTCAGCCATCGTCTCCTCCTGATGATATAAAGTCAGGCTCAGCCATCGTCTCCTCCTGATGATATAAAGTCAGGTGAAGTCTCGTAGTCCACAGAACATTTCTGGAGCTTCACAGTAAAACAGAGTTGCAGCGTTCTGCTGAACACCTGAAGCAGCTGGAGATGATTTAAACATCAGATGTCTGTTTAAAACTGTTTCCTGACATATTTCAAACTCATCTTCAGTCACAAAATACAGAAAATGACGGTTGTTTGACTGATTTTTGTGACTACGATGGCGACATTCTTGATAAGAACTTCATCTCTCAGGACCTTGAACGCTCCTTAATTTATCACTGTGAAACGGATCCTGACTGAATGTCGTGTTCTGTGTGTGACCGGCGCGTCGTGTCTCAGGTCCGTCGTCCTCTCTGTGTGTTTTGGACGTGTGAAGCTGCAGGAGGACAGTGTGAGAACTTCATGCCCGGCCGACTCCTCATCAGCAGGGGGGTCAGAGGTCACACGGCCTCGTTTTCATTCATCACCTCATGTAATAACACACACACACACACACTGACCTGCTCTGGACCTCTGCAGTCACACTTCAGGTGTTTGAATCGACGCGCTGACTGAAGATCTTCTCACGCTAGGCGTCCTGGTGGCCTTCAGGCTCTGAACCTCATGTTGTCCTCATCTCCTCTCTTCTTCTGTCGTCCTTCACAAAGTAAAACATCTCCATCTCATAAACCACCTTCAAAGAAGATGTGAGCACAGTTTTTGCAGAAAATATCTGAGTGACGAGATGTAGAAATTAAAACCCTGCGTGTTTAAATACTTTGTCTGTTTGCTGTGAGGACCATTTGGTCCTGTAGGGGGCGGGCTGTCAGGGCCGAGCTTCAGTTCAACCTTCTGTGAGTTTGAACCAGCAGCTGCAGCGTCTGAAACTCCCATCAACAGGACGCCTTCCCATCATGCACTGCTCCTCTGACTGGGAGAGTTCATGCATCAGTTAGAGTCACACCTCTGCAACGTGCACACACACGCACAGACACAGGACTGTGCACGTGACTCTGACACTGACGTGTCGGCTCTGATGAATCTGAATATTTGTTTCATTTGTTTCTTTCAGCCTGTTTCTCTGCTGTCGTCTGAATCTCAGCTGCCCAGGTGCTAAAGTCTCACACGTCTCCCCCGACTCCCCCCGACTCCCCCCTCAACTCCCCCCGACTCCCCCCGACTCCCCCCGACTCCCCCCTCAACTCCCCCCGACTCCCCCCTCAACTCCCCCCTCAACTCCTGTTTACTTCTTTCCATGCCTTTGTTTCTAAAATGCATTATCTGTGTTTTGCTCTGATTTATCACCAATCTCCATTTATGACACCAGGAACTAACCAAATTTAGCATTTTATAGATCAGACTCAGATTCTGCCAGTAAAATCATATCATCCGCGTATAATAAAAATACCTAAATAAGTGTCATCCAAACATAAACCCAGATTATTTTTCTTAATCTGTAGAGCTAAATCATTCACAAACAATGCAAAAAGTGTTTGAAAGAATATCACCTTGTTTCAAACCAATCCGTACACATATCATTGATCTCTACTGGGCTACCACACAGACTCTGAAGAGCTTTGTAAAATCTACCATCCACTCCTACTTCCATCAGTTTAAAGGCAAGTAAATCTCTATTAATCCAATCGAATGTCTTTTGGAAATCAAAGCATGAGAAAGTGGGTTTACTATAAAATAAAATCTCCATTGGTATTTTCTTTAGTTTCTTAGGACCTAATTTATTAATTTCTTTCCAAAATTGTTGTGGGTTGTTGCTTTGCAGTCGCTCTAGCTGTAATGCTAAAACTGTCTTTTATAGAATCTGACTCTCTTATCAAAGAGAAACTGAGTCTGCTTGTATTGATCTTCAGTTGCTTTCTAATGGCCGGATCTTTACATTTCAAGAATTCCCTCTCAGCCTGAGTTCTGCAGTCCAGCCTGGTTTACTCCTGCCACTCTGAAGTGTGTTCCTGCTCCTCCAGATAAACATTTTCTTCATAAATTCTTATTCATTTCCCTTTCCATTATATCACAAAATAATCCATAACAATTATCAATATTACTTTGTGTTATCACACGACCTTCTACTCTACTGAGTAAATGTACTTAGTTACTTTCCACCAGTGCAGATAAACCAGGTCAGTGTGGAGTTCACTGTCTGTGCAACTGCAGGTTTTCTGAGCTCTCCTGCTCCTGTTGTCTCTCCCGTCTGCCGATTGGACCGAGTGCGACCCGGCGGCTCTTCTGGGAAACAC
>NC_140190.1:785597-798097 GCF_965226575.1 Pagrus pagrus | reverse complement strand
ATGTGTTTCACTTGTGTTGTGTTGAGAGGAGCGGCTGTGAACTCGTCCTCTAACAAAACTCCATTAACTCGTTTCATTTCCTATAAATCCTTCACACTAAAAGTCTTCTATCATTTAGTTGTTTAAAAGCTTTCATTGTGAAGCAGTACAATGAGGGGAAAAGCCAAAATACATCTTTCTCTCAGGTTTCCTGCACAGACATGAGTTGACTCTCAACATAGACTGGTTTGCGGGAGAGAAGGGGGTCGTCACCAGTTGGCTGTGGTCATGAGACGTCACCACAGCCGGCCTGGAGGCTCAATGCAGCTGGTAACACTGGTCATAGAAATGCAGATTGGCGCGGCTCGGTTTGACTCAACACGGCCAAAAGTGCCGGTGGAAAAGGTCCAAGAATGTGACAGATGCTGTTCAGATGTTGAAGCCTTTTCAGGAAAATACGTGATTTGTGATACTGAGCTGTTTAAACAAAACAAACTGGACTTGTGATGATTCTGGCAGGAAATGACCTACAAACCAGCCCTAACCCACAGAAAGATATAAACTAACAATATATATATTTACAGGGGAGCCCAATGTGAAATATTTGGATAATAATCAGGGGTGCGGGGAAAAATCGATTCATATAAGAATCGCGATTCTAATCATCCACGATTCTGAATCGATTCATAAACTTCAAAAAAATTATTTTATTTATTTATTTATTTATTTTCCTATTTTGAAAAATCACGCAAAACACCAATTTGTGTTATTTGTGTACAGTTTATTTTTGTAACTTCTGGGAGAAAGAGGCAGCTGGCCTCAGCTTTTATTTAGGCAATTTTATTTATGCAAGTTATTTCTTGTACAGTAAGTTTGTATTTGTTTAGCATGAATAAATGTTGCCTTTTTTTATGTTTGCCTTTGTGTGATTACATCATTGGAATTTGTTTGTTTAAAAATCACATTATCTTATACCAACTGTATTGTTTTGATGCCATAATTTGCCTTAACACACTATGCACTGTATCAATTTTTGAATCGAGGTTCGGTTGAATCGAGAATCGATTCTGAATCGAATCGTGAGACACCCAAAGATTCACACCCCTAATAATAATCAAAAGAGCCTCTTCAGGGGAGAATGAAACTGAAATACAAAGTGAAGCTGTGTAGAGGAGCTCGGGTCTCCAGATGTTCAGTTCAGACAAACAAACAGGAGGACAGAAAGAAGAAGACAGCATAGAAATCTCAACAGGGTCCAAACACAGCAGATCAGGATGAGGTCTGCAGTGAGTGAAGCACATCCACCTCTCAAGCCTTCACAGAAGGCCGTCCTCACACCCTGATTGGCTGTGAGGGCGATGACCCCAGCTGCTTTCACTCATTAATCAGGAGTCAGTCTCCTGACCTGCGACAGGTGATCTGAATCCACTGCAGTCAGTCCAGAGGGAGTCAGATATAAAGAAGATAGCATTTACTGCACAGTGAGACTGCTGCAGAGTTGACGCTCACTCTGAGCTCAGGTTGAACTCCACACAGTTCATGATGTCGACCTCGAAAGTTGTGTTCAGAGGAGCAGTTTGTCTGTCTTCATTTGGTGGGAGGAGGGGGGGAGGAGAGGGAGGAGAGGGAGGAGAGGAGGGGGGAGAGGGAGAGGAGAGAGGAGGGGGGGAGTCACGACGGTGGTGGTTTCCTGCAGGAGGCGGGGCTCTGTTTGTCCGACGAGATGCGACCATATAAGGACAGAGACGGAGGAAGTGGGGATTTCTCTTCAGAGTCATGTGACTTCCAGTTACAGCGGCTCTGCCACCACGACACACACACACACACTCACACACACACTCACACTCACACACACACAGCAGAGGACAACATGTGATGTTCGGTCTGTTTATTATTCATGAAGCTTCGTGTTTCAGGTCGTTCTGCACATTAAATCTTCTCTGAGTGTTTTTAAATGTGATTTTCTGTCAGTTTAACGTTGGAAAAATGAAGGAAAAGGTTTTAAGAGTTAAACTGCTCATTAAAACATTTTTTAACCAGGCTTTGGTTAAATGGAAAAATAACCTCTGGGAGCATCCGATTCTCCTGATTGCATTCATGTTTCCATCCACCTCCTTGTGTCTTCGTCCTGCTGAAGAAGGAAAGAATGAAAGGAAAGAGGAATCAGAGAATCAGGTTTTGGAGAAATGACAGCAGCAGCTGGATCAACTGTCAGTCTGCTTTAACAGCTGTTACAACTTTTGATGATTGAAGAGAAAACTATATTTATAAGATGAAGACACGGCAGGTGAGGACAGGAGCGAACCAGAGGTGACTGTGGAGACAACCCAGCACTGTTCTGGTGACTGGTTCAGTTGTGTCCAGTCTGAATGAAGTGTGTTTGACGATGAGTTAACGAGGAGATGAAGCTCGTCTGAGTTCAGTCACAGAGAAACTTGAGTTCAGACGGTGGACGGTTGGATTTTTCTGTTTAGAAGGAAAATAGATGTCAAAATATTTCTTTCTTCACATTTAGTTTATCTTGTCGACTTGTTGGACTCAGCAGTGAACTGACTGCTGTTACATCTGCAGCTGAAGCTACAGGCTGTCAGACTGTCACCTCTGAGCTACAGAGGGTGTTAGGAGGCTAGCTGGTTAGCATGCTAACTTCAGTAGACACCTCTGTAACACAGAACAGAGATGTTTGACATCAACACTGTTGTTTCTTCACTCTAAACTGCTCCTTTAATGACGTTGCCTTCTTCTCTGCAGGAAGCTCTGATACAAGCCTGAATTCTTTTCTCAGAACAGAAATACCAACAAGACACACCGACAGCCTGATGGACCTCATGACCACATTCAGCCACTCACGACACCAATAATAACCAATAATAACCAATAATAACCAATAATAACCCATCACAACAGAGCTGCAGAATCATTTCCAGCTGATGAAGTAACACGTTTGTTCTCATAAGACCGTCCTGTTCTGCAGCAGCAGCTCTGTTGATTCCTAGAAAGTGTTCCTGGCTCTGCTGCACACACGCACACACACACACACACACACACACACACACACACACACACACACACACACACACACACTCACACACACACTGTTGGGCTCTGGTTGCAGTTCAGAGAAAATCCCTGCAGAGTTTCAGTTGAACTCGTCACAGCTGAACTTCACTGCAGGAACGTAAACGCTCTGATTCATTTCACACAGTTTGAATAAACACTGATGACTGACCTGCTGACTCAGTATAATATCAGTCTGGAACCATCTTGACCCGTTTGGATCTTTAAATCCTCTCTCTGGAGGAATGATGATGATTTTGATGTATGAAACAATCTAAAGTTGATCAAAGTAACTTTTGCTGAACAGCGACCCTGTGGCCACCTCCGCCACCATCTTGGCAGCAGTGTGTGTGTTCAGTTGTGTCTCTGACTGAAGTCAGCACTCACCACAGACTCAGCTTCTCTCTGTTATCCTGCAGTGTCTTTTCTTTTCCATGTCTTCTGTGTACGTTCATGAAGTAAAGATCATTTCCCTCCATTCGGCAGTCAGATCAGATCATTACTGTGGATGTGGTTGCTGCAGACGGGTCGAGCAGCGAGAGTGAACATAAATCCACATTTTAATCCCAAACGTTTGAAAGACAAACTCTGTGCTCTCCTCGACTCCCACTGTTTTCCTCCAGAGCTCGCCGGCTCCAGCTGCTGTCTGTTAACAATAACAGAGTTAACCAACACACCGGCGTCTGTCCCTCCCCTCCCGTCTGTTAGTCCAGTTAACCACAAAAAGGAAGATTATCGGTCTGATCAAAAGATCTCCACAAACACGGCCGAGAGGTGAAGATCAGTGACTGAATGAGCTGAGGTAAGCCCAGCAGACAGCTCACAGCTGCCTGTCACTCAAAGAGGCCAGGCCCCCCTAATTATTCATAACTAATTATAAATTGGCTGCATGTTTGTTGCTGCTGTACATGTTAACATGGGCTCTTGTGGGGATTGACTCGCCGTTGGAGCCTCAAGTGGCCGTTAGAGGAACTGAAGGTCATCGTTGGCCTCAGTTTTCATTCAGCGTGACGAACGTATCTGAATCTCATTCATATCACTGACTGACAGGTTATCAAACAGTTTTAGTCTCATTCAGACACACCAGACGCCGTTTAGCATCTGTATGAAACCCGCTGGGCTCTCTGTGGCTCTCAGAGTGAGGCGGGTGAATAAGGACCACCCAGTAGATCTCTGTTTGTATCTGAACTTCTGTCCGTACGTTAAAATAAGAGCAGAAATCTTTTGCAGCTTCGTGTTTGTCACAGTTTCTGTCTCTGCAGGTTTTAAATACACTGAAGATGTTTATTATCATCAGTCTCCAACCTGCTGCACGACTCCGCAACTGCCTCCTCCTCCTCATCTCATCCATCTCCACCTCCTCCCCTCTCGTGTAGGTGAGTTATAATAATCCTCAGTAGAAGCTTCTCTGAGATACATTTCACTGTGTGTGTGTGTGTGTGTGTGTGTGTGTGTGTGTGTGTGTGTGTGTGTGTGTGTGTGTGTGTTATCCTGTTACACTCTTCACTCGTCTTCTCAACATTTTCATCTCCTTTTCAGATCTCCATCCAGCTCCTCCTGCTCTGTCTGCTGTTCAGTTCAGCTGTTTTCATGTCAGAAGCACAACGATCAGCTGTGTGTGTGTGTGTGTGTGTGTCTGTGGGTGTGTGTGTGTGTGTGTGTGTGTGTGTCTGTGTGTGTGTGAGCCAGAAAATCCATATTTGGGCACAGGGGGCGGATGCTAAAAGGAGCTGAGGTGGAAAAATGAGCAGCAGCCACGATGGCTGAGTGTGATTGGCTGAAACTCCTGTCAGTCAAAGTGAACACAGAGAGCAGCAGCTGTTCACTCTCGTTTGTTTTTCTTTTAACCAATCACAGTCCTCTGGGGCGGCGCTGCAGCCCCTTTCACACTGCATTTTAAAGGCGGGAATCTTGCGCGCGTCCTCGTCACCACTCGTCACTAAACACGTCACAATCAAAGATCATTAAACGTAACCTGCTTTGCGACTTCATGTCAGAGATCAACAGTTTCATCTTAAGCTGACATTAAAGGTCATGAATCAAGGCAAGTTTATTTGTACAGCACAATTCAGACACAAGGCAACTCAAAGTGCTTTACAGGCGCATACAATTACAGTAAACACAATCAACACAAAGAATCAACACAACAGCTGTCAGAGACGAAGGGAATGTGAACCGATCAGCAGTGAGCTGATCAGGAGGATGGATCTGTGACACATGTGACACACTCCTTTAACGTTTCCACGGGAAACCAGTTCACCGCAGCCTGACCTCCACCTCAGCTCCACACATGAGTTCCCATAATGCATTGTGCTCAGGTCCTGGGAAACAAACTCTCAGACACACCGTTCACACAGACCAGAGACTTGCAGCTGCTGCTGACATCAGCCAATCACAGCTGCTGCTGCAGTGATGTCATCAAGTAAAATACTGAGATGTTTGTTAAATCTGAACTTTGATGCTCTGGATTTTTTTTAAATTTCGTGTCAATGAAGTCGTGGAAATGAAAGAAATGAACTGAAAGTTGAAATATATATTTATTCAAAATGTAAATCTACAGTACATCAAAACCAAGAACGTAAATCAGTAAATCAAGAACGTAAAGATAAAAACAAAGACTTAAGTACAGACAGACGGTCAGTAAAGAGGCTGACTGTTATCTGAGCAGGAGATGATGACTGAGCCTGACTTTATATCATCATGAGATGATGACTGAGCCTGACTTTATATCATCAGGAGGAGATGATGGCTGAGCCTGACTTTATATCATCAGGAGGAGACGATGGCTGAGCCTGACTTTATATCATCAGGAGGAGACGATGGCTGAGCCTGACTTTATATCATCAGGAGGAGATGATGGCTGAGCCTGACTTTATATCATCAGGAGGAGACGATGACTGACTTTTTGAGTTCCTGTGTCGTCGCTCTGCGCTCCCTCTGGTTCCTCCTGTGGTTCACAGACCTGGTTGGGAAACTTGGATCAGAGTTGATCCAGAAAAACCAGGTCAGGTGTCCACAGCTGCTTCACATTGTGGTTTCTAAAGAATGTCAAATTCAAAATGCAAAACCAGCAGACCGGTTTGGATCCACCTGAGGGCAGCGGAGGAGCCCTACCTGTATGCAAATGGTGCACTTCCTGGACGCCTCCCTGCAGGCCTCCAACATGAGAAGGGTGATTTGCATGTCGGCTGCAGGGGAGGAACTCTGCTGCAGCTCACACACACACACACACACACACACACACACACACACACACACACACACTCATTGTTGTCACGCTGCTGACAGCTGCTGACAGATGTGGAGAGCACCACAGTCCTGCTGCACCTGTGTTTGACCTGAACACGTTTTATTGACTCACTTCAGATGAGCTGTGATGTCGACTCACACTGAATAAACACTTCAACTCTTCATCAGTTAACAACTTTATTATACAAAGTGTGGAATGTTGTTTCAGCTTCACAGGATGCAAACATTCAAAAGAAGATGAAGAAGATTAACATCAATAACAACAAGCATGAATTTAAAATGACATAAATAAGATGAACTCTGCATTAAAGCTGAGGACGGTCTGAGTGGATACAACACGTCATTATGTCGTTAGAGTCTTCAATCTGCATAAACATAATTATAGACAGTAATATACACAAACATTGTATGTTTATAAACAAACAGCTCGTTCTTATTTTAACTACATTTAAAGAAATGTTTTGCTTTTGTATGTTCGCATGAAAATGTCCCCTGCAGGCTCCCGTACATTCACATCCTGTCTGATTGTCTCCTTACAGACCTCCAGTTACTGTTGCAGCCTCAGGCAGACGTCTCCGTCCTCTGTCCCCCCTCCTCCTCCTGCTCCTACTCCTGCTCCAGCTCCTCCTCCTGCTCCTGCTCCTGCTCCTGCTCCTCCTGCTCCTCCTCCTCCTCCTGCTCCTGCTCCTCCTCCTGCTCCTCCTGCTCCTCCTCCTGCTCCTGCTCCTCCTCCTGCTCCTCCTCCTGCTCCTGCTCCTGCTCCTCCTGCTCCTCCTCTTGCTCCTCCTCCTCTTCCTGCTCCTCCTCCTCAGGACATCAACAGTCAAAACGTTATCAGTGAGACTCGGCTGTTTCTTCTTCCTTCAGGCTGCAGAACAAATAAAACTTTATCCCTTTAAATCTAACAGAAACATACAAACATGCACTTTATCTTACCACACACACACTCTCACACACACACACACACACACACACACACACACACTCACACACACACACACACTCACACACACACACACACACACACAGACTGGCGGTGTGTGGTGAACTGCTCACACGTCTCTGTACAGACTGGTTGGAGGGAGGAGGAGGAAACCCTGTCTGGAGTCCTGACCCATTGACTGTCTGGGAAAGTCCTGCTGGAACTGAACCAGGACCAGAACCTGGACCTCAAACAAAACTTTCAGCCCTTCAGATGTTTTTTCTTCGGTCCAGACTGAAACATATCTCACCGGCTCTGAGATGTTCCCCTCAGGATGAACTGTAATAACTCCAATAATAATAATAATACCATACGTTATATGAGACCGAGACACCAGATGTAAAGATGGCGCTGCTGGTCCCGCCCACAGACTTTACATTGTGATGACATCACTGATATTTAAATCTCTTTTCTCAGCTTGAGGGAGGTTTTAAAGATATAAAAATCAAAAATTCCTCATAGAAAGTGTCATAGAGTCATAAAGTGTCGACTCGTGTCGACAGTCTGACAGACGTCTCTCTTATAACTTGTTTCTGGGAAAATGCTTTTGGGCTGCAGAGAAATGTTTCACTGTAATACCGCGAGTGGCCACCGGGCCAGACTGGAAGCAGGGCTGAGCAGGGCCCCCGGGGCTTTGTTTACTGAGAACAAGCTAATGTTAGCATGCTAACACGCGAAACTAAGACGCTAACTTCAGAATGCTAGTGTTGCACAGCTTTGCTTTGATGGTCGGTTCTTCATCAATCATCACGTGATATATTGACATTCATAAAAGCTGATTTAATAATAATCTGTCAAACTATTTATCCAACATGACAGTTACATTTTTACAACTTAACTCCAGGCTCTTTGAGGGCCTGCTGTTACACCTGCTGACCACAGGGAGCGCCAAACCAACCCCACTGAAATCTGCATAATTATAACTCTCATGCTTAATGTGGAAACTTAGCCTGACTCCGCCTTGTGGTTCTCAGTGGTACTGCTGGTGGTGTTAGCAACACGGCTACAGAAACAACCGTAAGGATCCCAGTTTGATCTAGAAGCTCTGATCTCAGGTCTGTGAAAGTCAAACAGCCGGTTGTATCAATGAGTCGGCAGGTTTTGTAGAAAGCATGGTGGTTTTGAAGCGTCTCAGGTTCTGGTGGTGAGAGGAGACGTGTGAGCGGGAACAGACTTTGATCACTCCACCTTCTTCACTCGTCCATCGGCAGCTTCTGCTCCTGCAGTGTAGAGTTTCCAGTTATTCGTGTTGTTCGCTGTAACCTGGAGATAGTGACCGAGAGAACAATGACTCAGACTGTTTTGGCTGCACAGATCAGATGTGTTTCCTTTGTGCTGTAATTCGACCGTTGTTGTTGTTGTTGTGGGTAAAATCCCTCCAGGTGTCGGACTGACGAGTGAAGTGAGTGAACCAGACTTTATATAGAAAACCAGATCTGAACGTGTCTGCTTCCCCTCAGTTTGTGTTATTACACTGAGGCCTGGAGGAGCTGCTGTCTGTGTGTGTTCACGTCTTTTTAACTGAATCTGCAGAATGAGAGCATTAAAGCAGACCCGGTCTCAGTTCTGGTCTCAGTTCTGGAGATTTCTGGAGATTTTGGTTGAAGTTGTTTTTATGTTTCTGTTTTTATTTTTTTTGTTGTCGTCACCTTGAGTCTGTGTGTTATTAATGACGGAGGGACTCTCCCACTGCTGGTTCCCAGGCCTCCCCTCCCGTCTCTCTCTCTCTCTCTCTCTCTCTCTCTCTCTCTCCCTCTCCCCAGTCTCTGTCATGCTCTCTCGCCCTCACTCTGACTCTCTCTCTCGTGTGTTTCTCACAGTTTCTCTCGCCCTCTCTTCCTCCTTTCTCACAGTCCCCCCTCCTCCTCCTCCCCCACCCTCGTCATGTGATACTGGGCACCCAGCCGGCTCCCACACACACACACACACACACACACACACACACACACACACACACACACACACACACACACACACAGTATCTGCAGTTTGCTTACACTTTGTTTTGTCAGTTTGTGACTCTTACAGGTCAGTTAGTTGTTATTCATGCTGTGTGCATCACTTTTTAGTGTCCCCTGGAAACACTTTCTGTTGGTGCAGGTGTATTCCTGTCAGTCGTCACTCACTGTCGTTATCATTTGTAATTTTGTCAGAAAACAGTTGAAACACATCAGCTAACGTTCTTCAGACACAGTCCTCTTCCTCCTCCGATGTCAGATCCTTTCTACACAATGACTCTGATGATATTTACATCATGATATCTGCCTGCACTCCAGGAGAGAGTGCTGCTGCCACCCGTCACCTCCTCCAACATGACTCCGTGCCAATCGCCACCAAGGACGTGACATTAAAACCTGGACACAGTGCTGGAGGCAGAGACCCGCTCAGTCCTATGAAGGCTGCTCAGCGGCGGGTTTGAAAACACCTGGATCTTCTGTGTTGTGTGTCTCAGAGAGCGTGAGCACGAGAGGCCTCCACAGACCGAGCTGGCTAACGTCCTGTTTAGCGCCAGGCTAACTTGAATAGGGATAAAATAATGTAATAGTTTTACAGCTGCTTCTTTCACAGCGTCAGCTCCTGGGAAGCTGAGCCTGGCGGGTGGTTGTAGCTGCTGCAGCTCGTTACTGTGTCCTCTTCTTTCCATTGTATGGCAGGTGGTGACAACATACTGTGTGTGTGTGTGTGTGTGTGTGTGTGTGTTATATGAACAGTAACTTGTAGTCAGCACATTGTCACTGATCTGTTGTTATCTTCATATTTCAGCAGCTGTTTAATGTGCAGCTTGTTTAATGACGATCAGGTCAGAGCAGGTCGTTGTGCAGTGAGCGCGGTGTGAACAGCAACTCTGCTTCACTGTAGCAGCTTCTGACCTTCAATCCAATGAGAAGAGCTCAAAGGGAGATGAAGGTAAGTGTAAGGACGATGGTTCAACTCTCCTTCGCTCTGATCAGGAAGTTTCTCTTCTAGTTTTAACTGCTGAAGTGTTTGTGTTGTTGAATCAAACCTGTCGAGTGACTCAGACATCAGATCTGATGTCTGAGTCACTGTCACATGAAACGCGTAAACACGACTGACTAATGTGTTTTTATTGTTTTCTAACGCAGATCGAGCCGATGGTGACATCATGTGATCATCCTCCCCTCTCTCTCTCTCTCTCCCCGGCCTCGCTCGCCCACCCTCTCACTCCATCCTCAGCGTCCTCCTCTGATTGGCCAGCTGAGCCCAGCTCACTGTTTGACTCATCCAATCCCGTGGCTGTATGAGGGGAGGGGTGATGTCATCAGCGTCTGAGTCACCAATCACATGAGATCAGCCTTGCTCGCCCTCCTTCCCTCATGTGCTCGCTCTCTCTATTTCCCACAGATCCTCGACACTTCCCGAAACACACCAGCTGACTGAGTGTGTGTGTGTGAGTGTGTGTGTGTGTGTATGACATCACACAGTTCATCTCCTCAGCTGATGTCAGACTACATTTTTGAGCAATGACCTCATCCTGCAAAAAGAGTAGACATGGCAACCTGCCAGCAGTGTGTTATATGAAGCCCACATATGCATTAATGTGTGTGTGTGTGTGTGTGTGTGTGTGTGTGTGTGTGTGTGTGTGTGCGCAGCCTGAACTCTTCTTTCTCCCAGAGATGCAGAGAAGTTTGTTACTTCTTTAGACTCGACTGCTGCAGTGCACCGCTACATTATGTAAGCTGCTGCTCGAGGATTACAACTGTTAAAGGATCATCCCGTAAAAAAAACATCAGATGTCTCCATACAGCTCATCTGCTCTGACCCAAGTCTGCAGAAGCCCCGAGGTCACAACCTGATCTGAGGAGATGTTATTTACCCCCTTTATTAAGATGAAGTCCTCACTGGAGCTGCTGAGCTAACAGTGTTAGCATGGAGCTCGTCAAGGGTTAAACATCATCTCCTCAGGTCAGGTAGTGATCTCTGTGATCACAGCAGACGAGCTGCATGGAGACATCTGATGTTTAAATCATCTCCAGCTGCTTCAGGTGTTCAGCAGAACGCTGCAACTCTGTTTCACTGTGAAGCTCCAGAGATGTTTGTGGACTACGAGACTTCAAGACACGATGTTGTCAGAATCCAACAGCAGATCAAAAAATGACCCTCTGAAACCACTTTATCGGTTCAGAAGAACTTAGTTTCAGCTCCACTCATCTAATCTGTGTTTTCACAGCATGTCTGAGGCCCTGATGTGACGTCACCTGAGACCCAAATGGAGTTAAAGGAACTTGGGGCAGGATCTGTGAAAAAATAAACCTGCATTTTAAGTTTTTTAAAGCTAATGAGTGATGAAGCGTTCAAAACCTAAAAGAAGGAGCCCACCCACGTATCTCTCCGTTGCCTTGAACCGGCTGTGTGCTGCATAATGTGCTGCAATTCCGGCCTGAATTTCCCGGGCAGTCCTGCGGACGTGACGTCAGAAGACGCTGAATGTGCGTCCTTGGATACGACGACCCACCACCACACAAAGTTCACTAACAAGTCATACTAAGAAGAAAACAAAGGTTTTATCAGCGGCATGTCGTGAGTCGAAACGAAATTATGACCAAAGCCGGGCTGGGACCCGGATACACATCGGATACACGTTGGACTCATGGAGGCAGCTTCAACTTGAACTGGGACTGAGAACAGGTGCTGACGTGGCTCATTTCCTAGTAACCAGGTAAGAAAACATTACAGGTCATGTTAGTAGCTGGATTTGAAAATCATATGAGATCACGAGGACTCGGAGTGACCTCACGTGCAAAGTAGCGTTAGCTGCAAACATGTAACTTAGTCCACCGCTGTGTAACACTGAATAGTTACAGACTGCACATTTTCCACGGTCCTTTAGTCTGAAACCGAAGAGTTAGAAATATGTGCCTTTATATACGGGACCGAAAGCCCAACATGTTATCTGGGAGGTGACGTTAGCAGCTGGATGTAGCAACAGGCTAACGGTTTGTTTGTATTTCTGTCCCCCAATAAGCCGTCTTTGCCTTCAGACTGCATCAACGTAACGGTAGATCGCCGCGCTTGTGTGTCGCTACACACAGCGAGCCGGCTGCTTCATGTGTGTGGAGGATAAGGCATCAGCTGTTCAGTTCATGCGCGCTCCCGTGCCGGCTCGGCTGATGGCTGCAGTTACCCTAATGGCCACAACGACCGTCATGTCACTATTGAGTCTTATTTCTTGATCCTGCCCCAAGTTCCTTTAACAGAGAAAGATATTGAGAAT
>NC_140190.1:750597-780597 GCF_965226575.1 Pagrus pagrus | reverse complement strand
AGGTTCACTGCTAACAGGAAGTGCTAACAGCTGATTCTGCAAAGTTCTGATGAAGTTTTGGGGATTTTTAGGTCCCCAGCTACTTGCAACTCTGTTTTGCTCCAGAAATGTTTTGTGGACTACGAAGCTGAACTGTTCCTCTACAGCACTGAGAAACTACCTAACTGCCTCTGCAGATGAAGACCATGTGATGTGCCTGAGAGCTCCAGAACAGGACCCTCTGAGCTGAGCTGAGTCAGCACTGATGCCTGCTGGTTGCTGCCTGTCTGAGCGTCTTCCTGCAGGCGGAGAAACATGAAGTGACTCGTCAATAAAAACAACAGTCGCAGCAGAAAACACGAGATGACTCAGTGAAAAACCTGCAACACGCTCGGTCCCTGCTGACTCATGATGCCGAGCCGCACGCTCAGTTCATTCACAGCAAAGTCGTCTGATTCCCTTTCACTTCCCGTCCTGCTCAGCACAGACGTGTCACAGCTGGACGTGTTGCTCAGATCTCTCGTCTGAATTATTGAGCAGCGTCTGGATCCTCCGACAGCCTCCACCTCGCTCGGTGACGGCGTTACTTAGCAACGGGACTCCCTCCTCCTCCTCCTCCTCCTCCTCCTCCTCGTCCTCGTGCGTTTGTCTTCAGAGGGAAACACCTCGAGCAGGATAACATGACAGCTGACCTCAGAGCAGCTCTCAGAGGCCGGAGGGAGTCGTTGTGGGGGATAAAGGCGTCTTTGTGAGGCGCCGTCAGACTCAAACAGTGAGCGACTGTTGGTGACAACATGAAGGAGGCGTCATGTGATCTGACAACATACACATGACCGGCGGCCATGTTAACCCCTGATGTGAACACTGAGCTGTGTGTGTGAGTGTGTGTGTGTGTGTGTGTGTGTGAGTGTGTGTGTTACAGTAATGAGGTTAAGTGAGTCACATGGTCTCATGACTGACTGACACTCTGAGGATCTTTGTTCTGATCACTGATCGTCTCTGAGCTGATCCACTTTTCTCTCTGACTGACTTGTTTGTAACGAGGCTCGGCCCGATCCAGAGGATGATTTCTGAACTTTAGTGTTCGGACCTGCAAACTCTCAAAACGTGACGTCACAAAAGAGTCCAAGTGATTTTTAGACTCCACTGAAGCCTTTTTGGAGCGTTTGAGATCAGAATCCAACGAGAACATTGAGCTCAGTTTGATGATGTGAGGAGAAGTCACCACGTGGAGAAATACTGAAAGTGTAAAAGTAAAAGCGTCCGAGCACTTTCAGAGACGCCGAGGTCGACCCCACATATAAAAACATGATTCATGTTGCTGACCTGGTTTCATAAAGTTGATCCTCCACAGTTGCTCAGTCTTCAGTCGGTCGTGGATTCTGACATCATTCTTATAAAACTGTAATCACTTGTTCAAAATCTAATCTGCTCATTTAAAGCAAAGCTTGGTGACACATCAGGTCCTGCAATGGAAACAGTGAGTCTGGAGTCCGTTTCTTCAAATCTGCAACATTTGACAACAGCAGCAGTTTTAGATATGAGTCGTTAGCAGATGTGTGACCGACACTCATCTCCAGCCTCAGACGGACATCGTTCCAGAGACGAAGAGCTTCTTTACGCCGCTTTGGTTTCTGTCGCACTGAAGCAAACATCGGCGACATCATGCCGCCCTCGAGTCTGAGATCTGAGAAGTGAGCGAGAGGTGTGACCGGCTAATTACGTGTTGGGTAGCGTTTTCTGAACAAGGACATCACATGGCAGCAATCATCTACCGTAATGTTCTTGTCCTTTGAGTTAGCTGCTGACTGCTGCTAACTGCTGCTGACTGCTGCTAGCTGCTGCTGACTGCTGCTGACTGCTGCTAACTGCTGCTGACTGCTGCTAACTGCTGCTAACTGCTGCTGACTGCTGCTAACTGCTGCTGACTGCTGCTAGCTGCTGCTGACTGCTGCTGACTGCTGCTAACTGCTGCTGACTGCTGCTAACTGCTGCTAACTGCTGCTAACTCCCTTTTACGCAGCGGCCGAATAAACTTCCTGCTGCGAACATTAGACGAGACGGCAAAACATCTGTGATTCAACGTTAACTGAACATTAAATGACTGCTGTCAGTGTTTACTGAGCGTTCAGATAAAAAACATTAAAACAAATCAAGAACAGCTTCATCAAACGCTGCCAGAACATTTTGGACTGAAGTTTTTTCTGAACGATGTGAAAAAATGATTTATTCATCCTCAGTGTGCGTCTGAGCTGATGTCACCTTGAGAGGACAGATAACAGCAGCGGGAAAGTACAGGTGATTAAAACACAAGACGGCGGTCGAGTCTCTGCAGACGACCACGAAAATACGACATGATGAAGACATTATGTAACACGTGATTGGTTAGTCACAGTGTCACATGCTGCCTCATCAATGCCTGTCTTTGTGTGTGTGTGTGTGTGTGTGTGTGTGTGTGCAGACAAAAGGCTGTTGGAGCCAATCAGCAGTCAGTTTGTCCCCTGCAGCTGTTTGTGCAGCAGATTTAGCTCAGAGTGTTTGTCAGGAGTTAATTATAGAGACAGACTGGACACAAACAGTTAACTGTCACACACACACACACACACACACACACACACACACACACACACACACTGAAGTGTCCTTTAAAGAACAAAGACGCTCTGAGACTCAGCTGCTCAATAAAGATTTGTAAGTTAGTTTAAATCATGTGGAGGACAGAAACAGAACGAACTGAAGCTCAGACACAGACACACACATATGAAACATGACGTTACAGTAAACACAACAGTTGTTGGTCTGTTGGGCGATTCTGCAAAAAAGCTGCAACTATTAATCGATCAGATGTCCAGTACTGAATTAATCACAGACTATTCTGACAATCGATCGATCAGTTTGAGTCGTTTCTTCCTGCTCAGCAGCCTGAAGCTTCACACTGTGACGTCCGACTGGAGGCTCAGGAACAACATGTACATCACACAGTTACATTTATTACATCATCCACTGCTGAATGCTCCAGATGATCACAGCGCTCGCGGTTTGGTTGATTCAGAACTGGGTCAGCTGTAGAAAACCTCATTCTTCAGGTCAGTGAAACCAACATAAGTGACGTATGTGACATCACGTCTGCACCTGCGTTCACCTGGACTCATTTTCTGACATTTAAAGATGAAAACAAGAATCAATGAATCAAGAAAATAATTGATGCAAAACAAAAGTTTGAACATCCAGTTTCTGTCTTTTAAAAAGTTTGTTGATGCTGCAGTTTGACTGAGATAAAGAAGGATGGAGCTGCTACATGCTGATGTCACTGACTCATGGTCTGCTGTTTTCTTCCTTGCTCCAGGTGAGTCTGCTCCAGGTGAGTCTGCTCCAGGTGAGTCTGCTCCAGGTGGGCCTGCTCCAGGTGAGTCTGCTCCAGGTGGGCCTGCTCCAGGTGGGCCTGCTCCAGGTGAGCCTGCTCCAGGTGAGTCTGCTCCAGGTGGGCCTGCTCCAGGTGAGTCTGCTCCAGGTGGGCCTGCTCCAGGTGGGCCTGCTCCAGGTGAGCCTGCTCCAGGTGGGCCTGCTCCAGGCGGGCCTGCTCCAGGTGGGCCTGCTGCTCCAGGCGGGCCTGCTCCAGGTGGGCCTGCTGCTCCAGGTGAGCCTGCTCCAGGTGGGCCTGCTGCTCCAGGTGAGCCTGCTCCAGGCGGGCCTGCTCCAGGCGGGCCTGCTCCAGGCGAGCCTGCTCCAGGCAAGTCTGCTCCAGGTGGGCCTGCTCCAGGCGGGCCTGCTCCAGGTGGGCCCGGCGTTATTTCTGTTGTAGAGTTTAGAACAGGGAATGTTTTGTTGGGGTAGAGGGAAGAGCCCGGTTCCGACGGGTTGGACCGAGGTGGCTTCCCTTCTTTTGTTCTTTTTTGCCGGCCCATCAGTTTGTAGTTAGTTAAGTTTAACTTTTGATGGTCATGTTCTGTCTGCTGAAATAAAATTCTTCTATTTTGGACCTCTTGACTTGTGTAATTATGTTGGACCTCTCTGGGCCACGAGCTTCTTTTGGGTCGTAACAGTACCTTCTCTCAGCTCCACATCAGGTTTTATAACAGAACAAACCTTTTCTGTTGAGCTGAAGTCTGAGCAGCTTCATCAACTGTGAATGTGTGAAACAGAAAGTTCTTCTGCCTCGTTAAACTGATCCGACTCGTCTTTAACGAGCGATTTAATCGAATCAGAGACTCGTCATCTGGATTAATGAGCGTTCAGTTAGCGTCCCTCAGAGTGTGTGTGTGTGTGTGTGTGTGTGTGTGTGTGTGTGTGTGTGTGTGTGTGTGTGTGTTAGTTAATCCGCTCAGACAGCTGCTCTGACAGCAGTGTGTTCAGACTGTTTGGCTTCTTTCACTGTTTGGTTTCAGAGGATTAAAGCTGCTCGTTCACATCTGATTCATATTCAGGACGTTTATTATTATTATTATTATTATTATTATTATTATTATTGTTGTTGTTGTTGTTGTTGTTGTTGTGTCAGTTTCATGTGAAAGCTTCAGGATGTAGTCGCAGCTGTTTTAGATATCTAGTTGAGGTGTTTGGCTGCTGTTCATCCTGGTCACGCGGCGGCTGTAGCTCAGGAGGTAGAGCGGGTCGTTTAGTAATCGGCAGGTCACTGGTTCGAATCCCGGCTCCCCTCAGTTACATGTCGAAGTGTCCTTGAGCCCCAAATTGCTCCTGATGAGCAGGTGGCGCCTTGCGTGGCAGCCTCCGCCATCGGTGTATGAATGTGAATGTGCCAAGTATTGTAAAGCGCTTTGAGCCGTCAGTAGACTGGAGAAGTGACCGTTTACCATCCTGGACATTATGGCTGTAATTATTTTATCCTTTAATTCTTTTTTAAACCAAAAATGTAACAATGACTGATCCAAATAGACATTTCTTGAATATTTTAAACAGGTTAATTGTATTATATATATATATTATATTACACTGATAACAACTCATTTGTTTTTTCATATGACAATAAAGTCTGTGAATTCATAGAAAGCATTAAGTGTTTAAAAGTGAAATATGAATATTAGATTGAACCTGAGATCATCTGACGAACTGGATTCAACCTGAGTTAAAAGGACATGATGGTGTTCTCCAGCCCGGCTCTTCATTCAGAGCTCATCCAGTTTGTCCTGATGGAGGTGATACAGGTGAGACGATGGAGGTGTTACAGGTGAGACGATGGAGGTGATACAGGTGAGACGATGGAGGTGTTACAGGTGAGACGATGGAGGTGTTACAGGTGAGACGATGGAGGTGATACAGGCGAGACGATGGAGGAGACGATGGAGGTGATACAGGTGAGACGATGGAGGTGATACAGACGAGACGATGGAGGTGATACAGGTGAGACGATGGAGGTGATACAGACGAGACGATGGAGGTGATACAGACGAGACGATGGAGGAGACGATGGAGGTGATACAGGTGAGACGATGGAGGTGATACAGACGAGACGATGGAGGTGATACAGACGAGACGATGGAGGTGATACAGACGAGACGATGGAGGAGACGATGGAGGTGATACAGACGAGACGATGGAGGAGACGATGGAGGTGATACAGGTGAGTTACCTGCCGTTCATCAACAGGACAAAAGTTATGAGGTCGTTTTACAGACAAATGAGCCAAATGAGCTGGTCTGCTGGTTGGCATGGCAACCAAGAAACGTGTGTGTGTGTGTGTGTGTGTGTGTGTGTGTGTGTGTGTGTGTGTGCGTGTGCTCAGTTCTCCTCATGACTCAGCAGTGCCCTGTTTTTAAAGGTTGTTTTTACAACAGCCGCTCACCCGTGGACCCCCCCCCCCCACACACACACAGCACTGAAGCATTCTGGGTCATCCTGTGGCGGCCCCCCTCCTCTCCCCCTGCTGGCCTCCATCAGCAGCCTGGGGATTCCCAAACAACGCTCTGTTGCCATGGGAGACGCCCTGGTCCTGTCGCTGTGGAAACCTGACGCCAGTACACACACACACACACACACACACACACACACACACACACACACACACACTCACGGTCCAGTTTATTATTGAAGACCTGATCAGAACAGGATCCAGGTGTCTGATCGACACGGCCTCTGTCAGAACCTGCAGGTCCAGGATCCAGGGCTCTGACACCGTGTGCAACACATAACCAGGATGATGGTCGCGGTCACGGTCGGGATCCAGTTTGACCGTGAGTTTGATCGTCTCTGCTCGACTTTACCCAGGTGTCACTATTCTGTCCACAGTGAACCCTCCTCACAAACAAGTCAATAAAGGATCTCTGACAGCACAATTATAAACAGGTCATTACTGAGTTCATTACAAAGTGTGAGACTGATAAACTCATGACACCACAGAACATAAAGACACAGCCAGAACTGTCCAATCAGGGAGAACAGACGGATCATGTCCTCGGGTCAGGACGCACACCTTCAGGGAGTTCCCACAGTGTAACGGTTCCTGTTGATCCGCTCAGTGACCATAAAAGGAAGCGTGCTGTTGGCTCCGAGTTCTGGACGAGACGTTTTTACTGGAAAGATCCAGACGGGCCGAGGGGGGGGGGGGGGGAGAAATGTGAGGAATGAAGTGAACGATTCTCTGGAAACACGACCTCCTCTCTCTCTCTCTCTCTCTCTGTTTCTATTCCTGTCTACCTCGCTCGCCCTCTCTGACTCATAAATACCAGAAACACCTACATTCTTCTTTAAAGGAGCAGTCTGTAGTTTTGGTGAAGAAATGTTAACGAGAAGAGAAAAATCTGACAGACTCCGTTAACTTTACAGTTGTGGAAACAATATGTATTTGTGTATTTGTGTTGAGTTTGTGTTATTACCACACACACACACACACACACACTTTCCCGCTGACCTGACCTGAGGACTGTTTGTCCTGATCACATGTCATCACACAGGAATCCAGCCGACACGACGTCCTGCAGGAAGAGACCAGCAGACTTACTGTAACCCTCCAGCGTGAGTAACAATTACCCATGATGCACTTTAACCAGGAGCTGAAGAGTTGAACAGCCGCAGGGAGGGCGAGAGAGCTGCAGGGAGAGAGAGAGAGAGAGCTGCAGGAGGGAGAGAGAGAGAGAGAGCTGCAGGGAGAGAGAGAGAGAGAGAGAGAGAGAGAGAGAGCTGCAGGGAGGGAGAGAGAGAGAGAGAGAGCTGCAGGGAGGGAGAGAGAGAGAGAGAGAGCTGCAGGGAGGGAGAGAGAGAGAGAGAGAGAGAGAGCTGCAGGGAGGGAGAGAGAGAGAGAGAGAGAGCTGCAGGGAGAGAGAGAGAGAGAGAGAGAGAGAGAGAGCTGCAGGGAGGGAGAGAGAGAGAGAGAGAGAGCTGCAGGGAGAGAGAGAGAGAGAGAGAGCTGCAGGGAGGGCGAGAGAGCTGCAGGGAGAGAGAGAGAGAGAGAGAGAGAGAGAGCTGCAGGGAGAGAGAGAGAGAGAGAGAGAGCTGCAGGGAGAGAGAGAGAGAGAGAGCTGCAGGGAGAGAGAGAGAGAGAGAGAGAGAGAGAGAGAGAGAGAGAGAGAGCTGCAGGGAGAGAGAGAGAGAGAGAGCTGCAGGGAGAGAGAGAGAGAGAGAGAGAGAGAGAGAGAGAGAGAGAGAGAGAGCTGCAGGGAGAGAGAGAGAGAGAGAGCTGCAGGGAGAGAGAGAGAGAGAGAGAGAGAGAGAGAGCTGCAGGGAGGGCGAGAGAGAGAGAGCTGCAGGGAGGGCGAGAGAGCTGCAGGGAGAGAGAGAGAGAGAGAGAGCTGCAGGGAGAGAGAGAGAGAGAGAGAGCTGCAGGGAGAGAGAGAGAGGAGAGAGAGCTGCAGGGAGGGAGAGAGAGAGAGAGAGCTGCAGGGAGGGCGAGAGAGCTGCAGGGAGAGAGAGAGAGAGAGAGAGAGCTGCAGGGAGGGCGAGAGAGCTGCAGGGAGAGAGAGAGAGAGAGCTGCAGGGAGAGAGAGAGAGCTGCAGGGAGAGAGAGAGAGAGAGAGAGAGAGAGAGCTGCAGGGAGAGAGAGAGAGAGAGCTGCAGGAGGGAGGAGGAGAGAGAGAGAGCTGCAGGGAGGGAGAGAGAGCTGCAGGGAGAGAGAGAGAGAGAGAGCTGCAGGGAGAGAGAGAGAGAGAGAGAGAGAGAGAGAGCTGCAGGGAGGGAGAGAGAGAGAGAGAGAGAGCTGCAGGGAGAGAGAGAGAGAGAGAGAGAGAGAGAGAGCTGCAGGGAGAGAGAGAGAGAGAGAGAGAGAGCTGCAGGGAGAGAGAGAGAGAGAGAGAGCTGCAGGGAGGGCGAGAGAGCTGCAGGGAGAGAGAGAGAGAGAGAGAGAGAGAGAGCTGCAGGGAGAGAGAGAGAGAGAGAGAGAGCTGCAGGGAGAGAGAGAGAGAGAGAGCTGCAGGGAGAGAGAGAGAGAGAGAGAGAGAGAGAGAGAGAGAGAGAGAGAGCTGCAGGGAGAGAGAGAGAGAGAGAGCTGCAGGGAAGAGAGAGAGAGAGAGAGAGAGAGAGAGAGCTGCAGGGAGGGCGAGAGAGAGAGAGCTGCAGGAGGGCGAGAGAGCTGCAGGGAGAGAGAGAGAGAGAGAGAGCTGCAGGGAGAGAGAGAGAGAGAGAGAGCTGCAGGAGAGAGAGAGAGAGAGAGAGCTGCAGGGAGGGAGAGAGAGAGAGAGAGCTGCAGGGAGGGCGAGAGAGCTGCAGGGAGAGAGAGAGAGAGAGAGAGAGCTGCAGGGAGGGCGAGAGAGCTGCAGGGAGAGAGAGAGAGAGAGCTGCAGGGAGAGAGAGAGCGAGAGAGAGCTGCAGGGAGGGCGAGAGAGCTGCAGGAGAGAGAGAGAGAGAGAGAGAGAGAGAGCTGCAGGGAGGGCGAGAGAGCTGCAGGGAGGGAGAGAGAGAGAGAGCTGCAGGGAGAGAGAGAGAGAGAGAGAGAGAGAGAGAGCTGCAGGGAGGGAGAGAGAGCTGCAGGGAGGGAGAGAGAGAGAGAGAGAGCTGCAGGGAGAGAGAGAGAGAGAGAGCTGCAGGAGAGAGAGAGAGAGAGAGAGAGAGAGAGAGAGAGAGAGAGAGCTGCAGGGAGAGAGAGAGAGAGAGAGAGAGAGAGCTGCAGGGAGGAGAGAGAGAGAGAGCTGCAGGGAGGGAGAGAGAGAGAGAGAGAGCTGCAGGGAGAGAGAGAGAGAGAGAGCTGCAGGGAGAGAGAGAGAGAGAGAGAGAGAGAGAGAGAGAGAGAGAGAGCTGCAGGGAGAGAGAGAGAGAGAGAGAGAGAGAGAGCTGCAGGGAGAGAGAGAGAGAGAGAGCTGCAGGGAGGGAGAGAGAGCTGCAGGGAGAGAGAGAGAGAGAGAGCTGCAGGGAGGGAGAGAGAGAGAGAGAGAGCTGCAGGGAGAGAGAGAGAGAGAGAGCTGCAGGGAGAGAGAGAGAGAGAGAGAGAGAGAGAGAGAGAGAGAGAGAGCTGCAGGGAGGGAGAGAGAGAGAGAGAGAGCTGCAGGGAGGGAGAGAGAGAGAGAGAGAGCTGCAGGGAGAGAGAGAGAGAGAGAGAGAGAGAGAGAGAGAGAGAGAGCTGCAGGGAGGGAGAGAGAGAGAGAGAGAGCTGCAGGGAGAGAGAGAGAGAGAGAGAGAGCTGCAGGGAGAGAGAGAGAGAGAGAGAGAGAGAGCTGCAGGGAGAGAGAGAGAGAGAGGAGGGCTGAACTCTGCTTCAGTTACAGCTGAAGTCTGTTTACAGTCGAGAGAGGCGGGAAAAAGGAGGGAAAGGAGGAGCAGGAGGAGGAGGAGGAGGAGCAGGAGCAGGAGCAGGAGGAGCAGGAGCAGGAGCAGGAGGAGGAGCAGGAGCAGGAGGAGGAGGAGGAGGAGCAGGAGCAGGAGGAGCAGGAGCAGGAGCAGGAGGAGGAGCAGGAGCAGGAGGAGCAGGAGCAGGAGGAGGAGCAGGAGCAGGAGCAGGAGGAGGAGGAGCAGGAGGAGGAGCAAGACTCCAATGACGACGATGTGTTTGTGGTGACAAACAGGAGCTTATTAAAACTCACTGTGTGCAAAGTCAAACATTTTCCTTTAACCAGAGAAGAATCAATAAAAATGGACACTGCCCCAAAACTCATGTTAACAACCATCGCCTGCACCGATCTGAACTCCCTGATCGGGTCAGAATCGGTCCAGGCTGAGCAGCCGGTCCTCTAATCTGCAGTTCAGTTCACACAGCAGGTCATGTGACTGTTAATCAGCAGCTGATTGGCTGCTGGACTCAAGTTAACTGTGAACCTGCTGAGGACGAGAGACGAAGGAGGGGGCAGAATAAAGACGTCTTTGTCCTGAGGTGTCCTGAGGAGACGCAACTCCTCTGAGGACAGACGAGGATGATGACCTGCTTCGACCGGCTCGCACTGACTGAACACTGTGAACACGGCGCCACATTATCACATGAGCCTCGAGGACCGGAGACAGAAATCATCTGTCATCACAGAGCAACGAGGACGCAGTCTGAATTAAAGTCGTCTGAATGTTTCCAGCTGAGGAGAAAATGAGGCTTTGCACAGTTTGAAGCTCCACTCGTAAAAAAATCACATCTTTGTTGTCCAGTTTAACTTTGACCCAGAGGTCTGTATCATTGACCAATCAGAAGCCGCCCTGACAGAGCTGATCTCTGAGTGGACGGTCAGCAGGAGAGTCCAACATGGAGGATGCTAACGTAGCAGGTTAGCTGTGTGTCACCGTCCAGTTTGTATAAACCAGAGTTTAGTAAAGTGGTGTGTTAGAGTAACGACATGTTTGAGTTGTCTGTTACCGGCCGCTTGTCCGCCGGCACCGAGTCAAACCGAGCCTGGCCCATTTGCTTTTCCATCACCGGTTTTACTGCGGTGAGTTAAGCAGCGGTGATGGACCGAGCCACACTGGCTCCGCCTCCAAACGGGCCACACTGACACGACTGAACTCACGTCTGCAGTCACCTGAGACAAGAGGTTTCTAAAGTCAGTGTTCAGCTCGGCTGCAGCTTCTGACTGAATCTCTTTAGTTTCTCTCGGCCTCTTTGTTTCAAACCTCTGCTGTGTTTCACTGTTTCATGTGTTCACTGTCAGCTGGTTCAACGTTTCCTGTGAGGCTGCTTCATAATAAAAGCTTTTAAATGACTCAATAACAGGGGACTTTTATTGTGAAGTGTGTTTGTAGCTGAATTAGCGGAGCTGCTTTGTTAGCGTGATTCTTCGATAGCACTGAAGGGATCGAGACAAGAGCGTCATTGGCTCAAGACTCACCTTCGAGCAGGTAGACCAGCTGTGGTGGAAATGTACATTTCTGCCGTGCCGAGTCAAACCGAGTAGAACCGAGTAGAACCAGGTCGGCAGGTGAGATGGAAAAACGCCAAACATGGAGTCAAAAGCAGGAGACTGCAGAACTTTATTCCAGGAAGAATCACATGAACAGAACAGTGAAAACAACAGATGACTCAGCAAAGACTGAACTGAAGACTCAAACGCAAACTGAACTAACGAGACGAGCTGCAGGTGCAGGAACATGGCTCAGGTGAGGTACCGAGTGGGACACACTGACAACAGGGCGGGGCTCACGGTGCAGGTGTGGAGGGAAACACTGGTGAGAAAGACTCAAATAAAATCAACAACATGATGCTCGACCAGCTACTGCAGCAGAGGTGAAGCGTTAAACTGAGCTCGTCTGTTTCTGTGTCGTCTTTAATCTCTGAGTCGTCTCATGTTTAATGATTATCTCCTGCAGGACGACTCGTCTTGTGTCCCAGCACATCATGTCTTCACTGAAGGCAGTCACTGTTCTGTTCAGGTAAACAGTCAGTAAAATAAAACCACATCATTAATCACATCAGCAGGCTGAACACACTGCTCCTGCAGGACCGCCACAGTCTGAAGGAACTGAGCAGAGCAGGACGGACGAGTCTCAGCAGGACAGAAGGACACGAAGGAGACACGACGAGGAACATGAAGCCGTTTGTCCTCAGACAGAAAGATTAAACTGTAAAATCATGACAAGTCTGTTTTCAGCTGAAGAACTGATCCATTATAACTTTAAATGAACAGTTTTAACCTGAACTGAAGAGCTTTGGTCAGATTAACGTGATGATTTCACTGAAGTTTCCTGTTTGTGGAAACATGTCAACTTTTGAATGACTCAGTCTTGACAGTAAAGACTTTTTAATATTTCTTCATTTCTTGATATTTTCTTGCCTGAATCCTGTAAAAAGAACAAAAAGTCATCTTCTGACGACAAACCAGTGAAAATATCTGATATGATCACAAAGTTGAACCTGGTGAATTAATTTGATTTCAACACTTTCAGTCTGTTTTTCTGTTATTTAGCAGTTTTTACAGAAGCACTGAGCTGGAGCTTAATATTATTGAGTTGAACATTAGATAATTATAATTAACAGCAGAAGACAGTGTCAGTGTTGTGTTCTCCAGGGACACCGGGCTGCTGTTGAGGCTCCGTCTGTCTGCAGGCTCTGGGAGTCTCAGACGGGCAGCAGCTGGTCCAGCGAGGCCCAGCAGACCCTGACGAGACGGGGGGCGACGGGGACGAGGGGGGATGGGAGGCCGAAGACGCCCAATTAGCAGCCAATCGTCTGCTTTTAATTAAGCAGCCCGGACCTGTGAGCTGAGACAGCTTGCAGAGCTGCGAGTGGTCAGAGTCTGGAAAATGTTCCTCGTTAACATCTGTCAGTGAGAAAACATGGACCAGAGAAAACTGTTGTCGGTGTTCATGTTTGTCCACATTCAGACCACATTTCCCATCAGCCCCTCCTCGTCACTAATGAGGATAAACATGCTGGAGGTGATTCAGTCTTTCCTTCATCAGCCTTTCACTCCATCCACCATCTGCTGCCGACACAACAACAGCTTTAATCCACCGCCGCTCAGAAAGATTCAGGATCTGTGAAAGTCTTCAGAGAATAATCTCCAACACAATAACGCTTTTTATTAAATATCTAAATGTGTTCAGACTCAAAGCTGCTGCAAAACACTTTAACATGCTGTCGACTACAGAGAAGCTTCCATCCTCAACTCACCCTCAACTCACCCTCAACTCACCCTCAACTCATCCTCAACTCACCCTCAACTCATCCTCAACTCACCCTCAACTCATCCTCAACTCACCCTCAACTCACCCTCAACTCACCCTCAACTCACCCTCAACTCACCCTCAACTCATCCTCAACTCACCCTCAACTCACCCTCAACTCACCCTCAACTCATCCTCAACTCTCAACTCATCCTCAACTCACCCTCAACTCATCCTCAACTCACCCTCAACTCTCAACTCATCCTCAACTCACCCTCAACTCACCCTCAACTCATCCTCAACTCACCCTCAACTCACCCTCAACTCTCAACTCATCCTCAACTCACCCTCAACTCATCCTCAACTCATCCTCAACTCACCCTCAACTCACCCTCAACTCTCAACTCATCCTCAACTCACCCTCAACTCATCCTCAACTCACCCTCAACTCTCAACTCATCCTCAACTCACCCTCAACTCATCCTCAACTCATCCTCAACTCATCCTCAACTCACCCTCAACTCACCCTCAACTCACCCTCACCCTTTTAACTTCATGACTTATCAAACCAGAGAAGTCTGAATCTGATACTAACATCCCCTGTGACACCAGGACAGTCTGTCCTCTCACTGATGTTCTTCGTCCTCTCACTGATGTTCTTCATCCTCTCACTGATGTTCTTCGTCCTCTCACTGATGTTCTTCGTCCTCAGAGGCTTCAGTCAACAAAACACAAAAGTAATGTTTCAGAATAAAATGTACATTTTGTCCCAAAAAGTGTTTCACTTTTATTCTGGTGAAACTTTCTTCTCATTAATCAAAACTTTATCCTCATAATGTTCATAAACAGCACTCGCTGTTTCTCACAACAGTCTGAGCAGTTTTATTCTCACACTGTAAACTCACAACGTTTACGTTAACACAGATTTCATTCTCTTGATGTTCAAAATTTCCCACAAAACTAATTCAGACGTCTGTTTCTAATAAACTAAAACTCTGTCTGTCTGAAACTGTCTCACTTTGTCTCAGATGATTTCTGTGAAATGATCTCAGACTGTTGATGTGACGAGACGTCAAGCTCGTTTATCACAGTGATTATTACTGTGCTGCTTGTCTCATGATGACCACAGACCTCCTGCTGCTCCTGCTCCTCCTCCTCCTGCTCCTCCTGCCCCTCCTCCTCCTCCTGCTGCTCCTGCTCCTCCTCCTCCTGCTCCTCCTGCCCCTTCTCCTCCTCCTCCTGCTCCTCCTGCTCCTCCTGCTCCTCCTGCTGCTCCTCCTGCTCCTCCTGCCCCTTCTCCTCCTCCTGCTCCTCCTGCTCCTCCTGCCCCTTCTCCTCCTCCTTATTTGACATTCAGATCTAAATGTATTTTATTAAAGTATGAAGACCAGCTGAGACGGGATTTCATTCAGTTTAACATTAATTAAAAATAAAATCTTTTTGATTGTGAAAGTGGAAACGTTGGTTTCTGGCAGAACCTCCCTGAGAAACAGAACCTCTGTGGGTCACCATGTCTTTATGATTCATCCTCTGGAGACCATGAACGTTTCAGTCCAGACCAGAGTGATGGATGGACTGACAGACAGACACATGAGTGAGACATGAGAGTGTCTCTGAGGACACCTTGTGATCCTGGTCACAGAACAGGACCGACCCACTGAGGTCCAGGTGAGTCACCAGAGACCAAACTGCATCGTGTCCAGCTGTGACGTCTTCCTGTCTTTGTCCTGGTGAGAACTGAGTGTGCAAAGTTCCTTCAGGACAGACGAGAACATGTGTCCTTGGTCTCTGCTCAGTCTGTCCTCGTCCATTCTCCTCCCCTCAGACGCAGTGTTGTTGTCCTGATGTGACGCCTCTCTGAGGTCGACTCCCGGGACACAATGGGCTTTTTGTCCTGCAAACAGTGAACACTTCCTCTCCTCCTGCGTGTCCTCATCGTCCAGTCACTGCAGCGCAGACGACCCGCTGACCAACAGAAAGAACCAGAGGACGAACTGGGACAAAAGTCAGAGTCCTGGAGACAGACAATGAGCCGCAGAGCGAACTGTGGCGTCATTCAATCATCTTATCGCTTCTCATTCAGTGAGGAGGAACAACTGGACCTGAACACTTCATGCAGACTGAATCACACAGGAGGACCAGCTTCAGTCTGAGACCGTCTGCACAGATAACAGCAGCAACAACAACAACAACAACAACAACACACTCAACCACACTCAGAAATCTCTCATCCATGTTGTCAAAGCTGGAAAAATCAAAACAAAATGAGCTGAGAGAGAATATTCCATAATGTGAAAATATGTCAGTTTATATTAAATCCTGATCGTGCTCCTGTGACGGATTAATAGTTTGAGATCAATAATTATGAATCAATAAAACAACAACTTTCTTTACTTATTATTGTCTCAAACTGTTTTATTTTCACTCAGTCATCAAAATATTTATTCTCAAAAATGTGACCAGCTGAGTTTCCTGTTGTGGCTGATCTGCTGGTTCCTGCTCCTCAGAGGATGAACACACACCCACACACACACACACACACACACACCCACACACACCCACACACACACACACACACACACACACACACACACACACACACTGACCATGTAAGGCTGTGCTGCAGTGTGTTTGTGTGTCGTCCCTCTGCAGCCTCTCAGCTCGGCGACAGGCCTCCAGGACCAGGACCTGGATCAGACAGTCAGGCCGGGTCTGTTTGCAGCTGCGGGTCAGCTTCTCTCTTCACTTTCACTTGAACAGAAACATGAAGTTTAAAAGAAACCAGCAGGTTTGTTACTTTCACATTTGCACTAACCTGCTGCGTCTTCCTGTAAATGCTGTAAACATCTTTATTTATTCTATCGGACTTGTTTAGTGTCTGTGTGAGCGCGAGCCTTTGAGGAGCCGTATTCTCCACGGATCAGCTGTTCAGGTTTATTTCATACACGTGTCATTGAGACGAAGACGCTCGCTCAGTCTGATCACAAACTTCAGCCTCAGTGTGTCCTGAGAGCACAGCTGAGACTTTCCACCAGAGCGTGTAGCTGTAACTACGACTGTAACTGTAACTACAACTGTAACTACAACTGTAACTGTAACTACAACTGTAACTGTAACTACAACTGTAACTACACCGTGTAACTGTAACTACAACTGTAACTGTAACTACAACTGTAACTACACCGTGTAACTGTAACTACAACTGTAACTACACCGTGTAACTGTAACTACAACTGTAACTGTAACTACACCGTGTAGCTGTAACTACAACTGTAACTGTAACTACAACTGTAACTACACCGTGTAACCTCCTCCTGCAGTGAAGCAGGAGGAGGAGGAGGGGGAGGAGCAGGAGGAGCAGGAGCAGGAGGAGGAGGAGGAGCAGGAGCAGGAGGAGCAGGAGGAGGAGGAGGAGGAGCAGGAGCAGGAGGAGCAGGAGGAGGAGGAGGTACCTCCTGCCTCCCAGTGCTCCCAGTAAGATGAGTCACAGCCTGCAGGACATCCTGCACGCGCACACACACACACACACACACACACACACACACACCTGTCTGCAGGTGTGCTGTTCTTGCCTGTTAGTTACTATAAACACACACACGTGTAAACAGTCCTTGCAGGCAGCGCCAGAGAGTAACTTCATCGGACCATCGGTCCTGGTCCCAGTCTGAAGTGTGTGTGTGTGTGTGTGTGTGTGTGTGTGTGTGTGTGTGTGTGTGTGTTGTGTTGTATTTCCCAGTCTTTCTATAAAAGGTGTCCTGGAGCGAGTCATCAGCTCTGGAGGAGGCAGACAGGCTCAGGAAAACAAAGAGAGCACTCTGCCAACACGTTGCTAACACACTGCTAACATGCTAACACCTGAGTCATCAGATAAGCATCAGCATCAGAGAGGAGCAGCCACGTTCACACCCTCATGACTAAACACAGGGAGAGGCATGCTAATATTAGCCTCGCAGTTAGCATGCTGCTAACAGGCAGACTGATGGTGAAGAAGAAGAAGAAGAAGAAGAAGAAGAAGAAGTTTGTGAGTTCCAGGAAACGAACAGATTCACAGCTTCTCACTGAGGATTCATGATGAGCGTCTGAAACACTTGAACCTTCCTTCGCTTCAGTTTTACTTCCTTTTCTCAGACTTTTATAAGAATCCACACTTCTGCAGTTCACGACTGCAAACCACAAAACATTAGTTAATTATTCCTGCAACGTTAAACTGTAACACATTTAAAACACAACAGCACATATTAACTGTAGCTTTCACATGAACGCAGCGCAGTTAGAAGAAAACAGCTGATTACAATAGAAACAGCCTCAAAATGTGTGTATGTGTGTGTGTGTGTGTGTGTGTGTGTCTGTGTGTGTGTGTGTGTGTGTGTGTGTGTGTGTGTGAAGAGAGTTTATAAGAAATAAAGTCAGTTGTCAGAAATGTGCAGCCGCATGTAGAAACTGAAACGTGCTTTCACTGCTTCCTTTTTCTCTGAAGTGTGTGTGTGTGTGTGTGTGTGTCTGTGTGTGTGTGTGTGTGTCTGTGTGTGTCTGTGTGTGTGTGTGTGTCTGTGTGTGTCTGTGTCTGTGTGTGTGTGTCTGTGTCTGTGTGTGTGTGTGTGTGTGTGTGTGTGTGTGTGTGTGTGTGTGTGTGTGTGTGTGTGTGTGTGCGTGTGTGTGTGTCACTGTACACTGCCTCGGTGTGTTCGAGCACTTTAATGGACGACGTTTTCATGGGAACATAATGAGTTTATTAAGTGAATATAAATGTTTTGAACTGCAGTGAAGATCAATCAGTGACTGATCGGTGTGTTTAGGTCTCTTGGATCTGGATCTAACAGGTCGGGAATCCTCAGAACCAGATCAGACCGTCAGATCCGGGTCCTCCAGAGAGCTGTGACTGTGACTGTGCTGTCAGGGCTGGAGAGAGTTCAGGAGCGTGGCAGGAGTCATTTGTTGTGGTTAACCCGCCACAATAAAAGCCCTGCCTCCCTGCAGCCTCTGAGCTCTGAATGACTGTTACTGACTTTCATCACTTCACTCCTGCAGCTGACTCACCGGTCGCTCCCTGCTGTCCTCCATCCTCCTGACAGACTGCTAGTGAGTAACGCCTGTGTGACTCCACCAGGACCCCCTCACATCCAGCTGCAGGGTGGAGGCTGGAGGGTGGAGGGTGGAGGGTGCAGTGCAGGTTGGAGGGTGGAGGGTGCATGGTGGAGGCTGAAGGGTGGAGGCTGGAGGGTGGAGGCTGGAGGGTGCAGTGCAGGCTGGAGGGTGGAGGCTGGAGGCTGGAGGGTGCAGTGCAGGCTGGAGGGTGGAGGCTGGAGGGTGGAGGGTGCAGTGCAGGCTGGATGGTGGAGGCTGGAGGGTGGAGGGTGCAGTGCAGGCTGGAGGGTGGAGGCTGGATGGTCGAGGGTGCAGTGCAGGTTGGAGGGTGGAGGGTGCATGGTGGAGGCTGGAGGGTGGAGGGTGCAGGGTGGAGGGTGGAGGCTGGATGGTGGAGGGTGCAGTGCAGGCTGGAGGGTGGAGGCTGGAGGGTGGAGGCTGGAGGGTGCAGGGTAGAGGCTGGATGGTGGAGGGTGCAGTGCAGGCTGGAGGGTGGAGGGTGGATGGTGGAGGGTGCAGGGTGGAGGCTGGAGGGTGGAGGCTGGAGGGTGCAGGGTAGAGGCTGGATGGTGGAGGGTGCAGTGCAGGTTGGAGGGTGGAGGGTGCAGGGTGGAGGGTGGAGGGTGCAGTGCAGGCTGGAGGGTGAAGATGAGGTCCACAGAGTGAAGGTGGAGCAGCTGAAGCAGTTCGATGAGTGAAAACCTCAAACGTTTGTTCTGTTTGTTTCATTCATCAGACGATTTATTGTCACACGTATTGAAATCGTCCGTCCGACAGAAACATCTGCTTCTCTTTTATCGTTCACATCAAAACTGAAACATGATTCTTCATAAATCTTCTGTTTCTAACTGAAGATGAAGATAAACACTGAGCTCACAACACGACGGCTGAGATCAGCAAATATTCATCATTAACAGATGTGACAACAGGACTTTTGGATTTGCTGCACGTGACTTCTGCTCGTCTCAGACACTCAGACAGGACTGTGACTTCTTACTCCACTACATGTTTGAGACTCTACATGATGTTTTACTACCAGCAGGATTAAAATGAGCTCCAGAATAAATGTTCTCCTGCAAACCTCAGATGTGTTGAAGCTTTTCTTTGTGTTCAAGTTTCAGTTTTGTGTTGAGACAAATCTGTGTTTCTGTTCTGGTTCTGTTTATGTTTCGGGTTATAACACCTGGTTCTGTCGTCACAAATGTTGAACCCTGTCTTGAACAGTGGTCTGTGGCTCTGCAGCGTTCTCACCTGTAAATGAAAGGGTCATAATGTGTACTTTAACCTTTATCTCCACTGTGGTATCACTTCTACTAAGAAGAACCTCAGAACTTCTTCCACCGCTGCGTTTGGGCCCCGTCACTTCTTACCAACATCAGCTGCTGTGGCTGTTACTGTCAGATGATCCATGTTGTTCTGAAATAAGTTCAGGAAGAATGTTTCTCCTTGTTCTGTTGAAGTTCTGCTGTAGATGAGAGAAGATGGAACGAAGACAGTTCAACCAGGACTGAGTGGACAGAGACAGATGTATCTCAGTCATGTGACGTCCTCCAGGTGTTTGTGAGCTTGTTGCTGAGTGATGGTGAGAGCTCTCTGAACTGTCCTAAATCAAACGTCTTCACCTCAGCAGACGTCTCTTTATTGGTCAGATGTCAATTAAACCAAGACAGACAGAGGTTTGAGCCCCACAGGCATCTACCTGAGCCACCACAGCGTTTACACTGAAACATACAGGTGGAGCAGTGACTTGTGTGTCTGTTGGACATGAACAGTGAGATTATATCAGTGTGTGAGGCTGACGATGACTCACAGCTTCACTCTCTGAATCAGCTCCACACTTCAGTTTGTTTTCAGGATGAAGAAACAGACGAACGAGCGTCCTGAGATCTTCCCGTCAGAACATGACGAGCCTCGCTGCTCTCGCTCGGTCCCCTCGGTGGGACTTTACTCATTTCTGTGGTAGAAAACGCTGCGACAGTCATCACAGGCTGTTTCATGTCGGTACAGTCAGCACCAGGAGGATTCTGGGAAACGAACCAAAGAGTTAAATGACAGCCAGGACTAATTTTACTAAACGTCTCGGCTCAGGAGGAGTCATGAAAACACACGACACATCTGCTCTCTGAGCTCCAGAGTCACTGCTGCTTCACGTTAGAACAGACTGAGGCTCAGTCAGCAGGGAGGCTGTCTGTGGTTCTGTCTGTGGTTCTGTCTGTTGGTCCACAGTGAAACATCTGTCTGTCTGTCAACATGAGTCCGTCTGCATCGTCCCAGTTCATCCTCTAACCTTTGATAAGCTAACGTGCTAAATGTTATCATGTTTATAATATAAAGCTTCTCTGTGAGTCCAACAGCCATGCTAACATGCTACCAACCATGCTAACACTGTGATGAACGCATGCTAACATGCTACCAACCATGCTAACACTGCGATGAACGCATGCTAACATGCTACCAACCATGCTAACACTGCGATGAACGCATGCTAACATGCTACCAACCATGCTAACACTGCGATGAACGCATGCTAACATGTTACCAACCATGCTAACACTGTGATGACAGCATGCTAGCATGCTACCAACCATGCTAACACTGTGATGACAGCATGCTAACATGCTACTGCGTTCATGTGGGAGACACTTGCAAGAAGTGGATTCAACATGTGCTTTGTTAAATGCTGAAATGTTAACATGCTAATCATATAAAGCTAACGTGCTGTGAGTTTACCTGGATTAAACGTCACGTCTGTATTATGTGTCAGATCTCGTCAGTGTGCAATGAAAAGTCCAGTCCGACTCCAACATGATTTTATCATCACAATTAAATGTTTGTCTGTGACCTGTAGAGTACATCACATTTATCTGTGTCATACGTTCATCAACGTCTCTGCAACACGTTCACATGATCTGACTCATGTCAGCAGGACGGGTGGAGGCGACGGTGTTACAGGACATCAGACCAAATACGAGGAGAATTATTCACGTGTGTGGAGACGAAGGACGTTCAGACCGAAGGATTCATGAAGAGCTGCTGCAGCTCAGCTGATCAGTTTCCTGACAGGAAGCAGCTTCATCTGAAGTCAGTCAGATCAAATGTAGGCCAACGTTTTGTGTCGTCAGCAGTTTGACTGAAAGTTTTCACATTATGTAAGAATCTGAACGTCTGCCGGAGAGCAGCCTGTTTATCTGGACTGAGACATAACTCCAGTGTGTGTGTGTGTGTGTGTGTGTGTGTGTGTGTCTGCTCCTCAACGCACATCTGACTCATGAAAACGTCTCTGAATGATTTTAAATTCTTCTGAACATTTTTCTTGTTTCTTGTTGAATCAGTGTTAAAAGGTGAGAGTGAAGCTGTGAACTGCTGAAGACGTTTCAGACAAACAGCTGATAAGATCCAGTCTCAACCCGCCTCTTTAACAACAGGTGATATTTGGACCTGCAGCAGATTCTCGTGATAAAATGGCTGCTGACAGTTGAGCTGTGAGCTGAAACCGAGCGGCACCGAGCTGAGTGACGAGGAAGAGGAAAGCAAACAGATGAAATATGTCAGGTGTGAATGTGACCGTCAGCTCGGTGTCCACTCTCGTCTCGTGTCTCAGCTTCGGCTCAGCAGCTCGTGGACCAAACTTTTCTCTGACTCGAGCTCGTTCACGTGAATTTTCCCAGTTGGAAACACGTTTTTCTGATTATTCCAACAGCACGTGAACGCACTTTTAAAGCGGCCATCTTGCAGACCCACTGTGAGCGCTTTACTGAGATGGCGTCTAGCGGACTGTCTGCGGACCTGCAGAGTCGCTCAAGGTGATTTAATTACCCACAATTCATTGCAATACAGATGTGACAATGTGACCCTCCCAGGTGTGATGTGATGACAGGGTGGCTTCTTCTGCTTAGAACAGCAGCAGAGGCTCATGGGTATTGTAGTCTTTAGAGCTGAGAGTCAGTAACTCACACTGACAGTCAGAGTCCAGCTGTTGATCCACCAGAGAAAACATCTGGGCTGGTTCTGTTTCACACACTTCAGGTTCCTCGTGTCTTCCTGTCGGCTCTGGTTGACGAGGACGAGGCTGCAGTGACTCGTTCCTCCGGTTTGGTTTCAGTCTTTCATCCTGCCGCCAGTTAACAGAGGAGTGTGAGGAGTTAATGAGGAGTCGAGGCTGGAGATGTGCAGAGAAGAAGAATTCAATGTCTTTGTTTATGCAAATCAGATGCAAACATCATGCAAACGATGTGAAGGACGTCAGCGTGGTGATCTGCTGCTGCAGAGACGAGTCCCAACAGGACGAGACGCATCACACGACCTCTGAGTGGAGAGAGAGAGGCTGTCATTTCACTGTGTGTGTTCCTGTGTGTGTTCCTGTGTGTGTTCCTGTGTGTGTCTGTCAGTGTGTAGTCTCAGTCAGAAGAGAAATTAAACATCCTGATGTGACTCACCTGAAGACAGCAGGACCTCCACCTGTCTGTGCTCAGAGGAGACCTCTGAGATCACCTCCACCCTGCACCTCTCCTGTTTCGGGCCCCGGGGCAAACATGCCCCCCCCCCCCCCCCTTACCTGTTAACACATCTCCAATGCAAATCACCTCCTTTCAGACTCTCCATCAAGTGTCTTTGTTGTGGATTAACAGCTGAGCTCAGATCAGCGAGGCTGATGCCTCTGAGGCTCTGCAGACCCAGGAGATGATGCCGCTCCTCATGTGCAGAACTTGCCTTAGAAAAATCATGTTTTTAAGTTTTCTTCAGTATGAAAGTAATCCAGTGAAAGCTGTCTGTACAAACATGAGTACACTGCAAACAGGAAGCGCTAACAGCTGATCAGCAACATTTGAATGAAGTTTTGGGTTTGTTTGTTTATTTATTTATTTATTTTTGGGTTTTAAAAGTTTAAAAGTCGTCCTGCAGGTGAAAGTGTTTCCTGACTGACCTGATGAACTTCATGAGGAAACGTGGCAGCAGATCTGTTCAGACACACACACACACACACACACACACACACACACACTGATTGTTCCTGGTCCAGACAACATGAGGGGGTTTATTTCTCTGCAGGACAAAAAACGGAAACACAATAATATCACAAATCTTCTGCAGCAGTTTTTCTTCGTATTGGCTAAAAATAGTGAGTTTTATTAAAGTGATCGTCTGTCAGCGTATCAGACTGAGCTGTGGTCGCTTGTTCCACGCTGACTCCTCCTGTCTCGGCCTAAATGAGGCTCTCTGACTGCAGACGTGTGGTAAACCCAAACTGCAGACTTTAATCCGTCTCTCCAGAAACCAGAGCGGGACCACACAGACGCTGCAGACGGGCTTCGTACAGTCTGACTCCCACACAGCATTTACAGACAGTGAATCAGGCGTCTGAGAGACGAGTCCACCACCAGGGTCCACTCAGGAACCAGCCGCTTTTACACAACGTTCAGTTTTCAGACTGTGTCTGCACAGACCCAGAGTCAGTGTACTGTCTGTCTGTCCGTCTGTCTGCAGAGCTGTTAGCTGGCTCCTCTCTCAGTCTCTCCACATCATCCACTGCAGCCTTCAGTAACCATCAGACCTTGTTTCCATAAATGGATTGTGTGCTGGTGCTGGAGCTGCAGAGCGAGCAGAGCTGCTGCTGCTGGACGTTTCTCTGGGCGTTGACGCTGCGCTGCATTCCTGCGTCCTGAGCAGCCGGAGAGGAATGTGAGGAATGTAGCCGACATGTGACAACACTGACAGTCCACAGTCTGCAGCATCAGGATTAAAACTGACTTCTATACACTCACAGACTGTCTGAGTCTGTGCAACTCACACTGCAGCCTGTGGGACCAGAACTGTGGATCAGAACCCTGAGGGGTCACAGGGTCGACCAGATGATGAAACATCAGGCAGAAAAGTCCATATTGTGCACAGTCCATCCTCCCATCTTAACTTTAAATGTTAAATATTTATATTAAAACCCATTGATGATTCTTTTCTCTCATTATATTTATTGTTTTTGCACTAAAATATATATAAAAGATTCTTGTTCTGATTTCTGAACTTCTCTCTGCAGGAAACAATCTGTGAGCAGAAAAAGATAAAAAGTCTCAGTGTCACATGAAATGACCTGAGCTAATATAACTCAAAGACTATTCAAGTTAAAGGTAGAGTCAGCAGGATTTGTCCCAGCTGTTCCTGAACGCACCACAAAGACAGTTGATTGTTGAGTCTCATTCCCAGGACGTCAAACAGCCACATGTTGGGTTGGTAAAGCGTCCCGAGCAGCAACAAAGAGAGAAAATAAGAAACTCTCTGCAGATACGAGACACTAACACGCCTTTTCTCCCCATTCAGCCTCCCTCTCTGTCTGTTCACGTCTTCTACGTCTTTGTTTCGTCTCGCTACCTGAAACATGTACTGAAGGACAGTAATGAAGTATTTGTACTCTGTTACTTCACACCTCTGACTCTTACTGCAGTAAAAGAGATGAAGCCTCAGACGATCTGAACTGTCTCAGATCTTCTCTGGAACAAACGGCTGGACGTCTCTGTGAGGAAATCAGACGAGACTCAGTCAGAGTTAAAGCCCGGGTCAGACGGTTCTGACCCGATTCAGTGTTCAGCAGTGATGAGAAATCATCTCTCTGCTGCAGAACTGATCACACTGATGGTGTCATGATCAATAACATGACATCATCATCTTCAGTTGATCATATTGAATATTGATAATCTGAATCTGCAGTGAAAGTGAAGAAAGTACGTTAAAGTTGAGTCAATGTACGTGTGTGTGCGTGTGTGTGTGTGTGTGTGTGTGTGTGTGTGTGTGTGTGTGTGTGTGCGCGCGCGTGTGTGTGTCTGTGTGTGTGTGTGTGTGTGTGTCCGCTGTCGCTGTCATGACGACACGCTCACTCCCTGATGCTCGTCTGTCGGGCGGCTGCAGAGGAGACGACCACAGCGTGAACACGTGTCTGAGGACAGATCAGACGTGTGAAGGTTTACCTGACGCTCAGGTGGACTGGTTACCTGTGACAGTAACAGGGCGGCTGCTGCACCTTCACCTGATCTCCAGCTCAGATCCTCCAGACTGAAGCAGCTGGTTCAACTCACAGGATGCTGAGAAAACATGAGCGAAGATGACTTAGCATTAAAGAGATAAAGACGGAGGCAACAGAAAGTGAATGTTAACAAAATGCGAGTTAACGGATCACAGAGCTGGAGGCGGAGCCTGTTCACTCCAGACTGGCTAACTTCGGTTTAGCACCCGGCTAAGTTGAATAGAGACAAGATCATTTCATCTTGCGGCTCTTCAAGACACTTTTCATTGGACTGAATGGCTCAAAATATCCCAGCGGAGCAGGTCGGTGCTCGGGGGCGTGACACAAAATAATGTGTCCACCGTTTCACAGATGCTTCTTCGATGTCAGCTGATGGGTCTTTTTGGGCCGCAGCGCCGATGACGTGACGATGTCATTACACAGTTTGGACTCTGGGGGGAGCTGACGTGTGTGAGAGCGTGTTCGTTTCATCAGCAGGAGAAAACAGACACACAGGAAGTAGATTTATTGTGATAACGACCCGTGACAGCGGCAGGTTTTCAAGCCAACTTTCATAGTGGCCAAACTGTGTAATGACAACATGACGCGACGCACAGAGACTTTCTCCAGCTCACAGCGTACAGAGAAGCAGCTGCAACATGTGTCAAACCCCTGTGACATGTCCAGAAGAAGTCCAGAAGAAGTCCAGAAGAAGTCCAGGCAAAGTCCAGACGAGCCACACGATGAAATCATTTATCCTCATTGACGTTAGCGGAGGGTGAAACAGGAAGTCGGCCCCTCGGTGAAACGCTCCAGCGGCTCTCTGGGCTGCACGATGCTGAAGATCTGAGTCATTTCAAGTCCGGGAAGGTTTTTTAGCTTCGTGCACCACCGAGCAGCTTTCACATTTACTTCTTAGATCCACAAGTTCACATCTGTAAAACTTTTTCTTTGGTTGAACCAGGATTAAAATCAGTGTTAGCTCAGTTAGCTAACACGTTCCACCAACATGAGGTCTGATGACACGTCGTCCACAGTCCTGGACAACGTGACGTTTATAACAGTTCACAGAGACAATGAACGTCTCCACCAAACTGTATTTAATGTGTCTCGTCTGATTTCCACACGGTGACATCACAGAGACGTCCAGCGGTTTGATGTAATTATGGAGGTTTTCACTGTTTGTTCCCATGAAGATCTGATCTGAGACCAGTTTAGATCCTCTGAGGTTTCATCTCTGTGCTCTGACTCAGAGGTGGAAGAAGTACTCTGATATCTTACTGCAGTAAAAGTATTCCAATGAGTATTTAATGTCTTTATGTGCTGATGGTAGTTTATAATGGTAATCAGCATTTAGTAGTTTTATTGTATTTCTTCAGCAGCAGCACGTGACAGAACCAGAACTGTCGGCCTCCTGGTGCCGCTGGAGGATCAGTCAGAGGATCGCTGAGGTCTGTGGGTTCGTCCTCTGGGGAACAGGAATGTCAGCACTTGTAATAGTTGAGCATGTGGAGAGAAACTGGTGAACGAGAAGGGAAGTGAAGGTGTTGACTGTCCTGCAGACGTCCTCCGCTCACGCTCGCTCTCCTCTCCGTCTGGCGTCAGACCGGTCTGACATTTGGACCTGGGCTGTTTAAGGCGGGCCGGCTCTGGTCTGAGTCAGGGCTCCGAGATTAAGCGTTTCATCTGTCGGCTGCTTGTGTGTGTGCATGTTTGCGTGTGTGTGTGGGTCGGTGTGGCGTTGTGTTTGCGTCTGTTGGCTGCAGGGTGAAGCCTGAAGTCTGCTGTGGGTGTTTTCTGCCTTTACACTCCAGAGTGACTGATGAAACCAGCATGAGTCACACTGAGGCTGTGTGTGTGTGTGTGTGTGTGTGTGTGTGTGTGTGTGTGTGGGAGCAGATTCCTGCAGCAGCTCTTGTTTGTTCTGGGACATATTTTGGGATGAGCTGTTTTACGCTGCACGCTATCTGCACATTTTCTTCAGAGACACGCCTCGTCATGTGTGCTTTCACAACACTGTGTGAGTGTGAGTGTGTGTGTGTGTGTGTGTGTGTGTGTGTGTGTGTGTGTGTGTGTGTGTGTGTGTGTTAGTATCTAGCCACGCAGCCGATTACAGACGTATGGAGGACGGCTGCAGCTTCACATGAAAAGCTTTAAACTGACAAAACACAAGTTGACTTTTATATATTCGAGTTTAGCACTTACAGAGCGAGTTGTTGACAGCAGATGAGTTTAAAATATGTCAGAAAATGTTTTATACAGACGCCTGATGTTTCTTTGGTTGTTTCTGTTTTAAATCATCTCCAGCTGCTTCAGGTGTTCAGCAGAACGCTGCAACTCTGTTTTACTGTGAAGCTCCAGAAATGTTCTGTGGACTACGAGACTTCACCTGACTTTATATCATCAGGAGGAGACGATGGCTGAGCCTGACTTTATATCATCAGGAGGAGATGATGGCTGAGCCTGACTTTATATCATCAGGAGGAGATGATGGCTGAGCCTGACTTTATATCATCAGGAGGAGACGATGGCTGAGCCTGACTTTATATCATCAGGAGGAGACGATGACTGAGCCTGACTTTATATCATCAGGAGGAGATGATGGCTGGAGTTACATTAACCGGGTGGACTGTTCCTTTAAATGCAGTCAGGTCATGTTTCTATAGTTGCTGGTATGGAGGGGGGGGGGGGGGGGGGGTCGTGGTCTGCTGTCATGTGCTGTGGTTGGAGCCCCTCCCTCCTCTGCAGGGCGGTGGTCCCTGGTCTGGTGGTCGGGGTGTGGGGGGGTCTTCAGGAGCTGCTGCGGTATGTTGGGGCTCGGGTGGAGGCGGAGGGATGGGTGGGGGGTCGGGTGGTGGTCGGGGTCCATTATACTCTATTTCTGTCTCTTCTCCCCGCTGAGGTCCGACCAGCAGAGAGGGAGGAGGGCGGAGCTCAGTGAGGCGATGGCTGTTGGTTGGTTGATGGACAGCTGTGGTCGCAGTATTCAAGTAAAGTTCAAGGTACTTGTACTTTACTTGAGTATTTCCATTTGACACAAATACTGTCCTTTTTACTTCAGTTACAAGTTACTTTTCACATTAAAGTCGTTCATCTCCTTCAGTGAAAAACTCTCTGAATACCGATAATATATCACTTCCTGTCAGATGTTTGAGCTCCTGTGTGTCTGTCGCTCAGGTGCAGCTCCTGTGTGTCTGTCGCTCAGGTGCAGCTCAGGTGTGTCATTGTGTGGAGGTTGAATGGAGGCGTGACACTGACTGAAACTGAGGCTCGCCTCATTACACACCACAGAAGAAGAAGCAGGTGTCCAACCAGCTGGAGAGGATGGACGGACAGACGGACTCAAACCGTCTCCGTCCTGTTTCTTGTCCTCTGGTCGTCTGATTGGCTGTGATGGTTGCTGCTCATTAAGTGGGCGGGGCCAGGAGTGTCGCGTCACCCTTTTCTCCTAGTTTAATCTCAGCCGTCAGCACTGCTGTACTTCTACTTCAGTAAATATTTGAATGCAGGACTTTTTGAGTATTTCTACATGAATGTGTACTTTTACTTCAGTGAAGAAGTATTTCTTCATCATGTGAGTGAAGATCAAACTGGTCTGAACTCCTGCTGCTTCACTGTGAATGGAGGAGGATCAAAGAGGTGTGTGTGTGTGTGCATGTGTGTGTGTGTGTGCACGTGTGTGTGTGTGTGTGTGTGTGTGTGTGTGTGTGCACGTGTGTGTGCACGTGTGTGTGTGTGTGTGTGTGTGTGTGTGTGTGTGTGTGTGTGTGTGTGTGTGAGAACACCTGCTGGGTGCAGGTGACTCTCAGGTGAAGTCTTTAACCTGTCGTCATCGTTCTCTCTGCTCCCGTGACCAATCAGAACACAGAAACCACAGGGAGCCCAGTGCATCATGGGAGGTGAAGAGATGCATTTTACCTTCATATTCATTTAATTTATCTTCTTTTATATATTGAAATGTTTGTTAATAAACTCTCTGAATTATAATTAATATTCACATGTGGCTGTTAATGATTCAATATTTATAAAGACACAGACGAAACAAAGTAATTTGACATAAATATCAGTTAATCTGGTTCTTTTAAGATGTGAAAGCTGTTCTGTGATTGGCCCCTGAGGTCACACAGCTGATCACAGTAAATCAGTGTTTATTGATCAGCTGTGATCATTAGCACGACACATGAATACGAATGAGGGAGCTGAGAACATTAAAGCAAACAGTCACATGATGATGTCACACTGATGCTAATGCTAATGCTAACTGAGGCCCCTGCAGTGAGACTAATGTCTTTACAGCACACACACACACACACACACAGTGGATCCGCTTGTATGGTTCTGACTCTGAAGTGGGTTTATTGTCCTCTCACACGGCTCAGACTGATATCTGAAGAGCAGGATGTAATAAAACTTGAGGTACTTCCTGTTGCTAAGGACAACGACCAATCAGAATGCAGCGTCAGTTTCCCATTAACTGATTCTACTGAAGTGACGAAACTCTAAAAACATCACAGTGTTTTTATTTCTCTGTTCTGAGACACGGAGTCAAAGTCCAGACTTACAACTCAGCAGCTGAGCTACAGGTGAGATAGATACAGGTGAGCTACAGCTGAGATACAGGTGAGCTACAGCTGAGATACAGGTGAGCTACAGCTGAGATACAGCTGAGATACAGGTGAGCTACAGGTGAGATAGATACAGGTGAGCTACAGCTGAGATACTGGTGAGATTTAGGTGAGATACAGGTGAGCTACAGCTGAGATACAGCTGAGATACAGGTGAGATACAGCTGAGATACAGGTGTGATACAGGTGAGCTACAGGTGAGATAGATACAGGTGAGCTACAGCTGAGATACAGGTGAGATATAGGTGAGATACAGGTGAGCTACAGGTGAGCTACAGCTGAGATACAGGTGAGATACAGGTGAGCTACAGGTGAGACACACAGACTGACAGACTGCACCCACATCACCAGTAAAAGTAA
>NC_140190.1:688097-745597 GCF_965226575.1 Pagrus pagrus | reverse complement strand
AAACGTGACGGCGTCGATGTGTGAAAAGTTTCCGTCACAAAGTCATGAGGCTTTAATACGTCTGTGTGGGTGAACGAGTCCACGTGAACTCACATGTTCCTGCAGCTGATCTGTGTGATATGTAGACTCAGGACTGTCTCTGTGTCGGTGTGTCAGAGGAGTCGCGGCCCCGACATGGACGGGCCCGCTGCCAAAGCAAACAGACCTGTGGCGTCAGCAGAGCGGCGGAGTCCCTGTTACAACAGGATGTGACATCAGGATGTGACATCACGGGCAGAGGCCGCAGGCTGCGTGTACAGAGTCGGCTGCAGAGCTTCAGTTTACAGCTCAGCAGGTTTCACACAAACACGCAGCTGGAAGGACTCGGTGTTCTCCCTGTAGAAGTATTTAACACCCACGCTGCTCAAAGGGAAACACCACAGGAGCAGAAAATAACCTTCAAGCTCCGAGGAACAACATGCAGGACTCTTTTATTCTGAAACACTGAAGTCTGCCACAGAGCCTCTTACAGACCTCTGAGCTACAAGCTAACAGGAAGTATATGTACACATATATGTATATATGTATATTATTATTTTATTTTATTTGTATTTTTTTTAAAGAGATATTTTAGCAGGCCTCAGTATTGGGTTAGCCTAGCTTAGCACAAAGACTGGACACTGGAGTACAGTAACACTGCTGCAGGTTCAACTCCCACAACATGAGGACAAACTGCCTCTATGACAGCTCTGAACACACACACACACACACACACACACACACACACACTGCAGACGGCACCATGGAAACCGAGGTGGTGTGAAGATCTCCGCCGACACACTCCTCATGTGACTCCTCTTAGTTATGCTGCTATAGGCCTAGTCCGGGGGACAATGACACACTGAGCTTCTCTCTCCTCCCCTCTCCTCTCCTCTCCATCTGTATACATTATGCCTGTATACATGCCCCATCTCTGCATGTCACTGACTTGCTTCTTCCCCGGAGTCCTTGTGCTTTCTAGTCCTACAGGCTCCCTTGGATCCTGGCCGCGCCCGGGTCGTGGATCGTGGATGCGCCCACTGCTATGGCCCTGCCTGATCGTGGATGCGCCCACTGCTATGGCCCTGCCTGATCGTGGATGCGCCTACTGCTATGGCCCTGCCTGATCGTGGATGCACCTACTGCCATGACCCTGCCTGACACCCACCACTACTGTCGCTAATATTAGTCACATCTCTGTTACATACGTTCCACTACTATTATCGTACTGCATTGCTACATACCATCCTTGCCATTGATCATTACTACTGTTATCACTAGTAATCACATTTCCATGTGCATTTCATCATTATTGCTGTAATACATCTTTGTGTACTTTCACTCCTGTCAACCATCGCTTATAATTGAATACATTGTGATCTCGTTGATCTGCTCTGTACATGCGACATCTATTGCACGTCTGTCCGTCCTGGGAGAGGGATCCCTCCTCTGTGGCTCTCCCTGAGGTTTCTTCCGCATTTTTTCCCTGTTAAAAGGGCCTTTTTTGGGGCAAGTTTTTCCTCACTCGAATCGAGGGTCGAAGGACAGAGGGTGTCGTCTCTGTACAGATTGTAAAGCCCTCTGAGGCAAACTGTGATTTGTGAATTTGGGCTATACAAATAAAATTTGATTTGATTTGATTTGATTTGACCCGCAGCATCAGTCACTCTGTAAGATTTTACACAGCTCGGTTCAGGTTTGATACATGGCCGAAAGTATGTGGACAGTCCAACGTCTTCAACATCTTAAAAATGCACTCGACCAGCTAACGTTTGAACGTTCACACTGAGGCCCATCGTTCTGAGTTCTGCTGGATCTTTCCTTTGTGGCGTCTGCAGACAGCTCAGTGATCCAGACCTGCAGAGTGCTCGTCACAGTTTATAAATTCAAGCAGATCTGAGAATCAGCTGCATGAACGTGTTAACTGATTTAAACTGATGTGACATATTTGACATCAGGTATGAAGAAGGACAGTGAAGGACTGAGGACTGAGCCCGGTGGTACTGGAGCTGCTGGTCCAAAACTGTCAGCTACATTATGAATCAGACCAGAATCAGAATACTTCATTAATCCCGGGACCAAATGGTTTTTGTTCCAGGTGCTCCGTGCAAAGCAGAAATAGAAATATAGCATGAAAGGAAACAAGAGATAAAGATATAAATAAAATAGTAAAGTAGAGAATAAAATAAGGTGAAAACATGAAGTGTTCACAAACATACAGTGCGATACATTTAAGGCACGGGATGATATTAAGATGTTAATGTAAAAAAGATCAAATCAGGATGAATTTGATTGAAAATTTACTTTTTAAACATCCAGAAGACAAACGAACTATGTGGACCTCCTGTCCTGTGGTTCTGTAGACCAGTGGACCAGAGGTCCAACACACTTGTATGTTGTTCACACCTGAGTTTTAACCCTCACTTTGTTTCACCTGGTGGATTTTCAGCGTCTGAAGAGATGAAAGTGTCCAGGACAGGCTGTCCACAGACTTTTGGCCATCTCTCTGTTTCCTCCATTTTTATTTGTGTAGAAACATTTTTATGAGTTTTTGTCTCTTTTCCAATAAAATGATGTGACACACACACACACACACGCACACACTCACACACACACACACTCACACACACACACACACACACACACCTGTATAAAACACTCAGAGATCAATAACTTCTCTTCAATCATTTATTCATCAGTAGAATCAATAATCACAAACATTACTCTGTCAATTTAAATAATGACGTCAGTCCAGTCTCGTAACAAGAAATGATCAAGCGTGACGTCACACATCCCCTCAGTTCATGTGTGAGCAGACAGGTGAGCACCTGCAGCTCAGGTAGTCTCTCAGTCACGGTCCAGTCACGTGACCTCCATGTGACAGTTCATTACACTCTCCCTCTCTGCAGCTCCAGGACCTGAATCCTTTCAGGGAGTCCGGGTCTGAACCCGTCCGGTACCGGTACCGACATCTCACGCGCCTCCGGCTAAATCAATCCTCATCAGCAGGAAGGTTCCGGTTCGCTTCGGTCCGGTGCCTCTCTCAACTCAAACACCATTATCCCTCTTCAGGAGGTTCGGCTGTTTGGACTCTTTCTCACCGCTCCGCAGCGGTCTGACTCGGTTCGGCTGGGCCCGGTTCGGCTCAGCGGTCCTGCAGCTCCAGGCAGGGCACCCACTGGTTCCTGCAGCGGCTCTCCTCACAGAAGCTGCTGATGTTCTGCAGGGCCGGACTCTGCATCGGCTGGACGGGAGGGTTCTGCAGGACAGGACGGAGAGGACGGTGAGACTCCGGAAACACGTCATTAACTCTTTATTACGTAACATTGAACGTTTGTGATCATGAAACATCTACAGGTCCACTTCAGTACTGAATCATGCGGACTTACAGTGACCAGGATGCAGTGCAGGTCCCGCGGCTCGTTGCCGTTGCTGTCCTCGGTTCCGTCCTCCAGCAGCTGGGCCAGCCGCCTCATGCCGGACAGCCGCAGGATGTTGATGTCGTTGTCGCAGCAGAACGCCTGCAGCAGCGTGAAGTGGATCTGCAGCGCGATGTCGTCTTCATCCTCTTCGTCAGTGGCGAGGACGCACAGAACCACACTGTCCGGGTCTCTGCAGGAGGACACAGAGCGGGTTAATGTCAGCGTCTCCGTCTCATCACGTTCATTCAGAATCAGAGCCGCGGCTCGGTTCGTCACAGTGAAACTCGTACTTACACATTCATGAGCTTGGCGGACTCGTACACTCCCACAGTGAGGCAGTCCTGCCGCTGGGCCGCCACCAGCAGCTCCTCCAGAGCCCGGCTCACCGTCTCCATCCTGCAGGACACAGAGGCGGTTAGAAGAGACCGGAACCCGCACAACACAGAACAGAACTCTGCAATACACTCTGACCACACTGAGCATGACGGTTCTGAATGATCCGGGTTAATAATCTAATCTAACGTCACACTCGTGCAGCTAATGACGCATCATGCCGACAGCAGTTACTCACTTTTTCTCGGTGCTGTTGGACCCAACGAGCTCCTCCAGCGTCATGTTGAAGTCAGAGCAATAATCCACCAGGTCCAGGACAAGAGGAAAAATCCACAGCGCGGAGAGGCTGCCGTCCCGTAAAAGTCCGGAATAAAGTCCCAACAGGCGGTAATCCAGCTCGGTCCAGAGTCCGGTAGCACGGTCCAGATACTCAGAGTAGTCCGGCCGAGAGTCTGAAGAACAGAAGCTGAGTGCGGCTGAACCAGAATCTCTCCTGTCTTTATACCCGCTCTGCGCAGCGGGCGTCACCCCGCCCGGCCGCTCCGAGCCTGATTGGTCCGCAGCTGTCAATAGATCCCCCGTACTCTGCGCCCATTGGCTGAGCGCGCAGCAGCTGCGGGAGGCCCACGTGGGGCAGTTTCGGAGAATCCCCCCCCGCCCCCCCCTCCTCTCTGTCCGCGCTCAGTTTGTCTGAAGTTTTTTTGTTGTTTTTCAGACTGGAGGAAACTCCCGGACCTGATCCGGACCTGATCCGGACCTGCTGATCCGGACCGGCTCCTGATCCGGACCGGCTCCTGATGCACGAGGGGAGCTGTGGAGTTCACCCGCATCACAGTCCGACACACACAGACACACACAGACACACGCAGACACACACAGACACACGCAGACACACGCACAGCAGCCGGATTCTTAAATCATCATTATTTTAAATGGAGTCTGGTTTTTGCAGAATAATGTGAACCTGAGCAGGTGATGAGCCCCGAGTCACAGCACGCGCCCTGCAGCACAGCAGTGTGTGTGTGTGTGTGTGTGTGTGTGTGTTTGTGTGTGTGTGTGTGTGTGTGTGTGTGTGTGTGTGTGTGTGCGTGTGTGCGTGTGTGTGCGTTTTGATGAGCACGAGGTCAAATTCACGAGACAGATCTGTGTCAGCTCACAGGACAGGACCTGGACCGGGACCGGGACCTGGACCTGGACCAGGACCAGGACCAGGACCTGGACCTGGACCTGGAGCCTGGCGCGGAAGTGAACTGTGTTAATAATCAGAAGAATAAACTTGATGTTGATGGATCCACAGATCGCATCTGACCCGGTGCCTCTGCTGCAGAACTCCTCTCAGAGTGAAACCAGGTCTCTGACGCCCCCCAGCGGCCCCGCGCTGACCCTGCAGCAGTGAAACCAGCAGGACATGTCGGAACACGCCGGGACTCGGTGAAACCGGTTCCCTGAACTGGGGCACATGCAGAGGGGGGGTCCCGGGGGCAGCTGTTGGTGAGGAGCAGGTTTCAGGGTCACTGAGGGGTTCTGGTGCTTCTCGGTTTAGAGACTCCAGAAACAAACATGTTCTGATTCTGCGCACTGTGACCTCTCCGGGCTCAGTTCACCTGTGTGACTGACGGACAGGTGACTGACGGACAGGTGACTGAAGGACAGGTGACTGACGGACAGGTGAAGGCCTCAGTGTGTCTGCAGGAGTCTTCCTGAACTTTAGATGTGAAGCTTCAGGTGTGGAGTTTCTCACATGATGAAGATGTTTCGGAGGGTCTGAGAGTTTCAGTCTGATTATTGATCTTCAGTCTGATTGATTATCAGAATGATTGACAGGATGAAATGAATCAGGTTGGTTCAGATTTAATAACATCAAAGAAAAGATGAAACTGATCAATGGATTTTATTAAAAGACAACAGGAAGTTGTGATCAAAACAAGAACAGATGTGTTGTGCTGTGGTCCTGTGCTGCCCCCTGCTGGTCTGATCCGGACCGCACAGTTCTGAATGACGTCATCATGTCACCCAGTCAGAGGAAACTGTAATATAATATAATAATATATATATTATTATATAATAATATTCGTATTTCACGTGTTCATCTCATGTAATGTCTGTTTCCTCCTGAAGTTTAGTTTAAACTGGAGTTTAAGTCATTAAAGAGACTGTGAAGGTGTGAAAGTCTGAGCTGCTCTCAAGTTAAAACATTTAACTAAAGATGTTTTTAAGGAATAAAACTTTTCGTGTCTTTGAAGAAGGAAACTAAAGTTGAAGAGTCCTGAAGTGAATGTAATTAATATTGATGATAAATGATCAGGAGACTTTAAAAATAAAAGTTTCAGGTTTATTTATTTCTTCAGTAACTTCACTTTTAGAAAGTAATTTATTACACATGATTTGATTTAATGAATCTTTTCACATTAAAACTCATTAAAGATGTTTTAATCGCTGATACTGGAACACGGAGGATTAATGGATCACTTGTTTATTGATGAGCTATCAGGAGTTAATCAGGGTCAAACTGCTCATCGATGAGGCTCGTTAGCAGCTTTCATTAATGAAAAGTGAAGTTGATTGGATATAAACTGATCACATGACCTCTGATGAACTCAATCAGTGATCGTCAGGCTTTTAATCAATCACCTTCAGAGCTCAATGATCAGGAAATAATCACATGACAGAAACTCGTTAACATGAAATCTTTATAAAATGTTTTCAGCTTTAAAAGAACATTAAAAGCTGCAGAAGGATTATTGAGACATAATTCAATGTAATTACAGATGAAATGAAGTTTAAATATTGAAATGTGACTTTAGGTCACTTTTGAAATGAAAGTTCAAATTGATCTGACTTTATTGATCCTCGCTGTTACAGCAGCAGTGAAGAAACAGAAAGAATGAAAATAAATATTGATTATTCATTTATTTTAAAAAAGGAGAACTTTAAGAAGTTTGTTGGATTCAGTCCTGACGTGGGAAACTCATCATCATGACGTGTTGATGGTTCATTGATAAGTGATCAGTGGATCATCAGTTATTGATTTGATTGACGTCGGGTGTTAACTGAGGTTTGATCTGATGTTCAGGGTCTTCATCCAATCACAGCCAAGATATCTAAAGTGTTGTAATTAAAGTATTTCAGGTACTCAGTTACAGTTGATGTGAAACTGATCTCTGGTTCATTGATCGTCACTCACTGATTTGCTCAGTGAGAGTTTATTAAAGCTCTAAAATAAGAAGGTATTGATTGTTTCAGTGAACAAACGTTTATTAATTAATTTAAATCAGACTTAACTTAAAGTTTAAACTCAGTTTAAGGTTTTAAAATCTGAACTTTGGGTTCAGTTCAGTCGATCGATCATCATCATGTGACAGTCTGATCATTAGTGATGTCAGAGGCTCATTGATGACTGATTGGAGGATCAGTCGGTTTATTGATTAATGAAGAGAAGAGTCACATGACAGAAAGTCTTCAACGTTTAAAACAAACAAAAACAAGTTAAAACATGTCAAATAAAATCAGAGCGAGTTTAAAGGATCTTCTGCTGTAAAACTAACTTGAAGTGCAGAATTACAGTTTAGGGGATTTAAAGGAACATTGCAGAGATTAAAAAATAATAAAATAAAGTTCAAGAGAGTTTTAAGGTTTAAAATGTGTTTTAACACATTTTAAACAGCTACAATCAAATTTAAGGATTTTCAGGTAAACAATTTTAAGAAGCTTTTTTCAGACATAAAATTAGATTAAATAATTACAGTTATGAGGATTTGTTCAGGCTTTTAGTCGGTTTTAGACCTTTAAAGGCTTTTAAAGGTCTAAATTAAAAGTTGGAGCTTCTCATGTAAACAGTTATTGAGTTTTGAGAAGCTTTCTGCAGACATCAAATGACATCAAATAGTTACAGTTTAGGGAGATTGGGAAACATTTCAAGCAAGAAATTTGTTGAAGGGGTTTTTAAATCGTGTCATATAAATGAGGATATGAAATGTGAGTTAAAAGGCTTTTAAAGGTGTAAAATTACTGTTTTCATGGGTTTGAATGTCTCAAATAAAAGTTTAAGGAACATTTCAGGTATAAAATAACATTTTTAAAGGCAAACAATTAAAGTTTTCAGGGATGTAATTAGATCTGAGGGGCTTTCAAGGACTAAAATGAAAGTTTAAGTGATTTTCAGGATGTAAGAGGAGGAACGGTTCAGAGACCCTGAAGTCAACACCTTATTCTCTATTTTCCTGATTCCTGAATCCACAAACACACTAATTAAACCTTTAAGATACAATACACACAGCTGATTTGTTGGTGTGTGTGTGAGCAGTGTGTGTGTGTGTGTGTGAGCAGTGTGTGTGTGAGCTCTCCTGCTGGTCGACACTCGTCTTCAGTCTGCAGTCGTTCCTCTCAGCTTCATTTCCATCTCACACGTCCTTAAATCAGTGATTTTTCCTCTGGAGTCTGGTGGCTCATTAACAGGCCGGTTGAGTTGAATCCACAGTGAGCTCGTCCTCCTTCATTAAGAGCCGACACACTCAGAAGGTCCAATCAACTTCTCCTCGTTCGTTTGTAAGTGTGATGGACAGTAACTAAGTACATTTACTCAGGTACTGCACTTTATAACAGATGTGAGGAAGGTTACTGCATCTCAGAGGGAGATATTGTACTTTTTACTCCATTACACTGATGTTTTGTCATAAATGAAACGGTTCAGCTGAAACTCTGAGTGGATCATCAGAACAATATTTATTTATTTACTTCTCAGCTGGACTCAGATGAGCTGGCTGTGTTTGTAATGACGTGGAGGTTTGGACTGAACCAACACGGTGATGGTGATCATCAGTGTTCAGTTGGTCCTGAGCTCCACCTCAACAGTCCAACAGAACCGTCCTGATCAACATGACTGGGTCACACTCATGCGATGACATCATAGGGGACAGTCGCAGCCTGCAGGGACACTGAATACACACAGACTGATGTACTTCTACTTCAGTGATACTTTCACAGCAGGACGTGTAGTACTTTTGGTCGAGTACTGTAACTGAACTACAGCAGCTGAGTACTTCATCCTAATACAACATGCTGTGTCAACACACCTGAACAAAACCCCCACAGCGCCCCCTGCTGGCGACATGGAGACACTACAGCTCGGTCAGTTTGCATGGTAACTAGTTACAAGTACTTTTTTAGTACAATTTTGAGGTAGCCTACTTATTTCCCTTTCCTGCTACTTTATACTACCTCTCAGAGGTAAATACTGTACTTTTTACATTATATTACTCTGAAAGCTTTAGTTACTTTACAGGTTCAGATTACTAAAACAAAAACAATAAATTTAATATATAGAAATAAATTAAACTACCCAAAAGTCATTTTGAGTAAAAGTAAAGATATGGTTTAAAACATTACTTTGATAAAAGTGAAAGTCTCCATATGAAGAGTACTCGAGTAAAAGTTTGAAAGTATCTGACATTATATGTACTTAGTTACATTCCATCATGTATTAGAATACATTAAACTAGCATTATTCTAAACAACCTTCTGTAATCTGAGTACTTTTACTTTAGTACTAATACTGTGTGTGTGTGTGTGTGTGTGTGTGTGAGAGAGTGTGTGAACTCCACTTTGCTAAACTCAAAGTGCCATGATGACCCCTCTCCTCACAGATGCATGCCGGGTAGTGAAGTCTCCAACGCGGTAGTTGAGCCTGCGCTCCTCCAGGCCCTGAACTACATTTCCCAGCGTGCCCCGCGCGTTTCTTCCTTCCCTCCTTCCTTCCTGCAGCCTCGGCCCTTCTGCCGTGAAAAAGGAAGATGAGAAGCAGCAGCAGCGGTCCGCCGACACCGAACCGAGTCTGAACCGAGTCTGACTTCCAGCGGAATGGCGGCAGAGCGGCTGCTGACGGACCGGAGGCCGAGCTCAGCTGCTGTTCCTCGGCCTTGAAGCCGCCACGACCGCCGCTGGAGCAGCGGAGCCTGGAGGAGCGGCGGGTGGAGCTGCAGCCCGCCGGGCCGAGCCGTGCGGAGCCGTGCCGAACCGAGCTGAGCTGAGCCGCCGTCGTCTCCCGCCCTGCTAACGATGCTCAGATAGCTGCAGGACTGAAGCCTCGACTGCACCGAACCCCGAAACCAGACCAGACCTCCCCCTGCCCCCCCTTCAGGTGAGAGTCCGGCAGCACACCTGGAGGTTTACCTGTTCCCCTGAGACAGACCTGCACCTGGCTCTGGATCTGTGCGGTCTGGTTCCGGGTCCAGCTGTCAGACTGGAGCAGGTGTGACTGTTTCCTGTCAGTGATGTTGGTTCAGTTCTCCACAGTCTGACCCAGGTCCAGGTGTCTGTGTCGCATGACCCACAGGTGAGTTCAGGGTCCAGGTCAGAGCCTGAAAAGGTAACAGGACACAGACTCAGGTCCAACACTGGTTCTGATCCGGTTCAGAACAGGTGCGTCAGAGTTCTGCTCATGTTCTGTGTCAGTCATCAGTTTAAAGGAACAGAACTTTAACCTCAGTCATCGTCTCCTCCTCGTGGTCCACAGAACAGTTCTGGAGCTTCACAGTAAAACAGAGTTGCAGCATTTTAACCATCAGGCTCGTCTGTTCTGATCCAAGTCTCTGGACCGAGCCTGCTGAAATCATAACTGAATAAATAAATGAGTCAGTAAATAGTTAAACTACACAAACATTAATTATAAAATGTGACATTTATTTATATTTCTGTTTCAGTTTGCGTCTGTAGTTATTAACCTTTCAACTTTATTTATTCCTGTCTTTGTTTTTTTTGCATTTACAAGATAAAACATAAATAAAACATAAATAGATCAATTATTGTCACGTTTACTTATTTATTTTTTTATTAATATTGTGAGTTTCCTGAGATCCAGAACCGACCCGACAGACGTTCTGTTACGTGACCTGACTCTCATCAGGAGGAGACGATGACTGAGCCTGACTTTATATCATCAGGAGGAGATGATGGCTGAGCCTGACTTTATATCATCAGGAGGAGACGATGACTGAGCCTGACTTTATATCATCAGGAGGAGACGATGACTGAGCCTGACTTTATATCATCAGGAGGAGACGATGACTGAGCCTGACTTTATATCATCAGGAGGAGATGATGGCTGAGCCTGACTTTATATCATCAGGAGGAGACGATGGCTGAGCCTGACTTTATATCATCAGGAGGAGACGATGACTGAGCCTGACTTTATATCATCAGGAGGAGACGATGGCTGATTTTAGTTTTTTAGCTGAGCTGCTCCTTTAACATGAGTTCAGAGTGAAGGTACCAGAACCGGACATCAGTCCAGCTCGTTAGATAAAGAACTTGTTCTGCACATTGTGATTTAAACTGAACTCTTCAAAACTTAAAAATAAAAATGATAAATTTTTATAGTTTTTTCTTAATTTGATTTTCTTGTAACTCAGAAACAGAAAATAAATAAATTAACAAACTGAAGTGTTTTAAATATCTGACAGGTGAATTAATGCCCTCTTTTGGTTTGACAGGTGTGTCCTCTGGCCACACCCCCAATCAGTGATGTCACTGCAGGTATATTGACAGTAAACTGCTGTAACATGCTGTGGTTCTGATCTGGTTCTGATCTGGTCCTGGTTTCTCAGTGTCCCTGCAGGCTGCAGCATGGAGCGCTCCGGCAGTATCCAGCTGGACATCCCGGACTTCAGTAACTCTGTTCTGTCCCACCTGAACCAGCTGCGTGTTCAGGGCCGGCTCTGCGACATCGTGGTCAACGTACAGGGCCAGAGTTTCCGGGCCCACAAGGTGGTCCTCGCCGCCAGCTCGCCGTACTTCCGGGACCACATGTCTCTGAGCCAGATGAGCACCGTGTCGCTGACAGTGATCCGCAACCCGACGGTGTTCGAGCAGCTGCTGTCCTTCTGCTACACGGGCCGGCTCTGCCTGCAGCTCGCCGACATCATCAGCTACCTGACGGCCGCCAGCTTCCTGCAGATGCAGCACATCATCGACCGGTGCACGCAGATTCTGGAGGGAATCCACCTGAAGATCAGCCTGGCCGACATGGACGAGGAGCCGTCGGAGGAGGCGCGGGGCTCCAGGAGCAACCGGACCTTGGAGGCCGTGGTGCGAGGAAGCGGTCACGGCGGCCTGCGGCTCCTCGGCCCACGGGGAGGTGCGGAGGTGTGTGAGGCGGTCAGCCCCGCCGAGGAGCCGCTCAGCCCGCTGCCGACAGTGGAGCACAGCGGGCTGGAGGGGTCCGGGACCGCCACCGGCAGGGCGGGCAAGGAGCCAATCCTTCGCATCAACCGGGCCGGCCAGTGGTACGTGGAGACGAGCAGCGAGCCAGAGCGGACCGGCAGCGCCGAGGAGGGCAGCGGCATGGACCGGGTCAGAATCAAGACGGAGAGGATGGAGGAGTGGATCGGGGCAGGAGAGCACCACGAGGAGGGGGGTCCGGTGGAGGAGGGGACCACCGTGATGATCGACACGTCTGGTCGCAGCACGCTGGTGACGGGTCCGGTGGGAACGCTGGGGGGCCGCAGCACCCAGCCGTCGTCCAGCTTCAGCGAGACGGACAGGTGAGTCACCGTGACGACGACACGCTGCAGAGCGCCATGATTGAACCGCACATACCTGTGTGTTCATGTGTGTGTGTGTGTGTGTGTGTGTGTGTGTGTGTCCAGGTTCAGTCCCACCGGCAGTGTCGTCGTCCTCGCCGAGCGTCAGAGAGCGAAGAGCGAGTCTCCCAGCAGGGTGGACGAGCTGCGACAGCCGAGCTCACAGGTACGAAACCAGACTTCACAGACAGGTGTTCGTATGTAACGACGGTGTTTGCTCCTGAACACACCTGTGATCACACCTGTAACACACCTCCTGTTTCATGACGTCATTCAGAGCGTTGCTTCTGATCAGCTTCATAATTAACAACCAGCTTCTGACAAAACGTCCTGCTGATGAAAGAAAGCTGGAGCCAGATGAAGTCTGTGCCTGAGACATCCAGAGATTAAAATCCAGTTTGATGCAGTCTGCCCTGGTTCTGGTGCTGGTTCCTGTCTGTATTAACGTTTGGTTCTGCCCATCAGGGGGAGGAGCACGCAGCGTTCGACATGGGCGGCTACGAGGACTACCTGAGGGAGCAGGTAGGAGACCGCTGGTTCCGCTACAACCCTCGACTCACCTGCATCTACTGCTGCAAGTCCTTCAACCAGAAGGGCAGTCTGGACCGCCACATGCGGCTGCACATGGGCATCACGCCGTTCGTCTGCCGCATCTGCGGGAAGAAGTACACCCGCAAGGACCAGCTGGAGTACCACATCCGCAAGCACACCGGCAACAAGCCCTTCCACTGCCACGTCTGCGGCAAGAGCTTCCCCTTCCAGGCCATCCTCAACCAGCACTTCCGCAAAAACCACCCGGGCTGCGCCCCCCAGGAGGCCCACAGCGCCTCCCCCGAGACCACCACCGCCTCCGTCACGTCCAGGGGAGGGCCGAGCGACGAGGCCTCCCCCAGCCAGGAGGAGCCGGAGGGCGGGGGCGGGAGCAGCGGCGGTGGAGGCCAGTACAGCGAAGGTCCTCAGGCCTCGGTCTCCACCACGGGGCCCGACTGACCCCCGAGGGCGGCGGGCGGGTCGGGCAGAGGTCGGGTGGGGGATGACAGACGCGGAGGGCCGTCTGATCCTGTTGCACCTGAAGCCAAGAGGAAGCCGGTAAAGTCAAAGCCGCGACAGAAAAGACGCCTCAGAGTCTGAACTGAGATTTTTTCCGCTTTAAACCGCATCTACCTTCACAAACCGACCCAACAGATTAAGCTAATGAAGAAACGCCACACACTCCAACAACCTCATGCACCACACGACCCCGTGGTCCTCGTCTGCCTCCGTCAGTTTATGTTACAGATTTCTACTTTTATATTTACAGGTGTTACAGGTTCACAATGCAGCATCACAACAGTCTGTCTGGTGGGAACTTTGCCAAACTACTCAGCGCCAGTTAACAGATCAATCCTTCATATTTGCCTTGAGACAATCTGGAGCAGCGAGGTTACTAATAATAATCCAGCGCTCGTCGCTCGTCGCTCGTCGCTCGCTCGGTGCCGCGTCGGCAGTAAAAGATTTAGCTGCACAAAAAAGGTTCAGTGAGAAAAAGTACGAGTGTTAAAGTTCAGTGTGATCAGAGTCGATCTCACACTACACAGCTTCACACTACTTCACTTCCTGTTCTACTCTATTGCAGAACACGACCTCTCGGTCCTGATCCAAAAGGTCTTACTGTTTGTAAAACTACGGGAGCACACAGAACCTTCAGGGCTGCTGATCAGCTTCATTACTGAGAAAACATCTTCACACATTAACATTAAAACTAAACATTCAATCATCAGAAATGACCCAACACAAAGTTCTTGTATTAGACAGAACACACACCGATCCAGTTTATCTGTGATTGGCCAAATTTGACCGATGATATCAACACATATCAGTCGGGTCCCACTGTCGCATCAGAACAGGAAGCAGAACATGTTAAACAAAAATAATAAAAAACGAAACATCCAGTTTGAATCCACATAAAAAGTGACGAGCAACAAATAAATAAAATTCTGACATAAACTCAGATTATAGACGTAAAATAACATTTAGAAAACGTCATCTTGTTTTAAAATGTGTGAAGATGTTTTTATCATCCTGACTCAGTATTTAAACACAAGGTCCATTTACTCTGCCCGGAGCTTTCCACTGTGTCCTCTGGACTTCTCTGGTGAACAGAACCTGCTCAGGTGTCATCATGTGACCTGAGTCCAGACTTCAGTCGGGTCACGTCAGGTGGTCGTACCTGAGGGGACAGTACAGCCCATGTAGAGAATGAGTCTCCAGCTCGTCCTCGTCATCCAGCGAACACAGTGAAAGTGACTCTGATCACACTGGATCAGTTAATTGGCTTTAAAACGGGTCTAAATTCTTTAGATTAGCGTCTGGTTGAGTTTTAAGGATCTGGTAGATTAGAAGAAGACCATCTGGCAGCCTGTTGACTAAACAGACTCACAGCAGGAAACCTGGACCTCGTCCAGCCTCAGATAAGCTACACAGCTCAGTTACCTCTCATCACTACGCAATACAGCTGCTGCACCGCACAGCACAGCACCACCGGGGGGCGCTCTGATCCACTCACACAGAGACCGCCGTCAGTCTTCTCAGATATTTTTATAACAAGCATGTGTTTCTTTTTTGTTTTACTTGGACACTTTTTTGCTCTGACAATGTGTTGGACGGACGGACGAGGAGACAGAGTCTCGACCCGATCCGTCTCCTCTGTTTCTGTTAATGACGCATTAAAGCTGCTTCACGTCCTTCAGTAGAAACTAAAGAAGAAGAAACAGAAGCTGCACGCCACGCACTCCAACAACCTCACGAGGCCGCGACGACCCCCGCGGCCTCAACCAATCAGAGGAGAGCAGATTCTACTGGTCTTTTAGCCGTTCACACTTCGATAATTATTTCTAGATGCTAAGAGAGCTAATGTTTGTGAGCCTTTAAGCTAGCTAAAGGTATCATTTAAGGAAATCATGATTAGCTTAGAAGCTACAAGATTTTTACTAATTTATTGTCAAAATGAGATTCTACTGATTTTAGCAGCTGTTGACCAAAATGAACTAAACAATATTAATATTCCTCATTAACTTAAAAGTTAACTGATTGTTTCGTTTACTCAGTATGTCCACTATATTAGCTCAAAACTATTATAATTAATCAGTTTTTAACACAGCTAATGTGTATGAGCTAACTTTAGCAATGCTAATGTCTCTGTTGAGCATCCGTTAGCCTGGTAGCCTGTCACAGACAAAGTGTAGTGTTTCCACAGTGACGTGTTTCAGGTTCATCTGTTTCCAGAGATGGATTCAGGATGTGTGTAGCCTAGCTTAGCACAAACACTGGAAGCAGGTGGAAACTGCTAGCCTAGCTCTACCAAAAGAGAGTGTTGACTCTAGCTTTTGAGCTCATGTTAGCTTGCAAGCTAACAGGAAATGAGCTTTTCCAACCAGAGTTCAGATATGGCGATGAAACACGTGCAGTAGAGATAATGCGTCATTACAGCAGACGGTTCTGATCGGGTCGACATTGATCGGGTAGGGACAGGACGAGGAGCCAAACCCTGTCGGACCAGATGGATGTAGTAGCCAGGCCTCGGAGCTGGACTAAAAAACCCCTCCAGAGGTCAGAGTTCACCTGCTGGAGGGCGGGAGCAGGTTGGACCACCTGGCAACCAAAGGAAAGACGACGAGGCCTCGTTGGCCCGCCGGAACGGCAAAACAACTTCAGCACTTATCAGAGAGAGACGGGATCAAAACCAGAACTTTTTATAAAAACAGAACAATATAAAATCTACACATATTATCAGACGAACATATTTAAACTACTAAGATGTTTCTTTTTTGCATATGAATAATGTAAGTAAGCTAGGAGTTAGTTCAGAGGTGTGTCGGTGGGCAGGTAGCACACGGATCGGCTGTTACTGTTTTTCTACAGAGCTGTGAATCAGATTCTCAGTGGACGGTCAATTTTTTTATGCAAGTGAAGCCAGCGGTTCTGTCCTCACTCCGGCTGGCTGGACTCACGTTTTCCTCCCAGATCCTGCCGCCACCGCTGCACTCACTCTTCAGGCTAAACCAGGAACTATCAGGTATACAGACTCTTTCTTTATTCAGTGAATCCCACGTTTACTTTCCCGACGTAGCAGAACGCTAACGGCTAAACCTCAGTGCGAGCTACACACCGCAGAGAGACACTCGCCTGTAAATACACTTCATCCCTGTGAGTCGCTGCAGAGGGCGACAGAAACACGAACAGGGCTGGGCAATATGGACTGAACATCAGTAACCATGGCAACCACAAACCTCTAGTTTCTGATTGGCTGGCAGGTGTTTTGGTCTTTTCACGATATTAAATCATCGATCAGTCGTCGTTAACTTTCTATTAAATATTATCAAAACAAATCTGTCATCATGAATTTAGTTCATAGAAGCAAGTTTACACATTTTACTCTCCAACAGCCTCGTTTACGTTTGTAAATCTTATTAAAACAAATGAAATTAATAATCAGTGTTTCTGAGAGTTTGCACACTGACTGATGCAGAAATATCATTTAAAGCTTATGATTTTGCTGCACCTGTCGCCACCCAGCAGTGACGTCACGGTGTCCTGCAGCACACCTGTACCTGAGCACACCTGTAGAGAGACGAAGTGCCGATCGTCGCGTGACTCAGACGGTTCAGAAGTTCTCATCGGGCAGTTTAAATAAATGAATACAGAGACGGACGTCTGATGTTCGGCAGCTCGTAGTTCAGACACGATCTGCCACGATCGTATTTTGTAACCAGTGAGAGGCTCCACGACGGGCCATGACGGGCCATGACGGGCCTCTCTTCTCCAGAGCTCTGGCCCAAACATCGCTGCAGCCCGGTGTGAAGGTGCCGCTGGAGGTCTGAAACATCTAAATGTTCAGAGTTGCTTCTGTGTGCGGACGTCTCAGCGTTCATCACTACTTAAATGAGCTTCTTTGCAGTTTACATTTGAACATACAGCATGAATACTGCTGATCAGGTAACAGAACATGAACCTCGTTAGCTTCTTCAACTGGTCAGAACCGGTTCCGACAGCCTTTTCTCAGCAGTTTAATGTCAGACACCAGTTCCTGGTTAATGTTCAGGCGGCACCGACGACACTTTAAACTCTCAGCTGATATAAATGAAGGTTTGAGGAAAGTATCAGATTCTGCTCAGATAACTGACGTCGTTATAAAAACGTAAAAATTATCAACCAAACATCCAGAAATATTGATTCCACCTCAAAATGAAATATAAAGTGGATCGGATGAACCGGGTTAGAATCTGTTCATGGCTGTGTGGACTCTTCAGCTGCTCCTGGATCAGTTGTGCGTCAGGATTTATGACGTAAATGAAAATCGAAAACTGTCGTCGCATGTTGACGAGGTGAAATGTGTCCATGTTGCCCAGCTCCGACAAAAACACTGACACACTCGTCCTGCAGAATCAGAACCAGAACCAACTCTCAGTGCAGCAAAGAGACGAACACATTTGTTTATTAAAAATTCCAATATCTGATTTTTTGGCTGCTGATCAAATTATGCAAGAACCTGAAGGTGACCCAGTAACCTGAGTGTCCCTGTCACGATACAAACACTTTCCAAACCGGTCTGAACCGGTCCAGACTGGGTCACCCTGTAGGTTTTCTCCTCTCTGCACTGAGGTGTCGTGTCTCTGTGTCTTTATCAACAGCACATCATTACAAGCCAGTTACAGTCAAGAAAAAGCTGCTTACACAGCAGCCGGTCCGGTCCGGTCCGGTCCTGCTCATGGAATCTATAAACCAAGGAAAAGTCAGATCTGAGCTGCGTTCAGGACCGACTCCACATGAACCGTCACGTTTGTTTTAAACCTGAACTGTTATTGTCTTTAAATCTGTGATCATCAGACTGAGTGATGCAGCAGGTGCAGCAGGTGCACCAGGTAGAGCAGGTGCACCAGGTAGAGCAGGTGCAGCAGGTGCACCAGGTAGAGTAGGTGCACCAGGTAGAGCAGGTGCAGCAGGTGCACCAGGTAGAGTAGGTGCACCAGGTGCACCAGGTAGAGTAGGTGCACCAGGTGCAGCAGGTAGAGCAGGTGCACCAGGTAGAGCAGGTGCACCAGGTGCAGCAGGTAGAGCAGGTGCAGCAGGTAGAGCAGGTGCACCAGGTAGAGTAGGTGCACCAGGTGCAGCAGGTAGAGCAGGTGCACCAGGTGCAGCAGGTAGAGCAGGTGCACCAGTAAAACGGTAAAAATAAAATATTTTAAAATACATTTTCAGGTGTTTGTTCATGTGAAGCTTCAAATGAAATAAAAAGTTTAGAACCAGAATTTAAAATAATTATTTGATTGTTTGATCAAAGTTAAATTAACAATGTGGGTCAGTACCTCCGGTCAGTACCTCGGGGTCAGTACCTCGGGGTCAGTACCTCCGGTCAGTACCTCGGGGTCAGTACCTCGGGTCAGTACCTCGGCTCTGAGTCCGACTTTTCCTCTTCGATGGTTCTTCAGTTTCATCTTCAGTCAAACTGTGAAAACAGCTCAACCTCATCATCATCATCATCATCATCATCATCATCTTCTTCATCATCACCCTCTGGTCTTCAGCGTGTCTTGAGTCACTCGGGTCTCTCGGGTCACTCGAGGCCCGGCTCGTGTCTCATCCTCAGTTTTCTTTACAAACGCTCTCGTCTCTTCAGCCTGAATCTTTTTGTGTGAATCAAATGTTTAGTTGATGAAGTTCGACCACAACATGCCTAATTATTACAAATCATTTAGATATATTCACTTAATGAGATTAATCTTTACTGTTGATTCCTCAAAGTATATCCTAATATATCAAATGAGTCAAAGAAAAAGTTTAGTAAATTAACTTTTAATACTGTACTTTGTTTTTTAAAGAGGAGGTACTGAACGAGTTCTGTAGTAGAAGAACCTGATAGAACCTGAACGGTTTCATGTGAAGAACTTTTATGTTGCATGTCTCTGTTGGGGGGGGGGGGGGCAAGGTTGATTATTAGTTCAGAAAATGTGAAGAAGTTTTCACGATGACCACTCGATCACTCACCGGTCGCATCTCCTTCAGAGGAAATAAAGCACTTTAAGTGTCCAACGCCAGCGACTCGCCTCTTCTTTACTCACAGGTGTTACCCACAATGCAGCAGCTGCACGACGTTACGATGGCGAGCAGGCAGAAACAGTTAACGAGAGTAATGAATGACTTATTTAATGAATGTTTGAAATTGTTCACTTAAAGGTCCCGTTGGTTTAAAAACAGAAGATTTTTGAGCTTCACTCACATTTTGTCAAAAAGTGATTGACCGGCGCTGTCGGGACGTGGAGGACAACTGGGTCATGTAGTTTGCTAATAATTGAAAAACAGTTAAAATACCTTAAAACAGGATTAACAGTAGATATAGTTGATGATCAGCTCAACTAGTGGATAAACTGTTGAAATTGCTAAAATTAGATAAATGTTTTAATAGGAGATAAACACTTACATATACGTACAGTTTGCTAATAGTTAGTTAGTGGTTGAATAGTTAACTAAAGACAGTAAACAGCTGATAAGATACCTGAAGCACCAGGTGGAATCCAGCTGCCGAGCTAGGTGGCTAAGACATAGCTAACAGTGGATAAAGAGGAGAGCTAGGTGGCTAAGACGTAGCTAACAGTGGATAAAGAGGAGAGCTAGGTGGCTAAGACGTAGCTAACAGTGGATATAGAGGAGAGCTAGGTGGCTAAGACGTAGCTAACAGTGGATAAAGAGGAGAGCTAGGTGGCTAAGACATAGCTAACAGTGGATAAAGAGGAGAGCTAGGTGGCTAAGACGTAGCTAACAGTGGATATAGAGGAGAGCTAGGTGGCTAAGACGTAGCTAACAGTGGATAAAGAGCAGAGCTAGGTGGCTAAGACGTAGCTAACAGTTGGTGTAGTTTTAGTATATAAAGAGCTGAAGCAGCTAAAAGTAACAGATTCATATTACAAACATGCAGCTGGTGTCTGTCCTCCTGTGAACACATGAAACCAAACCAACTAAAATATTAACAGTTTAATTGTTTTTGTTATTTTCTCTGCGACAGACGTTACATGTGATAACATTCATTAACTCTGCTTCACCACAGTGTCTCTAATCTGAGGGATCGTAACGTCGATCTACACTGAGGGACTGAACACAGACTAACACATGAACTCGGCTGTGGATTTATGTTGAGTGTTGACGAAGCAGGTGTGAGGCTGACGGCAGCGGACAGTTCTCATTGGCTGCAGGGGTCGGCCACTCGTGCAGTGAACAGCAGCGCGTTGATGGTGGACTCTCTGATGAGCAGCAGGAACGGTCTGTCCGCCAGAAACACCTCCCGGTTTAAGTTGAAGGAGCGTCCGATGGCGACCACAGCGGTGGCTGCTGCCGCCTCGCTGCCCTCCTCGTTCACCTGCACGACACAGAACAGCTGCATCAGGACCAAACATCACGGCCTCCCAGTGGATTCTGGGTATTTTAGGGGGTTTAGTGTCCAGATACCAGGATACATTCACATTTCACTATAATAATAAAAACCTAACGAACTGGATGTTTCTACATTGATTCCACTATTTCAAGATAAAAGAAGTCAAAGTCTCTTCAGCTCGATCACAAAAACCGTTTCAGGTGTTCAATCTCAGGTTTATATCATCTGTGGACGCAGCTGAACCTTCAGTCAGGTTTATATCATCTGTGGACGCAGCTGAACCTTCAGTCAGGTTTATATCTGTGGACGCAGCTGAACCTTCAGTCAGGTTTATATCTGTGGACGCAGCTGAACCTTAAGTCAGGTTTATATCTGTGGACGCAGCTGAACCTTCAGTCAGGATTATATCATCTGTGGACGCAGCTGAACCTTCAGTCAGGTTTATATCTGTGGACGCAGCTGAACCTTCAGTCAGGATTAAATTGACATAATTCAACCTGAAGTAGTTGTCGGCACATCCACAGCAGAGTCACTCAGATCACTGTCACTTTATAATATGAAACATTTGGACCTGATCTCTGAATATAGACATGAAGACCGACTCTAACTGTCCAATCAGCGAGCAGCTGTCAGTGACGTCATCAGTGTGTGACTGACCTCCAGGAAGGCTTTGTGGAAGGCATCTGAGATGTGAAGACCGTCTCCGCCGTCCTCCAACATCCCTGACAGACACAGAGAGACAAAGACATCACGTGGACACCCGATGACCCTTCACTGTCTACCCACCTGACCACCCAGGTGTGACCCCGCCCCCCCCTCACCTGGCAGACTGGCATTCTCTGAGCTGAACAGGTCGGTCAGTCCCATCGCCTGCAGCTTCTCCTTCAGACTGAAGCTGTCCTCCACCCTGAAGCGAGGGACGTGGACGGACACTGTGGTCTCCTTCATCTCATCCAACCAGCCGGTCAGTTTCTTCAGGTCCAGACTCTCCTCCACCTCCACACACACACACACACACACACACAATATGTGAGACTTGTCCACCTGCAGCAGTCACAGTCAAAACAAGAAGAGGGCAGTGTATCACCAGAGTGACCGCTAACTGCTCTGGACTGTAGCTGCTGCTATTTAGCTCAGTTAGCAGTGCAGCTAGCGGCCCGGACTGTGAGCTCAGTCCACCAAGCTGCTAGTGAGGGAGCTTTGCACTGGGGCTAGCTGGTTAGCATGCTAGCTTCAGTAGATGTCTTAATAATGTCAAAACCTTTATTTCTTCCAGTTCTGTTGAGTTTAATTTTTGAAGTTTTGACATTTTGCACCTCTGAATTGTGTCAAACATCAGGCGGTGATCTGATCCGCTCTGACTAACGACAGATTCAGTCACCAGGATGTGACGTCGTCTTGTTCCACAGTTTCACTGCAGCCAATTATTTTCTTTTTAAAATGTAAAAAACGTCCAGATTTCGATATTGATCCAACAGATTCAGATGATTCGGAGCAGTGACATCACAGGAGAAGTAAAGTTCATCAGATTAAATCAAATCACAAACAGTGATGAAGTGAAAATGAGAGAAAAGAAAGCTGGTCTGGACCGGTTGTCATGGTTACCTTACTGAGTGGGGTGTCTCTGCTCGGCAGGATGATCACCATGGTGATGTCGTCTCCGCGGTACGGCATCTCCAGCAGCTGCACGCCGTCGTCAGCGAAGTGTCCGTACCTGAACTTGGTCTCCTGGTACATCATGTTGACCGAGCAGGTCCGACTCTCGCTGACGTGGAAGTCCGACACGTAAACGTTGTCTTTGTCGAACTTGTTCTTCCACTGACCCTGAGAGAAGAAACGAGAGGACGTCAACTCCTCGTCCCTGACTTCACCAGACTCCCTTAACAAATGTGTCAGTTTAGTGAGTTGTTGAGTTGGAGACACTTTATAAACTGTGTGAAACTCTGTCTCTGACTGATTCTGACTGATTTGTTCCTTCTTGTAAATTCAGCAAATGTTCTGCATGAACTTCTTTCTGTCTTTGAGGAGAAACATGGAGTCTGTTTGTCAGTGATGGACGGGTTTGTTTCATACAGAGCAGGAAGTGACATCACATCACAGGTCACTCAGAAGCAGGTTAATGTAGCTGTGAACTGGACTGAGAGCTGAACACTCAGGACGGGTGGTGACACCAGGTCCAATCAGGGCCTCAGAGACGACCTGAACACCCCCCTCCATCACCCCACTGTGACAGGTGGAGGTGTGTATGAGGGACCGGTTCAGGTACCTTGAAGTAGATGGTGTTGACGAGGACCAGGATGGTGTTGGAGTCCAGAGCCCCCTTTGGCAGCGTGTCCTGGATCAGATTCTCCGTCTTGTTGGAGATCCAGTTGTTGATGGTGACGCGGGCCTGCTCTGGATTCTCCTGCAGCACAGAACCGGGGTTATTAGTGTAACTCTGGTGAGATATCTCAGACCTGTGTGGTTCACATGATGAGCTCACCTTGAAGTTGAGCGGCAGCAGCTTGGCGCCGTACACCATCTCACTGATGTTCTGGTACGTCTCGTTGAAGATCAGAGACTTGTCTCCGAACAGCCGGTTGGCGGAGATCAGCTCGGTGGTCTCGTCCTTCTTCCTGTACAGGCGACAGTTGAGTTTGGCGAAGAAGAAGTGGACCTGATCGGACGTCTTCTCTTTGATGGTGTCGAACTCAAACACCTGCAGACAGAAACAGAGACGTCGGCGGGTTCACACACAGAAACAAGAAGCACAGCTCCAGTTAATGTGAAGACAGTTGGACCAGCACCAACATGAAACCCTGGACGGGATCAGAGTTTCTCTCGGACCTGCATGATCTGCTCCAGCGTCTGGTCACAGGCTCCCAGCTTGGTCATGGCGAAGGCGGTGGAGACGCTGATGGGGGACATGAAGATGTTGGAGTCGGGGGTCTTGCTGAGAGCGAGCTGTTTGTACAGCGACAGAGCGAAGCGTCCGTTGGCCTTCGACAGCTCCCACACTCGGGGGTTGGTGGACTCGGGGACCGGTTCCGGCTCCGGCGTGGGGCCCTCCGGGCCCTCGGGGTCAGGGCTGCGGTAGATGCAGCGCGGCTCCAGGGGGAGGTCTCTGGGTTTGGCGCTGCAGATGTCCGAGTGGACGACAGAGACGAGCGGCAGGAATGCCAGAACCAACAGCCAATCAGGAGCCCTCATTCTGGACACAGAGCCAATCAGAGGTTAGCTGTTTACTATGTAAATGTTGTTTTGTTTTCTAAATCAGAATTCTGAACATGATTTATTTTATCTCATTTTTTGTGTCGAATCATGAAAACTGATTTTATCATCAGTTGATTTTAATTCGCCTCAAAACACATTTTATTGTTCATCATCATCAGGTGACCGTCACCTGGAGCTGCTGCAGGAACACGTCCACGTTAATGATCTCAGGAGATTAAATCTCTTTTTAAAGAAACTTTCAGAGACACAACCAGCAAACACACAACCAGGACTTTAAAGCTTCATTATCAGACGGTTTTATGACTCGGTTCTGTCAGGATCAGAAGTTATGGATCGTTTAGTTTGAAGATTTTAATGACGAGAGACGAAACCTGATCACATTTTTTCTGTCAGCGACGACGTCAGAGATTCAGAGAAGTTACTGTTGAAATAAAAACATCAATAAGCTCACGACCTCCTACACAACACACACACACACACACATACACACTGACTCACACTCAGCTGTTTGTCCAGTTACTCATCAACCCACTGACGCTCAGTTGAATGTAGTTAAACACTTTCTTCTTCTCTCCACCTGAACATTTAGTTTATTATCACAGTGAAGTTCCTCCACATTTCAGCTGAAAGTTAAATAAAAACTCGACACTTCATCTGAATCCTGCCGACGTTTAGTCACTGAGGTTAAACTCAGGCTTCAGATTAAATTTTCACTTTATAACATTAATAATAAACAAAGTGAAATACAACCTGTTTTTAATCTCCAGACTGACGACAGATTTCAAATCATTTTGTTGTAAATAACAAAGATTCAAAAGACAAAACAACATTTAACAAGAGAAAAATAGAAAAAAATTAAAATTTAAATCTTGGTGCAGTGAAACGACTGCAGCTCCTTCAGTATTAATGAGACTCAGGAGGAAGATTTAACACTAAAATCTCACCTGAGCAGGTAGTCGGGTGTCTTCTGACAGCAGATGTGTTCAGTCTGAGCTGAGCTCAGGTCAGTGTCCTGCAGAGCACCCAGACATCGCAGCAACCTTTGAGACATCGATCGTCTGTTAGTCAACAGATCAGAGCTCCAGGAAACACACAGACCGATCACTGATCAATAACTGGGGCAGCAGCAGGACGTCTGACAGACCAGCAGGGAGGGAATCTGACTGTTTACTCAAGGTGTATTGAAGTACAATTTGAAGTACTTCTGCTTTACTTGAGTATTTCCATTTTCTGCTACTTTAGACTTCCACTACATTTACTTGACTTAGTTACTAGTTACTAGATTACATGCTGAGCCAAAGTAGCTGAAGCTCAGACAACAAACCTCTTCAGCTGTTCTTCAGTCAAGAGAAAAAGATGCAGATCAGATAGAAAATGGATCACCAGGACGTTGTTCTGCTCAGAGACTCTTAAAATCTGAAGGAAACTACAGTCAGTGACACACAAGTCTGATCAGAACCTGAAGTCTGATCAGAACCCGACCTGAGACTAACTGATGATGTCCTGATCCGATTCTGTCTCCTGTAAACTCACTCAGTGAGTCCCGGCCACATGCTGTACAACAGTTTGAAATAAATACATGTTCAGGCTCAGGTAGTAAAATTATTATGAATTTTATTTGTGAAGTCATAAATATTAAAAAAATCTGTGCAAAAGAAAATTCACATTAAAACAGGAAATGATGAAAAACATCGAACACTAAAAACACATTTCATCAACACGATCGTCTGACAAGAGTGAAGACAAGCGCTCCTACAGCCGTGTCTCCACGAGCACCTCACACAAACCAGACTCCATTTAAAAAATAGCAGTTTTCAGCAGCTCAGTCTGGACTTCAGTCTGACCATGTAAACACATCAGACCAGCAGGTTTTCCACACTGAGAACGCTAAAAAGCAGCTCTCAGATGAAATCAGTCTAAACAGCAGCTGCTTTCCTACTGCTGTTACTTCAGACACACCAGACTCCATTTAAAAAACAACAGTTTTTGTGTGATTTGGTGTTCTGGAGTCAGAAGAGTTTGGGCAGCTGTCTCAGGCGGCTCAGGTCCAGGATGTTTCCAACTGATCCTTCTGTCTGACGGCTGCTCGCCCTCACTAAAGATGGCCGCCCAGAACGGTTCTCTTTGTCGGCACTGGTCCGTTTGGCATCGCCAGCTAACAGCTGCATTTTCGGCCGCAGGTCCTGCATCAGCTGACTCTGAGGGAGGAGCTTCACGTTCTGAGCTTCGGTCAGCGGCTGGCGAGCGACCTCCTCCTCCTCCTCCTTCTCTTCCTCGATCAGGCCGTACCTCCTCATGTACTTCCTGGTGGCCAGAGACATGTTGCTAGGTGACAGCGGGGAGTCGCTAGAGGAGGCAGACAGGCCCGTGCGGGGGGCGTGGCCTCCCAGAGACAGTCTGCTGAGCTGAGAGTCGCTCAGGTAGCGCAGGGCGATGGCGTTGGCCTCCAAACTCAGATCCACGCTGCCGCCCGGGAACAGAGAACTGATGGATGGATCGGACACGCTCAGTCTGGACAGGACCGCCGCCGGGTTGATGCTCGCCAGAGTGCTGACAACACACACACACACACACACACACACACACACACACGCCAATTAGTGACTGTAAATATCAGCACAAAAACATCAGAGTGGGTTTGAGTTCATTCAGAAACAGACAGCTCGTCCACCAGAGGGCGCTCACAAGTTCACTTCTACTCTGTGAAGCAGTGAGGCGGAGAGAAACAAGGTGGAGTGATGACAGAGGAAACTGAAGAGTCAGAACAGCTGAACATGAAAGAAAGAGCGAGACCCTGAACCTGATCTGAAACCAATCAGCTGCAGACAGTGCGTCCCCTCAGGTGACCAGGTGAGCCAGTACCTGCTGCTCTCTACAGTCTGCTGGATTCTTCTGTCAGACTCTGTCAGATCTTCTTTGTCCACGTCGACTCCGAGCTGCTGCAGCTGCCTCAGAGTGGCGCTGACCACCGGGTCTCCAGCACTCTGCTGCTTCCTCCTGGACGACGATGACGATGAGGACTGGGAGCGGTCAGGAGCCACAGACAGGCTCCTCCTCCAGGACTCCTCCTCCTCCACTTCCTGTCCGCTGTCTGACTCCTGAAGACGACTTGTCAGCTGATTCTGAGGAGACAAAGACGTCTTTATTTGACGTCAACAGTTTGAATGTGTCTTGAGATCATCGCGCCTCCATGTTGTTACCATCAGGTTCTCATAGAAGTTCTGGTCCTCTGCAGGTTGGTACATACTGACGCTCTCCCCCAGGACTGGACTCTGAACACCGCTGTTTACAAAAAATACACCCATCAGAGTCAGAGTCACAGACAGAGTCGAGGTGAAGCTGAAGATAAAAACAGGTGGAGGTTTTAAACCGTCTGTCCCCATCAGCAGAGTCTCACCTGAGCCGACCCGACAGGGACACAGCAGCCTCCTGAGCAGTGATGTCACCATCCTCAGCTCCGCCCATGGGCCTGATGATTGACAGGTCAGTGTGCGAGGGGGGTCTGCAGGGGGAGCAGGAACTGTGAGAGGGTGAGGGGGGAGGAGTGGTGGAGGAGAGGGGAGGAGCCTGTACCTCCTGATGAGGGAGGGGCTGGACAGGATCCCCCCAGAACAGACTGGCACCTGGAAACCAGAGAGGGAGATCGTAAACGTTATGTGATCCTGGATTACCTGTTAACACCTGTTTTCACCCGTCCCGTCAGTCTCACCTGTCCCCACAGCGATGCTGGCGGTGCTCCTCGGTGTCTGAGTGTCGACCTGCCGACTTGAGGACTGAAGTTTCCCCTGAGCATCCAGCAGCATCTGGACCTGAAGACGTCAGATCAAACACCATGAGAACTCCTGTAACCAATCAGCGGCCTCCTCAGATAACATCTACATCATCAGTGTTCTCACCTGAGCCTGCAGGAGGCGGAGCTGTCGGTCCTGATGGAGGAGGAGCTGGTAGGTGTCTGTCGGTGTGACTCCACCCACCTGATCACAGCACTGATTCACACAGTTGGAGGGACGGAGAAACCAGGGGGGAGATGCAGGGTCTGCTCCTGCTGCTGGACGGGAGGGGTGAGGAGAGGGGGAGTCACCGCACCATGGGACAGCAGGAGGGTGGCTGCAGGGACAGGGAGGAGGTGGGACGAGGGTGGAGGGAGGAGGTCCAGAGAGACAAGTGGTGGGAGGAGGAGTGCGGTGGTGGCTGGAGAGAGGAGAGGAGGAGCTGTGGAAGGGAGGAGGAGCTGATGGGGCTGGTGGGAGGTTGGAGAAGGGAGGAGGAGTGTGATGATGGGAGGACAGCGGAATACTGCAAGTGGAGGAAGGAGGAGCTGAAGGACTAGATGGATGGAGACTGGAGGGAGGAGGAGGAGTGTGGTGATGGGAGTGAGGAGGAGGAGCAGGGTGGAGACTGGAGGGAAGAGGAGGAGTGTGGCGATGGGAGGACAGAGGAGTACTGCGAGTGGAGGAAGGAGGAACAGGACTAGATAGATGGTTGCTGGAGGGAGGAGGAGTGTGGTGATGGGAGTGAGGAGGAGGAGCAGGGTAGAGACTGGAGGGAGGAGGAGTGTGGTGATGGCTGGATGCAGCAGCAGGGGGGAGTCCTGTGGAGGAGAAGATGGAGGTGCAGTTGTAGGGATGGGTGGAGCAGCAGGTGCAGGGCTGCTGCAGGTTGGAGTTGGGGGTGCTGTGGAGGTGAGGAGCAGGAGGAGGCTGTGGTTTGTTTCCAGTTGGAGGAGCAGACTTCCTGTCAGCAGCAGCAGCAGGAGGAGGTCTGTGGGCGGGGTCAGGGTCCTGCCAAGCGTTGTGATTGGAGGAGAAGCTGCTGTCGATCAGCAGAGAAAGTTCAGGGACAGACGGCTGAACTCTGCGAGCCTGAAACAGAAGACAGCTGCAGGTGAACACAGGTACTCAGCTGTCCTGCTGCTATTGGCTGTCTGTGGTGACACGATGATGATGTCACAGAGCATCCTGTCTGCTGCACAGTTAGCAATTCTGACTCGAGCTGTGACTGACCTGCTGAGCGGGGAGGTGGGGGCTCGGGGATGGGCGTGGAGACAGGTCTTCATCTTCCACTCCAGAGTCCTGATCGCTGACAGACAGACCTGCAGCTGGGGGGACAGAGCTGAGGACAGAGAGGACGGTTCAGATCCAGATGGAGTTCATACAGTTTCAGACAGGAGGGTTCAGTAAATGTTGGACTGCTCCTTTAAGCTCTGGTACCTGTTGAAGGAGCTCTGAGCCTCTCTGAAGACCTCAAGCTGTCTGCTGTGATCCTCTGAGCCCAGCTCACACTGCAGAGTCTGACCCTCCACTGACACCACCTGCTGAGGGTCCACATCAGTCCACATTGAGGAGGGACAGTTCAACTGATTCTCTGCTGCCGATATTCCTGTGGTGTCAGGTGTGTTGTTACCTGGTACAGTGTGACACACTGGGAGGCTGTGAGCAGCTGGTAGTCCAGCTGTGGTCCTGGTCCAGGTCCTGATCTAGGTCCTGGTCCTCGACACTGGAAGAACTGAGGAGCTCTGTGTGTGGAACCGAACAGGACGAGCAGGAAGCAGCCACTCTCTGATAAAACTCTGAAACACAAGAAAACGCCCAGTGACACCAGAACCACAGTCACCTGAACAACAGGTCTTCCAACAGGAAACTCACCTGTCCTGGAGGACGGAGCTAAACAGGAACCTCAGACACCAGGCCCACACCTGAGGGTTGTAGACGTGTGTGACTCCACTCAGCCAGCTGTCACGTGACAGGAAGTACAGGAAGTTAACACAAGCGGTAACAAACAGCAGCGTGAAGCCTGAATATAATGCCTCATCTCTGCTGCATGAATCGACTCGCTCACATATTTTTCAGTTTTCTGTTGGTGGATTTTATCCGAGCTGAAACCAAAACTCTGTCTTTCTATTCAAATGTTTGAAACTACTTTTCTCACTTACTACAACTAAATGTAATGCTAATTTAAAGGCAGAGTGAAGATTTGAACTTAAGAATGTTTCCCTCCAGGCTCCCGTAGAGCTGATTCATGTTTCACTGGCAGTGAATTAGATCAGTTTGCCAAAGTCGAGGAGGGAGATAAGAAGCCGTCTTTGAGGGCCTGAAGTAAAGATGTTTTATGTGTGTTTAAACTTGTGCAGCAGCAACACACACAGACTCTGATGAACAGGGACAGAAATACTATAAAGATTTCTTTGTTGTGTGTTTCAGACTTACAGTCCGACCAGCGGCAGGTTGGAGGCTTTAGGGTCAGACTCCAGCAGCAGGAGTAGTTTTCTGGTCTGATCCATTGTCAGAAAACTGAAAACAACACAAACACATCAGATGTGACGTCGAGCCATCAGAACCGTCCTGTCTCGTCTCAGAGAGGAACGTCTTCTCACCCTCTCTGTCGGTTGGCAGCGTGTGGCGGCGGTCTGTTGATGCTGGTCAGACTCCTCAGCAGAGCTGTGGGGATGATGGGGACAGTTCGGACCGGCTGAACGTCCACGCTGACAGACGGACAGACGGACGACCAGCTGAGGCTGAACGCTGCAGCGTCAGACTGCTGAGAGCAGACGACATGACCTCTGACCTTCATCAGCTGAGACAGATCCAGAGTCTGCCTGCTGCTCACAAACTGCTGCAACACCTGAGACACAGACAGACAGACAGACAGACAGACAGACAGACAGACAGACAGGTAGGTTAGCTTCTTCAAAACTGGTAAACCTGCCTTTGGACTGACCTTAAAACTCGATTAATTCTTGTCAGCAGTAGTTTTAAATTAAACCTCGATGTCAGAATAGTTTGAAATTGTGGTGAACAATTACAATTTTATTCTAAAATTATATCAGCATCATCTTCTAAAAGGACAAAAACCAGCAGGGCGTTTTGGACAAGCTGAGAAAAATCAGCTGTCTGTGACGTTATTGAGAGGTTGCCATGACAACAGATAACAGCACTACTGTACATAGACAAGTAACACTCTCAATGTACTTCTTTAGCATCAGACACACGAGCAGCCCTAACGGACCAATCACAGCTCCTGTTGTCTCGGACAGACGGACGCTGACCTCAGAGCTGCAGGTGTGACTCACCTTGAAGCAGTGATGTAGCTCAGCCTCTGATTGGACGACAGCCTCAGTCATAGTATGGATGTGTGTGGAGAACAAACAGGGAACCAGGACGTCACCGGGCAGCAGAGCAGAGGGAACGCGGCCTGAGGCTCTGGCCTGGTCCCGACCCGGATCGAACCGGTCCAGAGTCACAGTGACGCCCTCCTCATCTGGAAAACAGCAGCACACAGTTAATACGAGTGTACGTTCAAACAGATGCTCCTGCCGTGTGAGGGTGGTGAAGGTGAACTCTGACCTGCGTCCACAGACACTGATCCCAGGAAGAAACAGTGGAGGCGGGGCTTGTTGCTGTGACGGGCGTGACGCTGAGCCAGACGCAGAGCTTTCTCCAACAGCACCAACCGAGGCTTCCTGCAGAACACACACACTTTATCTCTGCTCAGAGCAGGTGTGTGTGTGTGTGTGTGTGTGTGTGTGTTCATGTGTGTGTGTGTTAACCTGTGCAAGCAGAGCTGGAGGCGGAGCTTCTCTCCTGCCGGGCTGCTATCCCACAGAGCTGATCTAGATTTGGGGAAACTCAGCGGAGTGAGAGAGTTCATGGAGCTTCTGAGAAGACAGAAAAGATAAAGTGGTGTTAATGAAACATGAAACATTTCCTCTCACCAGGAAAAATTACTTAATATCACACACACGACGATTTTTGTCTTGATCACATTTTTAATGCGATCTCTAAAACTTTAGAACCACTAAAAAGCCCCTCACACTGTTCTCCAGCTTATTTCCCTGAATTGCTTGTTTTGTTCGACCAATTTCCCAAAATCCAACATGGATCGTCCTTAAAGAGCTCAGGAAAAAGATACATTTCACATCTACAATCCCAGGATTGTTTGTGCGTTTCAACTGCATGATGAGCCAGGCGTGACCATCAGGCCGGAGCAGGGTCCTTCACATTAGATGGAAATAAGGTGACATGAAAAAAGCAAAAAATTCTCACAATTTAGAAACTGGAACGAGTTTAAGTTAAAAAATAGCTTAACATTAAGCCAATAAAAACATAACTAACAATATTTTTCAGCAGCTGTTTCTAACAAATGACATTATGATCATAAAAACTCACTCATCATACAATGCAAATAATAGCATGCATTAAACATGACAATACATTTAGTCAACGTAGACTCTTCTAATGTGCTCATTGTGTTGTTTTAACCACACAATAATCCTGTTACAGTACAGCCCCACGACTCTGAGCACGATCTGCAATGAGGTAGGTTCAAGACGAAGAGTTTAAAGAGCACAAACCTGCAGCACTACTGTTATAACACACACACAGTCTGCAGCCATGACACACACACACACACACACACACACAGTCTGCAGCCATGACACACACACACACACACACACACACAGTCTGCAGCCATGACACACAGCAGGTGTTGAGTTGAGCCGTGTCTGCTGACATTAACTCACCTTCCTCTCACATTCTCCGGAGTAAAAACCGCTTCAAATACTCCGGACGGCAGTGCCTGGAGCTTCACCGGGCAGCTCATCGTTGCTGTGGCCGACAGAGTGGAACTATAACCGGTAACTGAAGCTGAAACACCGCGGTGAGTTCAGCTAACACTCGCCAACGTTAGCCACGTTAGCTTCCCGATCGGACCACATCAGTTCCCCGTGTTAGCTTCTTTAGCTTCACGAAGCTCGAGTCTGTCGGACGATAACTCAACGTCTCATAAAGTTACAAGCTTCTTGACACGAGATTATTTTGGTTTATCTAAATCTGTTTGTCCAAATTTGACAGCAAAATGTCCGCAGAGAAGCGGAGAAAGAGCTGTTTGATTATGGCGCTGTTTCTACGCTCCGCTGGCGGGGCAACTCAGCCAGCCAATAGAAACCGCTGTCGGAGCGAATCTGACCAATGACGTGGCTTCGTGTCCGTCTTTTTCTTGCCCTCCGTGTGTTGTCAGATAAACGGGCTGAAGCGCCACACCGCCCCCACAGGACAGGACACGAATACACTTTCTTTTAAAGGACCAACCCGCAGGTTTTGTATATTTTTTTTGTGAATCAGTTTTTTATTTTAATGCTCAAAATGCATAATGGCGTCTTCAATGAGAGTCTTCAATTTCACCAGCAAACAGAGTAACGTGTTATAGACTAATAAACCATTAAATAACACAAGTTGACCAACATAAACAAAATACTAAAACAAGAAAAATGCTAAACAGACAATCAAATGAAAGGGCTTAATCGTTACAGAGAGTAAACCCTGGGTTTCACCAATCAAACAAACATTTTGAAGAACTAATTGCCAAATTAATTTAAACTTAAACGGTTTGTGAGAAAATCAACATTACAATTCTCTAAAAATAGTCCAAACTTAACATTATATGACTTAAACAGAGTAAACGTACTTTGTGTGTGTGTGTGTGTATGTGTGTGTGTTGAATTATTCATGTGTGAGCAGCTGGATCATCTTCCAACACACAAAGTAATCTCCTTTAAAGCAGCATGTGGAGGAATTATTTATCAGCGTGTCACATGACACTGAGTCCAGCAGACAGATGGTCGGACAGGAACCTGCCTGCTGCTCACACACTGTCACACTGTCCTGTACCTGAGCAGTAACAGGTTCAATCCCTGATCATCATGCAGCTGTGAGCAGCTTCAGTCAGAGGACAGTTTTGTTGTCTCTCCTTACTCTGAGCTCTGGGATCAAACGACCCCGCAGGACCCTCTGCTGCACCTTCAGGGCACAAATGAACCTGATCCTGCATGTGTAGGAGCCGACAGTCGTGTCTTCTGTGTCTTCTGCTGACATTCAAACATTTGTAGACAAAAGAAGTTTATTTGAGTTCATTTTGAAGTTCTTCTGCGCACAAATCCTTAAATTTTTAACCCAACTTCTAACTCCTTGTTGTCTGCAGAGGCTCCGCAGGTTAGCCATCAGAGTTTTGATGTACTGGTATCTTCAGCTAATTTCTTTTATTGTTGGGTAACTTTTGTATATTTTGGTTAGTTACCTCACACACGTGTTATTTTGTATATATGTATGTTTTCTTTTATTTCTTATCTTAAGTGCCTGTCTTCCATATTTTTTTTTTTTATATGCTGTTTGTATCTCTAACATTAAGAAAGCTGGAAAATGTTAGAAATTAAACAGAATGAATGACTAGAAACTGAATAGATGAGAAATATATTTAAAAAAAACCCAAAACAAATAAACAGCCATGATAAGCACAGCCCTTCTAATTAATTAATAAATAAATAGATATAAGAATATTAGAATATTGTTTTTAGAAGGTTTTGAAATGTCACTAGTGAAAAATACAACATGTCAGCACAGACTCGCATCACAATTATTAGTATTACTTTTTGACCCAGTAGCACATCATCACTGGGGACTTTAATATGCTGTTAAAATGTGGTATAAATGCACGTCTAAAATAATGTCTTGATTGTCCTCCTCATTATGAGCACTTTGAATCATCTTTAATGATCGGAACCGACTTGGACCTGTGGATCATCGTGTCCCTGTTGGACCGGGAGTCTTTTCACGGGACGCCAACATGTAAACGCGCCGATGTTTCGTCGGGACAACGCCCACTTACCCACCGCGAGACGTGCGTCTGTTTTTCTATATTGAGACGTGTATCCTACTCATAGACAATCTCTGATCTCCTTAAGCTCAGGGCTTTGTTGCGCCCCCTTCCAATCAGCCAATCAGCACCTGGATCTGGTCTGAAACGCCTACAAATTTTGCTAACTGTCCAATCAGGGAGCTCCTTCGGTCGGACGCCATTTTGTCAGTTTATAGCCGCGGTGGTTGGGGTATCCTGCTGGCCGCTGGCTGGAACCTGTTGCTCCGTAGTTCCGTGTTGTGCAATGGACGGGTGAGTTATCCCATCGACTTACGTGTACACTCAAATTAAATTCAGTTTGTGGTTGTTTAACTTACATCTGAGAGAAAAAATCTAAATATGTCGCCAGATAATGTTTTTTCCAGACAGCTGCTGGTGCTCTTGTTGCAAACTTAGCTGTCGGTAAAGTTGTGTTTGTGGTAGTAACAGGAAGCTAAGCTAGCAAAGCTAGCTGCAGTGTTAGCCTCGGAACGGGCCATTCTCTGCGGGCTCCACACCTAACTCCATTAACACAACATGGCAGTTAATATGGCCTCATTTACCTCCGAAAACACATTTTCTTTAACATAAAACATTCAACGTTTAGATCTGATTGATAAATACGTTGTGGGAAGAATAACTAATCAACGTACATAACTTCAAGTCCAGCTTTACGATGTTCTCACGCCCACTGTGGTGTATTTGCTGGAGAGTCGTTTGTAAAAGTTTAGATTGTGTTGAAACTGACGTAGCTCCGTGTGTTTAAGGTGTGCCGAACTGACGGATTCTCCCGGATCATTTGTTAAAGATGTTTCAGCCATGTTCTCACAGGTTGGTTGTTATGAAGATTTGGAAGAGAACCTAAAAATTACGGAATTAAATATTGAGTTCAGTTTTACTTGTTCGAAAACGAACAGTTAATGGTGCTTTTATTATCTGAAACTATATAATTCAGACTTCAGGACTTAAATGAAGCAGATTTGAGGTCAACTTGAGTTTTTGGCGAGAGAGATTGTTTTTAATTTCTTTAAAAAAAGGTTTTAATGTGATGTGTTTTACGTTGTGGTGCTAAATTGAGGAGTGGCTCCAGTTGATTAGTTAAAGAGTCGTGGTCTAATATGTTTGCTGTTTTAAACATTATGAAGATTGCTTTAAAATTACCATTATTTTAAATGGAGATCTGCATAACGTTATTCTTTGGCGAGAATGAATTGAAGTAAGTTGGTCTCAAATGTTATCAGCTGGTGCAGTTTAGATTACAGGTTCATTTCACGTTGAATCTAGCTGAAATTGAGTTTAAAAAATATTATAGTTATTATAATTGTAATTGTGTAATTGTATCTGTCATTTAAAGACAGAACTCCATTGTTGGCAAAGGGAGGAAACATGAGCCAAGCAGCAGTTTGTCCTGCAGCTGTTAAAGGTTAATGTTGATGATCAAACGTAAAATGAACAAGGACAAACTGACATGTTAATGTTCCACTGATTACTGTGTGATTGACATATTTGTTGTTATTGAATCAGAAAGAATGTCTGCAGTTTGTTTTAGCATCTGTGGAAATATTAATTGTGTTTAATGTGCTTTCTAACTATTAAATTGATAACTATCATGTTGCATGCAGTCAGGAGCTGGAGACGTTGAGACGATTGCGTTCCTGTTGTGAATATTTGTGCTTTGTCAGGGCTCATTCACGCCCTGAGGGGTCCTCTTCCAGCTGGTTTACTGTCTATACAGTCACAGCAGCTTCAGCCTGACCAGCCGGTTTTTCATTTGTTTGAAGTATTACACTGGTGTCGAAGACTTTCTGTCCAACTCTGTGCTTCATGGAGTCATTTTCACATGTGACACATAGGCCGACATGTACAGACACTTTACTCATTTAAAAATGGAGACCCTGTCCAGTTGGTGCACACTCAATGAATTAATTGCCAAATAATTACTCAACTGATTTAGTAATAATTAATTCATTTTAACCCTGACAATGTTTTAGTCAGTGAACAGCAGGTCAGCTGAACCAGGAAAAAAATGTGACATTTGTCCACACTGGACCAATGTCCACTGAAAAAAGCCACATATTAAATCCCTGCAGGTCCATCAAGAACATTTTTAGGTGAAGTTGGTTTATTTCTTCTAACATTAAAAACTGCTCCTGCCGTCACAGAACATGTTCTTGGTTTTTCTCACAGCTTTCAAGCGACTGTTTGTATGTTGTTTAAGTTTTCACCACATTTCATCTATGAAGTTAACAAACCTGTTTGTGTTCACTCGAGTCACTTCCACCAGAGGACGGACGGACAGACAGACGGACAGAGTAGACTAATGTGGCCCTCGAAGCAAAATCTGGAAAATGATTTAAATTAAAGGATTACTGCTTTTACTTCCTAAGTGCTGGCTGATTGTATTCAGTGACCAGATGTAACTTTTTGGACTCTTACTTCCTGCTGTCATCATGATTTAAAAAAGGATATGCAAAAACAACACATAGAATATTTTTTAATGTGTGTGTGTGTGTGTGTGTGTGTGTGTGTGTGTGTGTGTGTAATTTATCATGTCAAATCTCCTGATGATCAGTGATCTTTATAATCTGGTGATGTCAGGTCACATGAACATTATAAGTGTGGACAAGCGTTCCTAAATCTGAGAAGTGTGTGCCGGCTGTGTGAAGCAGCCTGTATTCACCATCGCAGCATAAAGACAGGAAGTTAAGGGACACAACAGGAAACAGAACAAATGAAAAGTGGATGAGCAGCATGCGGAGGATAACTGGTACCAAATGATTCAGTTCATGTTCCCATATGATGTATAAATGACCCGAAACACATTGTTTTTTGTTTTTTTCTACATATGATACAAGTTGTTGTACTTTCGCTCCACCATGTGTGTTTATGACTAAGGATGGGATACTTTACTGTTGTGTTCTTCTACTTGATGATACTTGTAGATGATCTGAAGTAGCTTCCAGTCGTAGATGTGTTGTAAGGTGAAGCTCTTTGGACTGTTGGTCCGACTAAAGAACCAGTTTGAAGATGTTATGGTATCTGTGTTTATTATGGACATTTAAAATACTGAAAAATGTTCCTGAAAGTGTTTGTCAGCTTCAGCGCTGCTCCACCTGTGTGATGATGATGACGATGATGACGACGATGATGATGATGACGATGATGATGATGATGGGTCCAGTGTGGTTGTTGGTGTTCTCTGGCCGTTTGATGGATGATGATACAGGAAGTGGGTGCGAGTCCTCAGCTGTGTCTGGATGGACAGAAATAGACGGGCTGTCAGACATTCCTGTAGCGATCATCAGTTTAATGTGGAGTTTGACCTCCGTCTGCATCACTGACACTGATCTGCGTCTTCAGACCACTGATGGTGTTTATCAGCACACTTAAAGTTGAAGGAGAATTTAACTAGAGGTGCAACGATGTATTGATTAGTTGTCGGCAACAATTTTGATAATCAGTTATTTGGCTTAAAAAAGCAGACGTCTCCACTCTCTGGTGTCGGCTCGTTAAATGTGAACATGTTCTGGTTTCTTTCCTCTGTGACAGTAAACTGAAGATATTTGCACTGTTCGACATTTTTTAAGAGACCAAACTTATCAATGAATGCAGGAAATACTCATCAGATTAATCGTTAACTCTAACTAGGACATAAACTGATGGTGAAAACGTTTTTGTGTCTGAATCAGCTGGTGTCTCCTCTCTGCTGGGTTTCTTCTCCCTGCGCTCGTCTCCTCAGGCAGCATCTCTTTAGCCTTTTTTTTTTTTTTGGCTTGTTGTTTTGAGTTTCTCTCCCTGCTGCTTCTAACACGCTGTCTTTTCTTCACAGCAGTGTCCACCAAGATATAACAGTTGGTACTAAGGTAGGCACCTCTGCTTCCTCCTCCTCCTCCTCCTCCTCCTCCTCCTCCTCCTCTGATTGGTTTGTTTTCTGCTGTGAGGCCGTTTGCTTTTCATTTGTGTCTGACAGGACGGACGTGCTGCCATCTGGGAACAATTGGGAGGTTTCTCTGTAATCAGTGTTGAAGCCGCTCAGTGTTGTAAACTTTAGTCACATTCCACAACAAGACTGAGGATAATCAGATTAGTCAACAACAACACACTCCTTACACTCTTAAAGGACCATTACACTGAATTCACATCATTTAGCCCATTCAGAACAAATCCTGCCTCCTGGCTCATAAATCAGATTTTAGAAGCACACGGACGTTTGGTTTCACTTAATTTATGTGAAAATCAGAGTTGAAACGTAGAAACTCAATCTGTCCGCATTCACCCACCTTTTAATTTCCTGTTTAAAGTATCTGTTGTTGTTTGAAGGCTGTCTGTCACCGGAGATTAGAGGCAGCTGCTAAAATGTGCTTCACTATAGAACTGAAAAAATTAGTTGATTAATCAATTAGCTAACAAACAGAAAATCAATCAGCATGAATTAGATGATTGATTGGCTGTTAAAGTCATTTCTGAAGGAAACATTTAAACTTGTCTCTGATTTCAGCTTCTTGAACGTGAAGATTTTCTGTTTTTCTTTGTTTTTTGTTTTCTCTGACAGTAAAAAAAAAAAAAAGTCAAATGATTATTGTCATGGCCCAAATGATTATGGGAGTTTATTCAACAAACAAAAAATAACCTGGAGAAGCCATCTTGAAATAGTAATTTAATAATATGGCTGCAACGGTGCGATAACATCTTTTTCTCGGTTTTATGATTTATGCTATCACACAATTATCATCAGTAACAATGACCCTTTAAAAGTCAAAAGCAGAACGTTATTTTGGTCGAACAAACACTTGACATGAAACTTGATACTAACCTGGAATATAGATATTTTAATAACTCTTAATACATTTAAATTCAGTACCGTAAATAATAATTAATTTTCATACCACAGTGTACATTAAAACAGGTAAACAGCTGCAGATCTACTTAATCACTGTAGATTTATTTGTGTATTTACTTCTGACATCATTTAGTTGTATTAATGTTTATTTTACTGTACTATTGTACTGTACTGTTCTTATATTGAACAGTGGATGGACAGGTGGACACGGACAGGAGAAACTTTGGACTCACTATTATAGTTTATTGTATTAATCATATGAAGACAATATTGGACTGGAGTTAGTTTGTCCTCCTCAGACATTCAGATGTGTTGGTTGAGACATGTTGGTGTGGTGGCATCAGGACTGGTTGATAACTGAAGCGCTGAGCTGGTTTTCGTTCAGCAGCGCCGACACACAGAAACGGTTTCAGATCAGCTGCTGGAGCTGAACGCATCATTGATTAACTGATTAGTTGACAGAAATTGTCAACAGAAAATAAATGTTCAGTTTGACTTTTCAATCAGAAACGCAAAGATCGATCCGATTGTAACATAAGATATGTTGACAACTGGTCACTCCAAACAAAACATTAGAAGACGAGATACATTTTAACGAGCCAAACGAATAGTCGAGAAAAGATCTGCAGATTAATTGATCCAAATAATCATTGGTTGCAGCTCTGATCACAAACATTTTCATCTGTGTGCGAGATCATTTTCATATTTCAGTGAAGTGAAACCTTCTGCTGCCTGAGAGGAAGGAAAGTGATGATGATGATGATGATGATGATGATGATTTGGAAAATAGTCAGCAGGAATTAAATATCTAACGTTTGTTGGTGAGTGGATGAAACATCCAAACCCCCCTCAGGTGTGTAGAACAGTTCATCCCTCTTACTTAAAACCAGTGTTATTTTAAATGAGGTTTGGCAGAGACTCCGGTGACATGTTGTGTTGGAGGAAACTCGGCAGGACTGTCAGGCGTTCACTTCCTGTAACAGAGTAACAGGCGCTCATTCACTGCTGTACGGCTGTGATGAGTCTCCTACAGGAACCAGTCTGTCTGCTCAGGTGTTACTGGTTTATTGTATTGATCAGCTCATCAGTTTGGTGGGTGTGGGTGTGGTCTTTATGGATATGATTGTAGTCATGTCATGTAGTTGATTGAGCAGTATATTCTCCTCAGAGGGCTTTTATTGTGAAAGGAGTATTTTAAACCATTTTCAGACATGAGTAATGTAACAGGAACACGAGCTCGTCCCCTCACAGTGAATCCACATCATTATGTTCTTACAGACGAGTTCAGATGGTTTATAATCTGACAGATTAATCTCAGGACGTTTGCTTTGTTTCATTCCTGTTTTGCTGTAAAATGTTGTTCATCCAACAGTTGACATTTTTATATACATATTGGCTCCCTGTATGTTGGTGTTAGCATGTTAGCATCAGTCAGATTAGCAACAACATTTTCTCACTTCCTCCGTTTTCACAGGAAAGTTAGATTTGACAATGAGCTGATAAAATAAGTGATGCACGATCCATATAACTGTTAATGAGCTCAGCCGACACAGATAAGGTAACTGATGATTTCACATTTTTGTATTTTAATAAGAAGTTCCTAACCTGTAGTTTATGCACACCTGAGGGTAAGAAAGACTCAGACGTGATGAATGATTTAATAATCCAGAGTCTGGAAACAAAAAGCTTTAGAGTGATATTTCTGTGTGAGGTGTTGTCTGATCTCCCAGCAGCCTTTGCTCACATTCCTCTGCTCTCTTCTCAGTAATCATGTTTGGTATGTGTCCGGCAGCAGAGCGGCGACCACTGCTGCTGGTTTTAGGACAAAAACCACAATCTGAGCCAAAACCACATGAAGGCCGAGAGAGGCTGTGGTCTGAGAGCAGGAAGTGACGGGAGCAGGGGCTGCTCGGAGGAAGAGGAGGAGGAGGAGGAGGAGGAGGAGGAGTCCTTTTGATGATCACAGCTCTCCTGTTTCCTCCTCTGGCCTCAGGCGAGTCATCTGAAACCAGCTCGAACACTCAGACCGGCTCCTGCTAAAGGGACAGTTCATGCTTTTCTCCTGCACTCTGTTTAGATTCACACCCAGAAACAAAGTCACAGAAAAGACAAAAGATGAACTGATGTTTGGAGAAGTGGACGCATTGTTCTGCCGTTGGCACCTCATTATCAAAAACGCTGTAGTGAAAGAACAAGAACGCATCGACAGATTCACATGACTGTGTTGGCACAAACATGACAGTGTAGTGGAGAGAGTGTGTTTATTGCACATGTTCAATTCATCGGTCGGCACCGGTCTGAGGTCAGCACCGGTCTGACGTCAGCACCGGTCTGCGGTCGGGTCTGACTAGATATTTTTGTAATGTTTGCTGGAAAGGTGCTGAAACAAACTACTCTCATTGTGAATCAATCTGTTTATTATTTTTTAATATTACTAAAATATCAAACATATTTGAATTGAAAATGTCTTTAAATGTCTCGTTTTGTTGAACCCAAGGTCTAAAACATAAAGATATTAAGTTTATTGTGACAGTGGAGAGACTGAAACCACAGAATAACCAGAATAATGATCTTTTTCAAGTATTTTGGGGAGTTTTTAAGCTTTAATTAGAGACTTGAGAGTGACGAGATGACAGGAAGACAGTCTCCAGCTGGACGTTTGGTGTTTTTTATTCTTAGAAAGTAACCAGAACAATTAATCGATCATCGAAATCTGTATCGATTCATTTGATTTGACTTTTGACTATCAACATGGATGAAAAGTCTCAGCTCAGGCAGCAGCAGACTGAGGACACAGTCAGACAGCAGTGATGAAGGAGCCAGAAGAACAGAGCAGAACCTCAGTAATGATGTTAGCAGTTCTGTTGAACTGACTGTCGGTGGGTGTTTTGTCCTCCTCCTCAGCCTGAGGCCGCAGCGGGTCGGTCAGCAGCTGTCGGGCAGACAGCAGGTACAGATCCACAGGGAGCAGAGCTGGACTCAGGTTTCTGCTCTATTATTCATGTGAGGAGCAGTGAGAACATCTGAGCTCCTTTTGTTCTGATTAAAACCTGCTCAGGTTCCTCTGACAGGACCTGTGGCAGCTTCTAAAACACAGCAGTCAGACACAACATTAAAGCACTGACCAGTGAATATTATTGATCATCTTGATACGAGCTGATGTTCTGCTGGGAAATGTTGGGTCCTGATATTCATGTAGATGTCACTGACGGTTTAACTGCGACACCTCAGAACCTGCTCAGGAATGATCTGAGCAGCGTGACAAAGAGCTCAAGGTGCCGACTCCAAATTCTCCAGATCCCAATCATATCGAGCATTCGTGGGACGTGCCGGAACAAGTCCGATCCACGGAGGCTCTCGCTGTGGATCGGGGAAGTCCTGTGATGTCAGGCACCAGGGTGTTGGTGGTTCCTTTGGGTCCTGTGGGTTGTGAGGTGGGGCCTCCGTGGATCGGACTTGTTCAGGCATGTCCCATGAATGCTCGATATGATTGGGATCTGGGAACTTTGGAGACCAGCGGCACCTTAAGCTCCTCCAGCTTTTAATTTTGTTACTAAAAACATGTGGCCCCACTTTGGACCGCCCCGCTCTGAGGGATCTGTATAGTGTCCTGTGTTTGTACATCAGCTGATATATTCTCACTGCATTTTTACATTCAGATTTAGTTTATTAACGAGCCTGAGCGACATGTTGGCCTGTCACAGATGGCGTTTGTGTTGTCTGATGAGCACCGCGATGAACAAGAACGAGATGCTCTGTGTGAGTTCACTGTTTCACTGCACTGATGTTGTAGACAATAAGGTTTATAGTTGAACTGTAACATGTCCTGCATCTGCTACAAATCTTTGTCACAAGTAGAGCCACAACAATTAATTGATAAATCAATCCAAAGAAAATTAATTGCCAACTAATTTAATAATCGATTCATTGTTTCAGTCATGTTTCAAACACACATCGTCTGGTTCCAGCTTGTTAAATGTGAAGATGTGCTGCTTTTCTTCTTGTGTCTGACAGTTAACGAGTCTTCGGACTAAAGAAGACGTTTGAAGACGTCACTTTGCTCTCTGACAAACTGTCATGAACATTTTTCACAAGTCTTGTGATTATACATAATGAAAGTAATCATCAGACTAATTGATAATAGAGATAATAGTTCTCGTTCTTGTCACAGCTGTTTGATAACCGCATTTGGTTGATCTTTACAAGAACCGTTCCTGCATCAGCCGCCGGAGTTTCCATCAGCTCAGGTTATCACAGTAACTCGTGTGGGAACAAACGGCGTTCGTCTGGTACAGAAGAGATGCTTCGATCTGATCTCCGTCTTCAGTGATTGAACAGGTCGACACAAACATTAATACTTTTAATTAATACCAGTTCTGTCTGCTTCTGTGGACGTGTTCAGCTCTGTGTCCTGACGTGGAGTGTGAAATGTTTCTGACAGGCAGATGAGCTGTGCAGCTCTCTGTTCACTCTGTATGAATCTGCAGTGTGTTGAATGAGGCTCGGCCTGTTTGTCTACATCTGGTTTTCATTGAGCTCCACAGCACAGGAATTCACCCCCGGCTGCCTGCTGGGCTCTGGGGGGGGGCACACTGATCATGAGGCTTTCAGGCTGGAGCTCATGTCAGACCTGATGTTCACTGTGTTTAGTTTTTATCATAAAGGACAGGTCCACCATGATTTACCTGTTGTTATAACTCTGAGATCATTCTGTGTTTCAGGTGAAGTCAGTGAAAGGTCTCTGTAGCGCCATCTGGTGGCAGCAACATTAGCTGCATGCGATGTGTTGGGGAGGCTGCCTCATGTTTTCACTGTTAACTGATTCAGTTTGTTAGAGACCAGAAACAAAGACACAAGAAGTCAACTCATCCATTAGTTGGTGGACAGAAAATTCATTTTCAGTTTTGAACTGTTGTTTGATTCAAAACCATCAAAAAACGTTCTGGTTCTGGTTCTAGCCTCTGAAATGGGAAAACTTCCTCCTTCTGTTTGTCTCACATGACTACAATTTAAATATATATATATATATATATATATATATATATATATATATTGTGTGTGTGTGTGTGTGTGTGTGTGTGTGTGTGTGTGTGTGTGTGTGTGAGAACAGCCCGTTAATTGACTGACTGTTTTCTGTGTTTCAGAGAGGATCTGACGAGCTTTTCTCCAGCGTCTCAAACGGCCCGTATATCATGAGCACCACAGGTCAGATGCTTTATTCTGTATTTTAAATAGAGCTGCAACAATTGATCGGTTTGTTGTCAACTATTAAATTAATTGGCAACTATTTTGATAATTAGTTCATCGTTTTTGAGTCATTGTCTAAAAGAAAAACTGTCTTCGTTCTCTGCTGTCAGCTTGTTAGTTGGTTTCTTTACTTACTGTGACAGTAAACTGAATACCTTTGTGTTTGGGCAGATTAAGCAACAAAGAGAAACACTTTGTAGAATTATTTAACGTATCTTCAGACATTAGAGAAGAAAAACAACATGATTTTGTGGTCTGCGTCCAGCTCACCTGCAGAGCTGTATGTCTTTCACCACTGCCTGTATCTCATGAGTTTAACAAACTGTACCAAACAGTAAAGTCGTGAATATCACGCAGAGTTACTGGTGAAACTCTGGTTTCGGTCTCTTCACATGCTGTTGTGTTGTTTCCTGTCCTCTGTAGCCAATGGCAACGACAGTAAGAAGTTCAAAGGTGACATAAGAGGTCCCGGTGTGCCGTCCAGGGTCCTCCACATCCGCAAGCTTCCCAGCGACATCGCAGAGACCGAGGTGATCACCCTCGGGCTGCCCTTTGGAGACGTCACCAACCTGCTGATGCTCAAAGCCAAGAACCAGGTGGAGCATTGTGACGGATGGAGTATTTCCACACTGTTGTAGTGATACTTTTACTAAAGTTAACTGTCCTGTTTGTCCCGTCAGGCCTTCTTAGAGATGAACTCAGAGGAAGCAGCTCAGAACATGGTGGGTTATTACTCCACAGTGACGCCCGTTATCAGGAACCACCCTGTCTACGTCCAGTTCTCCAACCACAAGGAGCTCAAGACCGACAACTCCCCCAACCAGGAGGTACCTCTCATCCACTTCTGTTAGCAGCTGTTAGCATCTGTACGGTAGTCACTGTCAGCTTGTGTTCATCCTCTGTCCCTCCTCCCTCTTCCAGAGGGCCCAGGCAGCTCTTCGGGCCCTCAGTACATCTCATGTGGACGCGGCTGTGGCGGCCCCGAGCTCGGTGCTGAGGGTGGTGGTGGAAAACCTGGTGTACCCCGTCTCCTTGGACGCCCTCTGCCAGGTAACATGACATGACACACACAAGACGTAAAGACTTGTTTGGTGTCTGTTAACCTGCCAGTGTCAGCAGCAGATGTTTGTGAACACAACGTCTGTTTGAACTGATCCAACCATTGAACCAGTAACCACAACATCACCAGACTCCCTTAACAAATGTAGTGATTTTAAGAGTTGTTGAGTTAAAACAAACTTTGTAACGTAGTGAAACTCTGTCTCTGACAGATTCTGACTTATTTGTTCCTTCTTGTAAATTCAGCAAATGTTCTGCATGAACTTCTTTGTGTAATATCAGCTCTGAACTGGCTCTCAGTTCCATGTGTGTGGCAGAAGTGAGCTTCAAGCTGATAAGCAGCCCAAAAACTAGCCGTCCATCAGTAGGTTGGCTAGCTAATGTTAGCATAGCAGGTCACAGTATGCTCTGAGCTGCTGTGATGTTTGTGTCTCTCGAGAAAGACAAGAATAGGTTTGTCTGATCACTCGAGCTCCTGTTTGGTCCTCAGATCTTCTCAAAGTTCGGCACGGTGCTGAGGATCATCGTCTTCACTAAGAACAGTCAGTTCCAGGCTCTGCTTCAGTATCCGGACGGAGCGTCTGCCCAGGCAGCTAAACTGGTGAGCATCAAGTCTAGCATGAGACAGAAAACATGTTTTAAAAAGCCTTCAGGTGGTTGAGAACTGTCTTTCTCTGTGTTAATCTGCGGGTGTGTTTCAGTCTCTGGATGGACAGAACATCTATAATGGCTGCTGCACGCTGAGGATCAGCTTCTCTAAACTCACCAGCCTCAATGTCAAATACAACAACGAGAAGAGCCGCGACTTCACCAGACCTGACCTGCCCTCCGGAGACAGCCAGCCCACCATGGAGCACCCAGCCATGGCTACAGCCTTCAGTAAGGCCCCCACACAGGTGTTACACACCAAAACCATCAGTGTGAATCAGGAGGTTATATTACTGACAGAGAGCAGAGATGTACTGTTGTCATACACATACCTTTCACAGAGGGCAGGAAAATAAGTGTAAAACAGTCTGTGATGGAAGGCACAACAGTTTCTGAAAGAATAAGGTATGAAAATCAGCCACACCAGAGTCTCCAGAAAAGCAGCAGTTTACTCTTTAATGTGCAGTAAATGTGACGCTACATGATGAGGTCAGATTGGTGACAGCGCTCCTCAAAATCAGCAGAAGAGGTAAAGAAATGTACAGATACTGTGGAGAGTCTGGTGGACGACAGGTGTGCAGGTGTCATGATTAATGTCACTGTGTTTGTTCTCTGCAGCTCCAGGTATCATCTCAGCAGCTCCGTACGGAGGAGCCACTCACGCCTTCCCACCTGCCTTCACTCTCCAACCTGCAGGTGAGTCTCACCTGCACAGATCCAGTCACGCAGCTGCAGGTGGAACGACCAATCAGTGGACTCCAAATTAATGATGGGAGCTCCTAATGTACATTGTAACATTATCCTGATAAATCGGAATAATATTCATTAAATCAGTCACAGTAATTACACAATATATACTTTTTAAATATTAATTTGACAAATATAATCAGAATACAGCAAATAATTTACCAGAATTCGATAAACAACATTTAGGAACAAGTTTATATAAAGAATGATGTCACACTGTTGGAAAACATTTCTACAAGTTAAAAATCATTCCACATCTAATCAATAACTGTAATAGATGATCAGTGATCCTCATTAAGAGTCACAAGATCAGCATTCAGCCAATCATATCTCTCCTCATGTCATATTCATGATAAGAGCAGATGTGCTCTGAGAGAACAGATGAGTCCTCTGAGGCTAAAGATCCAGATAATCCAGTCAGAGTTTAATCAGGTGGATTCATCCTGACAGGATCACAGTCTGACGATTGTCTTCATTAGTGTCATTAGACGTCTCGTGCAGTCTTTGGATCATTGTTCACTCGTCTCACCTCTCCCAGTGTCCTTCCCCTATCCAGGCCTGACGGTCCCCGCTCTGCCCGGAGGCCTGGCCTCTCTGTCCCTCCCCGGGGCCACCAGGCTGGGATTCCCCCCCCTCCCTGCTGGAGTCTGTGTCCTGCTGATCAGTAACCTCAACCCTGAGGTGAGTCCTTCACTCCGGATCTGTCCGACTCTGCATCTTCCCCGTTATCATCATCATCATCATCATCCTGAAACGTATCGATCAAAGCTTTGTCACAGAGTCGTCCTGCAGGACGTGTTTTAAAGGAACAGTTCACCCTAAGATGTACATTCAGAAGTTTCATAGTGCCGTCAAGCTCGTGTTAATACTTCAGACGGAGTGAGCTTTTACACTTTTACTCTTTTGTTGCAGCTACAGTGAAGATTTGATGTTTCTTTGGTTGTTTCTCTGTTTTAAATCATCTCCAGCTGCTTCAGTTGTTTAGCAGAAAGATGCAACTCTGTTTTACTGTGAAGCTCCAGAAATGTTCTGTGGACGACGAGACACGGGAGGAGATGATGACTAAGTTTACATTTTTCAATGATCTGTTTGTTTTCCTGTTGAGTTTTTTATGTTTGATTTGTCGGCATAATGTTGATCCTCAGTCTGGAGACAATATATAATTATATATTTCCCTGCTGCACTTGGAAGTATAGATAAAGTTTGGTATCAGGTTTGTGAGGACAGTTTGACACATGTCAACACCAGCAGCAGCTGGTCAGCTGGTCCCTCCTCCACAGAGGCTGAACTCTGACGGAGACGTCTCTGTCGTCCATCAAATCATCTGATGTCAAACTGTCTTCATGAACCTCTTACATCATCAACATTACAACCAATCAGAGAGGCCAGAGGCCACAGGTGGATGTAAACCTCCATGGTTCACATCCTCCAGTCAAATCTGACCTGCTCTCAATAAATCACACCTGTGTGATGTCAGAAGAGCGTTTTCCTGTCCTGCATTCTGATTGGCTGTTTGAGTCTCTGATGTCAGACGTTTTGTTCTCACTGATGTTTTAAACCTGTTGTCACTTCCTGTGATGTTTAAATGCCTTCACATTAAAATCTGTTGTCATGAGACTCCACACGCACGCACGCACGCACGCACGCACGCACGCACGCACGCACACACACACACACACACACACACACACACACACACACCTGTCGAGCCATTTGTGAACATGTTATCTGACCCCTCCTCTCCAAAGGTAATTAACCTTCTGATTGACCCTTCACCTGTCTTTTTTTCCCCTTTTTAATTTGTTGCCATGGAAACGCCTTGGACCCTCCACCTGTCCTGCCCTCCCACCTTTACCTGTCCTGTCCCTCCGCTGCCTTCTCTACTGTCTTTAAAGAGAGTTACGCCCCACTGCCTCTTTATTCTCTTCGGTATGTTGTCACTAGCTTCTTATTTTGAATTATCAGTACCACCTGTTTGTTCTGATTTTGTTTTCCTCTTTTTCATTTGATTTTTAATGAAAGAACAAATGAGTGTCTGCTGGTTTTGTCAGATTTTTTTTGCGTGTTGATTTGAGTTTAATCACAATATCTGCAGCTTTTGCTTTGTGTTTTTAGATGAAGTCAAAAAGTCACGTCAGGTGTGTTGAGACAGGTGAACAGTCCTGTAACACACCAACAGACAAACACCACCAGAGTATCAACTGGTGTCAAAGTGAAAGAATATGTAGATGTATATAAAAATGTGTTTTACATCTGAACAGATGAGAAGGTGAATCGTGAATAAGAATGAATATAATAGTTGTGGAAGGAGAAATAAGTTAGTCAGTTATCAGAAGAGCTCTTTAAATCTTTGTCACGATAATGAAATGAAGAAGGTTTTTATTAGTTATCGAGTTGAAAATCAGTTTATATTTTATCACTGCACCTGCCTGAACATCTTTAAAGGTTCAGTTCACACAAATCACAGAGAAGCTCTCCTCTCAGTGCCTCCACCCGAACACAGAGCAGCTTTGATCTCTGAGGTTCCCTCTTCTGGCCTGGGTCAGGTTTTGATTCTGGTAGCTGGTTCTGTTTTAAATCTCGATCCAGGATGATCCGGTTCCTGGCTCACAAAACTCTGGAGCAACGAATCTGAATCTTTTATCCCTCCTCTTTTTAAAGCAATGAGCAAAAGATTCATGTAGCAGCTCCCAGGCCGATGATTATCATCTTACAGATCAATAACCGAAGCTGATCGCCTTCAGTTATTGATCTGCTAAAGTCAGATCAAGTGTAAAAGTCAGTCGGCTCCAGATTTTCTCTCAGTTTATCTCAGATGTAATTAACATTTCAGCGTCATTCATTTGACAAACACTGAAATCTGCTCAGACTCTCAGATCTCAACTGAACCGTGGGTTCTGTTGGTTCTGACTTCTGTCAGCAGATGATACTCGATAGATTAAATGAGGGAATGTTTTGTAATAAAAGTTGTTGAACCTCAGTTTGATTTGGACTTTTCAGTGTTGTGAGCAGCACAACCTAAACTGCAGTGAGCTCTGTAGCGTCCTGGTGGAGACGCTTGTTTCCTCAGTGATGAAACCTGACGGTGACTTTTTCTGTCTAAGCTGCATTTATTGTTTCATATTGTTTCAGTCAACTTGAGATTTTGAGTTTGCATGCTGGGTTTCTTTCAGTTTGCATGTTGTCATTGCTGAATCAGCTGCTCTTTGTTTTTGTTTTGAAGTCAACACTCCCATAATTCAAAGCTCCTACATGGTGTTAATCTGCCATTTTAATTTTCTCTGACCCTTGCCCTTAATTTCCTCACTGCATTTCCTGCGTATAACATTCAGAGATTCCCACCTTCTAAATTAAATTCATAAATTGAATGTGCAGCTCACCGCTGCTGCTCCCTTCACTTCCACGTTTTACATGCAGCACTTTGACAGAGTGTCTCTGTTGTTGCATCAGAGTGAGTCTATGGAAATCTCCCCAGATACATTTGATTTGACCGTTAGACTAAGGGTCAGTGTGTTGGCAGGCTGCAGTCAGTTTCATGCACAGCTCTCTGTAGGATTCAACAGCTTTATGTCTGTGTGACTTCTCTCTGTAACAGCAGTTTAACCTTTTCTTTCTGTCTGACTGTGTGTTAAGGTGTTTATGGCGACGTGATGAGAGTGAAGATTCTGTTCAACAAGAAGGAGAACGCTCTGGTTCAGATGTCTGACAGCACACAGGCTCAGCTAGGTAACCTCCTGCACATGCTCAGTGGGCTCCTCTGGTCCTCAGTCTGCCCATAAACAAAGGAGGAGGAAAAAGCTTGCTGGAAAAATACCACATTAAACAGTATCAACTAAATGTTCCTACATATTACAGGAGAAGAAGTAATGATAATGAATAAAATGGATACTTGAATGATGGAGTCTGTAAGTTGAGCAGCGTTCTTCACCTGTCTGGTTTGCAGCTATGAGCCACCTGAGCGGCCAGCAGCTGCACGGGAAGTCTCTGCGCATCACGCTGTCCAAACACACCAGCGTCCAGCTTCCCCGCGAAGGCCACGAGGACCAGGGTCTGACCAAAGACTACAGCAACTCCCCCCTGCACCGCTTCAAGAAGCCCGGCTCCAAAAACTACAGCAACATCTTCCCACCTTCTGCCACTTTACACCTCTCCAACATCCCGTAAGTCCTCCGACTGCAGGAGCATCAACACCACCTGACTGTAGTCCAAACTGTGAAACACGTCATACAGCAGACTACAACAACCAGCAGCGCTCCTCAGATCAGAACAGTCTGTAGTTTAACGTCACCTTCAATGCTTTTATCTTTGTGTTTGTAGCCCGTCTGTGGTTGAGGACGACCTCAAGATGTTGTTTTCCAGCTCAGGAGCCGTCGTCAAGGCCTTCAAGTTCTTCCAGTGAGTCGTCCGTTTGCTGTCTCTGCCCTCAAAGCTCTATTGATGCACACCTCACTCATTCCTCTGCCTTATTCTGAAGCTGAAGATCCTTTTCTTTGTTCTCGTCCTGTGGTTGTCCCATCCTGAACCTTTGTTGTTGCTCTGAAACTTTAAGAACGAAGGCTGAGGGACAAGAATAAACACCAGTCCTTACTGTTTGACCAAGTCCAGGTGCACCGACACCTTTCTTCTTTCCCTGAAGTCCCTGTCCTCGTCTCATCATAAAGCCATTTCCTCATTGTCCTGAAGCATTTGTCCAAGTCCCGAATCCCCCAAGCCTCCCTGTCCTCGCCCTGAGGTCTGTGTCCTCGCCCTGAGGTCTGTGTCCTCGCCCTGAGGTCTGTGTCCTCGCCCTGAGGTCTATGTCCTCGCCCTGAGGTCTGTGTCCTCGCCCTGAGGTCTATGTCCTCGCCCTGAGGTCTGTGTCCTCAAAAGCCTGAGTTCTTCGTCCTTGCCCTTATGTTTAGGACTTTGCCGTTTGTCCCATCCTAAACCCTTGTAGGTTTTGTATTTGTCCCAAAGCCTTCGTCCTTACCCCAGAGGCTGTGTGCCCCCCCCTCCCCTTCACCATGTTTAATCATGTGACCATGTACTTCCTGTATAGAGTCTGACGGCCTCCTGTTGGTTTCTCCTTTAGGAAGGACCATAAGATGGCTCTGATACAGATGGGCTCGGTGGAGGAGGCCATCGAGTGCCTCATCGAGTTCCACAACCACGACCTGGGAGAGAACCACCACCTGAGAGTCTCCTTCTCCAAGTCCTCCATCTGAGCCTCAGACTCCGCCATCTGAATCCTACGAGAGCGGACTGGATGGTGTCCACTACACTCCGATCATTCCAACGCATGTCTGCAGAAACGCCGTGAAGTCTGGTGTGACATTAAATTATTTTTTTAAAGCTCATTTTTAGGTTCTTTGCCTTCAAAGAGGATTAGTTCTGAGATAATTGGAGGAAGTCAGAATTCTGCATTTAATCTCAGAAGTCGGGGATAAAGTCAGTAATCTGAGATATATTCTCAGATTATAGTCAGAATCCAGATTGTAATTGCGTTCATATATTTGTGTCCTTGTTATGAAGTTGATATCTTTCAGCCACTCTTGCCTTTTGACTTTAATCCCAGAGTCCAGGGACAGCCTTCTAAATTCCTCCTGAGCTTCTGACTTTATTAACTCAGAATTATTTCTTAAATTCCCAAATGTTTATTGTTTTCCTGTGAGTCCCCTCTGAAGTAACACCGAGTCTTTAAGTATCGACTCTGACAACATTTGGATTTACACTCACACTGTCAGATATTAGTCCGGGCCTCGTTAAGGAAGGCTTGGTTTGGCCTTTAGATCCCTGTGCCTTATTCCTGGAGTCAGCATGACTGACATGTTAAAGCATCTCCCATCATGCCTCTGTAAATTAGCAAAGAGCAGGTTTACAGTTGATAAGTTTACTGTTGATGAGATGTATTACAGATATATCCATATTTTCTGTGTATTTTATTGGTGTTGTTCCTCGGTTAGTGTTTTGTACTGCTGGTTACTGTAGCGTCGAACATGTGAACTGGTTCTGTTGTAGCGGGTGTGCCGGGTCTTTAGTCGTAGATGAAATTCTCTTTTTATCTATTCCTTTTTGATTTCTTTATTTCCATGTATGCAATCACGTTTTATTCAAATCAAATATTGTAGCAATATTTTAATCATTCCTGAACTTTTATTTGTGGGGTTTTTTGGTGTCTCGGTGAGCTCAGCGGTTCTTCTCGCCGCTCCGCTGCCTTTTACAATCCACAGACGAATGTTGTTCTGTTTGTCATGTTCTGCTGGATTTGTGAATCCAGACGTTGCTCGCGTCGCTTCTCTGAACGGTTTTATTTATAAGTTTGTGATCCACTACAGCTGAAACCAAAAACGGCCTTCTAGATGCAAACCAATCCGCCTGCCTCAGGTTTCTGGTTTTAAGGACTAAAACAACAAAACTATGGTGAACTGGTTCAGACGTTGTTGGTGTTTTCCTGTGGGAATGTCTTTATTACTTTCTCGACCGCTTCACTGGATTAAGCCCACCGGTGTGACTTCAGTCTCTTTTGCAAAACCAGATGTAATGTGGAGTGCCTTCAACGCAGCGCTGAGTCGTACATCAGGTATTAATTCCTCTTAATTCTGAGACGAAAGTTTGACGGAGGAGAAGCCGTCAGAAACGTTCTGAAACCAGAAGACGCTGGTTTGGTTTATCTGTGTGTCTTAATATTATTACGCCGACATTCCAGCCGCTCAGACGTCCACCTGAACTTTCCTCTGACGGAGCTGCTGGGGGTTTTACAGCCGTGGTGCATTCAAGACACCTGGGAGGTTTTGAAACTAGACGGAAAGATAAAATGTACTCTGCTGTTTCCCAGTCCAGGCTCAGCAAACAGAAGTCCCGTCTCAGTCCAGAGCGTCTGAAGGCCGACCGCCTCCTCCCTGAACTTCAAGTCTCTTAGACACGGTGTGATTCTGGTCTGTTGTGGATCAAAGTTAAACAACGTTAGAGAAACATGGTGACGTCTCTGGTTCTGGTCTGAGAGCTCACTGACGTCCACCAGCGCTCGGTTTAGACTTTGAGACCAAAGACGGCCTTTGTCACAAATTGACTGCTACTGTGAGACGCGTCTACCAACCAACCAATCAGAACGCAGCAGGAGATGATGCAGAGTGGATGACCTCACACTTGCAGATTAACTTCATCCACTGTAAACACCTTTGTTTTAAACAAAGAGGTCTTTGTCTGGAGCTGCTGATGTTTCTCTGCCAGCTTATATTTTCATTTCTGCCCAAATTCTTTCTCTCTATAAAATCTTCACACGTCACTTCAGAAGGATTCAGTCAGATTTTAATTAAAAAGGCAAATGTTAATTTCAGATCTGCGATAAATGACTCTGGTCTTCTGCATGTTGCGGGTGTCTTCATCACCTGAAGTGGACCAATGAAAAAGCTCCTGCTGGATGTAAATATTTAATATTTATTTTCATTTCAGAAGTTTATTTTGTGTCTGTCAGCAGAAGACAGAGTCCAGAGCTCGGACACATTCATCACTACAGGAGTGAGACAAGTTTACATTTGGACAGGTTTTTCCCAGGTGACTTGAATGCATCACAGACCTTCAGTGTCGGGTGAGGCGGGTGAGGCGGGACTGGGACCAGTGAGTCAGTAACAGGTGGAGGGTGGAGGGGGGGCGGGGGGGTTACCTGTACATACGTGTTTTATACCACAGTTACGTGTCTGAGAGCTGAGTGTTGGTTTTATATCTGATGAAACGTGTATATTTTGATCCGGTTCTGAGCCTTACACTGTCGTCACAGAAAAAAACAGATTAAATCACTTTTTATCTAAAAACAGAGTCCAGTCGTCTGAATGTGTTCTGAACGTTTGATCATGTTTGTAATGAAGCTCATACTCAGGAACTGTAACTGAGTACATTTACTCAAGTACTGTACTTTGTGTTATCCAATGGAGTTACTGATACGTTGTTACCAAAGTAATATTTTAACACCATTTACTTTTACTCTGTTGGATACTTTATACAACACTACTACTAATAATAATAATCAGTGATGGGAGGTAACAAAGTACATTTACTCAAGTACTGTACTTAGGTACAGTTTTGAGGTACTTAATTAATAGATTTTATCATCGACCAGATAACAACTGATTGTGATGATCAGCTGACTCACAGTGTACAGTTTATACATACATGTAATATGGATCAGTGTGTTGGATGATCGGGACCAGCAGGTGGCAGCAAACGCTCAGTACAGAATGTTACACACACACACACACACACACACACACACACACACACACACACACACACACACTGATGTGTGTTTTAGATGTTTAACTATAATAAAAACAGATGAAGCTTCATCGTCCAGTCGAAGCAGGAGAATCGTCTTCGGTCTCACTCAACAAACATTAACACAAATGTCCAGAAGATTTAAAATCAGATTTAAAGTTGGAGTATAATATTCATTATAATATATAATATTCATTAGTCTGTTTCATTAGTGTTTAATCACCTGGAAATAAGAGTCGTCGTGTTTTCATGACATTATATCTGCACAGGGAGCCGGTGTCCCTCCACCGAGGTCGACGTGTTGCACCGCCATGTTTCTACAGTAGCCCAGAACGGACAAACGTGGCTCTATGAAGGAGAAGAAGAAGAAGAAGATTCCTGCCAAACTATTTGTATTGTGAGAAGTTTGAAACCACAATCTGATGAAGGATGATCAAACTTATTTTGTTCAACAAATATCAGTGAATCAAGTAAATTCTGTTTAACAGAAGGAAGGATGAGTGCAGATCATAAAACAGCAGAAGAAGAAGAGGACAGGAGGAGGAAGGCTGTCTCAATTCAGGGGCTGCAGCCCACGAAGGGCTCATCTGAAGGCCAATTACGTCACAACGCTGCGCGAAGGCCGTCCAAATTCAAAGGCTCCTTCAAATGCAGCCTGGCCTTCCCTCTTTTCGGAGGACGCACCGCTACTATCCTTCGCGGCGACATCAAGTGGCGCAGACATGACATTCAAATGTAAGTAATGGGTTTATACTCGGTTTTTACTCATTTGAACATCCAACACCAGATATGTTAAACTTCAGGGGACTATAAAACCTCCAGATGTTAACTTTCAGTTAAAACATGTGACGCTGGTGATGCTGTGGTAAATATAGTTGTTATTCACTAATGGGTTAATGTTTATTTTGTCATGTTGATGATTCAATTTAGATTTTGTTGTTAATTTTTGTGCACACACAAATAAATGTACACGTTTGATAGATTTGAATGAAAACAGACTTTAATGCATCTCTTCATTCACAATCGTGACGTAAGGGTAAGGGGCGGGAACATCTGGTGACCAACCAGGAAATACTCCGAAGGCTAGACCGTCCCATTTAACAACGGTGGACGAGGCGTTCAAGGTCTCTCCGAAGGACCCGGCCTGTGGCTGTAGCTGTGTCCAAATTCAGGGTCTGCATCCTTCGAAGGACGCGGCCTTTACGGCCTCTGAAGGCGCATCAACCGTTGCTGATTTATGCCGTATGCTAATGCATCACCAGCGTCACGTATTTTAACTGAAAGTTAACATCTGGAGGTTTCATAGTCCCCTGAAGTTTAACATATCTGGCGTTGGATGTTCAAATGAGTAAAAACCGAGTATAAACCCATTACTTAAATTTGAATGTCATGTCTGCGCCACTTGATGTCGCCATTTTCTCTTGCGTCCTCTTCTGTTTCGGGACTGAGCAGCGGTGCGCAAAGGATCTTGGGATATGTGAGGCCGCGAAGGATAGTAGCGGTGCGTCCTCCGAAAAGAGGGAAGGCCAGGCTGCATTTGAAGGAGCCTCTGAACTTGGACAGCCTTCGTGCAGCGTTGTGACGTAATTGGCCTTCAAATGCGCCCTGCGAAGGATGCAGCCCCTGAATTTGGACACAGCTACAGCCGAAGTGTCGGAGATACAGCAGCAGAAGAAGAGGACAGGAGGAGGAAATGTCGGAGATACAGCAGAAGAAGAAGAGGACAGGAGGAGGAAGTGTTGGAGATAATAAAACAGCAGACGAGGAGAAGTGAAGCGTTGCGTTCACAGTCAGTCCCGTGGAAACAACAGTGAGATCTGAGGCTTTACAGACTGGAGGAAGTTCATATCCGTGTCTTCTTATTCTTCCTCCTCCTCACGCTGGGCCGGTGACACGCAGCTGAACAAAGAGGGATTGTGGGAAAAAAACGCCGGCACGCCAGCTTGGTTCCACACGGCTGTCAGACAGAAATCGTTCCAGTCCGAACAGAAAGTTTTAACATAATCCTCCAAAATACCCTGAAACCCCCCAACACACACACACACACACACACACACACACACACACACACA